>NC_140165.1:56164649-56532565 GCF_963971535.1 Notolepis coatsorum | reverse complement strand
GACAGAGAGAGACACAGAAAGAGAGACAGAGAGAGCGAGAGAGGGAGAGAGAGAGACAGAGACAGAGAGCATAATGTACTGTAAGCATATGTTAGCAACACCAGTGTAAGTAAATGTGTCTAAAAAAACATGTATGAAACATGACAACAGCCTCCAGGCAGCTTCTCCTTTGCATAACTAAATGTACACTGTAAAGAAAACTGTAAAAACAAAAAACTGTAAATGTCTGGCAGCAACGGTTGCCAAATACTTACTGTCAAATTACAGTAAAATCAAATACACTTACAGATTACAACCTTTATATAATTGTTAATATTTTGATAAAAGGTAATTTACTGTATTTTTATGGGATTTACAGTTAAAGTAGAACAACTAAATTAATCTGTAAAATAATACAGTGAATTTTACAGTGTAGGAAGCACCACGTGATTATTATTTTCATTTAAATCCCAGAAATCAGATAAGCCTCTAAAAAAACCTGAAATAACCCTTTACGTATAAACGTCTTGAACACAGGATGGAGATCAACGGCGTTCAAACGTTGCATGAACGTGGTCCAGTGTGTTCTTCCACCCGCAGGGTCGTCAATATGACTTTGTGGCTCCTCACATGCAAAGCAGCCACGGCGTTCCTAGATAACTCAAATAGTAATAACATGCTTGTGAGTTCTAAATCTGGCCCCACACACACACACACACGCACGCACACACACACACACACACACACACCTACACACACACACACACACGCACGCACACACCTACACACACACACACACACACACGGAGTTCTTGCCCCCCCCCCCCTCCCCCAACGTCACGTCATTGTCAATACTAAAACAATGCTATAAATATCCATTATTGTTGTAGTGTTGTCATAGGGCTGGTGAATGACACTGACCCCGGCACCTAAAGGTAGCAGGACAGCTACAGGACAGAAATTACTTAATTGTATGACATTCTCAAAAGAGCTGTAATGTAGATCTAACTAACCACTAACATAATACTGAACTGAATGAGAAGGTGTGTCCAAACTAGTACTGTGTATATATATATATATATATATATATATATATATATATATATATATATATATATACACACACAGTGCCATATATAAAACAAGGTACTTAGTATAGGCTAATATGGCACAATGGGCATGTTTGTCTTTGGACATTGAAATTACATCCACACAATAAAGCACAAGAGATAGATAGATATACAGATAGATAGATATACAGATAGATAGATATACAGATAGATAGATATACAGAGATAGATAGATAGATAGATAGATAGATAGATAGATAGATAGATAGATAGATAGATAGATAGATAGATAGATAGATAGATAGATAGATAGATAGATAGATAGATAGATAGATAGATAGATAGATAGATAGATAGATAGATAGATAGATAGATAGATAGATTACTTAATATAGATGACTGAATATAGATGACTGAATATAGATAACTGAATATAGATTTCAGCTACTGTAAGTTGAACCCATATGCATTATATGCAAGCAATGTTTCTCTCTCTCTCCAGACTCCATGCTTACTATAACATTTCTAATTGAAAGTTACTTTGAAGGTAGCGGCGGTGTATATGTATGCATGAAATCCTTCTTACAACACTCCGCCCCATTAACCCTCCAAGCCAATCAGCGGCGAGATATATGTGAAAACAAATCGTGCAATTGGACGAAAAAAAAGGGGGAGAGAGAAGTTTCAAGGCGCCCCGTCCCGGGGGGTGAAGTCAACTCGGTGAATAGAGAGGCGGGGGCGCCTGGAAACCGAGGGAAGTGAGTCGAGTGTGTGGAATCATTCTGATCGGGATCCCCACTCCTGCGGTCCTCCTCCCCGAGAACAACTTATGGAATAGTTGGTCCTTATTATTATCAACGAAACTCGGGGCGAACATAGAAAACTTTTTTTTAAAAATATACTAATTTGGACGTGTTTTGCGCCGACTTGTACAGGGAGGAGAAAGGCACGTGGATTTATGAGATTTGGGATTTCTTTGTATGTGATGTGTTTCTAACGAGTCGCTCTTGAAGAAAACACCTTTTTTAATCGCCTCTCGACTCGGACTATATCCTCGAAAATAAGAAGGTCAGTTGGACTTCAAAGAGTTGGGAACTTTTAATTAAACTTTTGAACGTTTACGTTTTTTTTTATTGTTATTCAGTAAGTCTTTATCTACAAGCGGGACTATGAATAAATACAGCAGTCCACCATTTTCTTGGAGAGTTGTGTGAAAACGGCCCTAGAATAAGGAATGCAGCCGCAGCGGCGAGAGTGACTTTTAAAGGCGTCCGTGGAAGAACAAAAAAACGCCTTATTTTAACCCGTTTCCCCTCGAAACAAATATTGTAGGAGTCTACTGCGTCAAGGAGCAGGGTTAAGTTTTTTTTGTCGACTGTAAAGGATTTACTGTTTGGAGACCCTGTAAACTCGTGGACCCCCCCCTCCCCTCCAGTGCAAACACGGGGGTTGCCACCATCATGGCGGTAGTAGGGAGAACCTGGGACTGCGTTTGGATAACGGGCTGCGCGCTGCTGACTGTTCTCCTTGTTCAGCCGTGTGCGACTCAATACCACGGCGAGAAGGGGATCTCGATACCGGAGCACGGCTTCTGCCAGCCCATCTCCATCCCGCTGTGCACGGACATCGCCTACAATCAGACCATCATGCCGAACCTCTTGGGCCACACCAACCAGGAGGACGCCGGGTTGGAAGTTCACCAGTTTTACCCGCTGGTGAAGGTCCAGTGCTCTATGGATCTCAAGTTCTTCCTGTGTTCCATGTACGCGCCCGTGTGCACGGTGCTCGAGCAGGCCATCCCCCCGTGTCGTTCGCTGTGCGAGCGCGCGCGGCAGGGATGCGAGGCGCTCATGAACAAGTTCGGCTTCCAGTGGCCCGAGAGGCTCCGCTGCGAGAACTTCCCCGTCCACGGTGCCGGGGAGATCTGCGTGGGCCAGAACACGTCCGACACGGACGTCGCCGCCTCGGACCCTACGCCGAACCTGCCCGAGCTCATGACCCTGCCGCCTTTCCTCGGACGCAACCCCCAGCCCTTCTCCTGCCCCCTGCAGCTCCAGGTGCCCACCTACCTCAACTACCACTTCCTGGGAGTGAAAGACTGTGGCGCCCCTTGCGAGACTTCCAAGCCCAACGGACTAATGTATTTCCGCGAGGAGGAGTTGAAGTTCGGTAAGCTCTGGGTCGGCATCTGGTCCATCCTGTGTTGCGTGAGCACACTTTTCACCGTGCTGACGTACCTGGTGGACATGAGACGCTTCCGGTACCCAGAGCGGCCCATCATCTTCCTCTCCGGCTGCTACTTCATGGTGGCTGTGGCCTACGCCGCCGGCTTCCTGCTGGAGGACAAGGTGGTGTGTATCGACAAGTTCAAGGACGACGGCTACAAGACGGTGGCCCAGGGCACCAAGAAGGAGGGCTGCACCATCCTCTTCATGATCCTGTACTTCTTCGGCATGGCCAGCTCCATTTGGTGGGTCATCCTGTCCCTCACCTGGTTCCTGTCGGCGGGCATGAAGTGGGGCCACGAGGCCATCGAGGCCAACTCCCAGTACTTCCACCTGGCGGCGTGGGCCGTGCCGGCGGTCAAGACCATCACCATCCTGGCCATGGGCCAGGTGGACGGGGACCTGCTCACGGGCGTGTGCTACGTGGGCATCTACAACGTGGACGCGCTGCGCGGCTTCGTCCTGGCGCCGCTCTTCGTCTACCTCTTCATCGGCACGTCCTTCCTGCTCGCCGGCTTCGTGTCGCTCTTCCGCATCCGCACCATCATGAAGCACGACGGCACCAAGACGGAGAAGCTAGAGAAGCTGATGGTGCGCATCGGCGTGTTCAGCGTGCTCTACACGGTGCCCGCCACCATCGTCATCGCCTGCTACTTCTACGAGCAGGCGTTCCGCGACCAGTGGGAGAGGACGTGGCACATGCAGACGTGCAAGCGCTTCGCCGTGCCGTGCCCGGCCGGCAACTTCGCGCCCATGACGCCGGACTTCACCGTGTTCATGATCAAGTACCTCATGACCATGATTGTGGGCATCACATCCGGCTTCTGGATCTGGTCGGGGAAGACGTTACAGTCGTGGCGCCGGTTCTACAAGAGACTGAGCAACAGCAACCAGGGCGAGACGACGGTGTAGAGAGCCGCCGGGCGCGACTGGGGCAGGGGGCGAAGCCGAGGCGGAGGGGGGCGAAACCCCCCGGGCGTTTTGTAGGGGGACGTGTTGTGGACGTTGGGACTCGTTTTCTTGTCGCTGAGAACAGCCCCCGCCTGGCTCAACGAGCGTTTGACTGAGCCTTTTGTTGGCGAAGGGGATGGATGGAAATCTGGCATGTGGCTTTTTCTCAAGCCGCTTTCGAGTCGCAGACCCGAGAAAGAACTCAGTGGTGGTACTATTGAAACGTGAATATGAACCCTCGAGGACCAGTGTGCCATATCCAAAATACTATTTTTATAGTGCATCTTGCGGTCACAATGACAATGTCTGTTCTGAATCTCCCGCCGTTGAGCTGTCCATGTTTTTTTTAGTTGTTGCTTTTTTTCCTCTCTCCCATGTGTAACCTTGTCTTATTGAAGAGAGACAGGAATATGAGATCTTGCAGAATGAGCCCAATGTGGGTCTGTGACATTTTACCCCCCCCCCCCCCCCCCTCCATCTTTTCATTAATTTGAAAGGCATGTTAAAGGTTTTGGAAGAAGTGTTTTTATCCTCATGGTTGTATGTTTGTTTTTTTGTTTTCGTTTTTTTTGCTATATTGCTGCTGATTTTCAGTTTTAACACGAGACTAACTTGCGAGCCTCCTTGAAACAATCACGAGACACAGACTGAATTGGCTAAGAACACTCACTTGGGTTTACACTCGAGTAAAGCTGTAAGGAAAACTAGCAAACCGCCTCATCTACAGGTCACATATTTTGTAAATATACTCTTTGAAAAGAACATATGTATTTATAAGAATTTTAAACTTGTTTTAAACAATGTTTTTGATGCTACATGGCTTGTACCTGACTGTACAGTTTTACAGAATAAAATGTTCCCAGTTTTTAAGATGTACTGTTTCCCCAGTGTCATTGGTCAACTTTTATACTGTGTGCTTAGCGAAGACCCACTAAATCAAACCCCAGAAACTTTTGTCTCCTAAAGATAATCCTCTTGAAATCGGGGTGTTGGAAGTGTCGCACATAATGTAACATTTGGGTTGGTTTCTTTTTTTAGAGGTTCAAAACACATTGTTTTTCAGCTTTTCAAGATTCCCAAACGACGGTTAAACCTGTGCATTTCAGAATAGAGACTCCTACACATTTACACTAGCAAATTAGCGGTTGTCTATGGTGTGTGTGTGGGGGGGGGGGGGGGGGGGGGGTAACCGGGCTGCGGTGTCTTAAGCAAGAGGAATTACCAGAATGCCTCCAGACGGCTTAGCCCTGTTTTCCTGGTGAAATCTGATCCTTCTCCTCTTGACTGCTCTTTTTCCCCCTTCCTTTTTACATTTTTTTATACAACTCTTCTCCTTTTGTTCTTGTCCAGAAAATACTGGGGAGTAAGGAGATGACTTTCTCTAGGCCTGCATCTGCAACAAGTCTAACCTTAACCACACGTCTTTAATAAACTTCCCCCACACTTTCTCAACGCAACGTTTTTCTCTCCTAATGTTTCACGTGGCCCACGCTAGTTCATATAAACCGACCTCGGCGTAGACAAAGCCAGAAACACACCAGCCGCACCCCTCCCGCCGTCCCAGTTGAGAGGAAGCGGTGAGCGTTGTTAACCATGGAGACGAACTCTTAACCCGTGTCGTGCAGACGAGTTAAAACCACAAGTCGCCAGGGTTACAGGCAGAGTTTCTCTTCCTGTTTTTTTTGGGTTGCGAGCCGTTCCATGGTTGTGGCTTTAAACTGGATTCTCGCCACCGGTTCTGTTGTCACCAGCCAGAGACCGCAGGACACCTTCGGCATTATATAGACTGGTATGGGGGGGGGGGGGGGGGGTGCAGAAGTGGCTTTCCAGCTGTCATCTGATGTGTCCTGTCCTTGCATTGTGGGTCGGTGTGGTCAACTGTTGACGCCTAAAGCAGGGGAAGCCAAAAGGGATCTGGAGCTTTGTTTATACAGTGGTTTCTTCTCAGCCCTCAATGTCCCCAAATCCTTCTTTCTAGGGCAGTGCCATAAAAAAACATGGCTTGTGACAGTCGACCATAATCCAATCAGTAAAAATGCTAAACCAATTTAAAAGGTCATTATCCATTGTCGGTTAGTTCTACGACGGTACTGGATATCGACTTGGTCTGAATTGTCTGAACTTTTGCTTTTTTTGCGTGTTGTGCAGTAACTGAAGCACACACACACACATCCATATGTGATTTGACTGAGACTTACCCTACATTTCAGACTCTCTGCTTGTCTCACACACCACAGAGAGTCTCCCTCCCCCCTCTTCTCTCTCTCCTGGCTGGCCCACATCTGGTAATGTTTTGCCACTGTGAGGTATCCCAGTCGTGGAAATCTGATCCCTCTCCAAGGCAGAGTCTTAGCCCAGGACCTTGGGACTGACAAGAGTCTCTGTTTACAACCCTGACCTCTCTCCGCTCTGCTTCCCTTATCCTGTCACTGGTCAATGACTCTCTCTCTCTCTTTCTCCCCCCTTCCTCCATCCCTCCCTCACTATACCTTTTCCACCCTCCCCCCATACTCCCAATTCTCCTCCCCTCCCTGGGCCTCAGTGAAATCAGACTCTGTCAAAATAAATATTCTCCCGGCATAGCAATCTATGTTTCGAGCAAAAGTCTCCCCCTTCCTGTTCCTGCCTCCTTTTTTACTCACCTTTTTCCCCCAGCAGTAGATATTTTCCAGGGATAGGCCTTGGACCCTAGACCTTTACATGGCATTGAGTGTAAAAAAAGGGGGAAAAAGTTTGAATTTCTTTTTGTGCTCATTTGTTAAAAGCGGATCAAGTTCCTTGATCAATCCCTTTTTATTACAGATAAAACACAAGACTCTTGTGTTGGAGATGCTTGAATCGTGTGTGTGTTCATAAGTAGGTCAGTTGTCTTGAGTGTTCCTATCAAAACAAGGCTGTTGCAGATGTGTCTTTGGCTTGACGGAGATATATTAAATATGGTTTAAGTTTAAGAAAAATCATTAACTATTTACCTATATTTGTACAATGAACCTTACGTTGAGTTGACAGCAATGTGTACATATGAACTACAGGCTATCAGGGATTCACAACAAACAGTAGATGTATAGGATTTGTACAAGATGAACTAGTGACATTCATTTTCATCAGTGGGGCTTGAACGCCATCTGCTGGTGAAGAGGACAACGTTCGACCACTTCACGACGTGCCATGTGGTCGACGCTTCGGTCCAAACCGCATTATTACAGAGAGGATGATACTTTCTGTTTTGGGAAATAAACCCCTGGCCGTGGCGAGATTTCGATTGATTGATTGCAGAATGGGTACAATGCAGTACGGCTCAATACACACAATTGTTAAGGGGATGCAGACCAGAGAAAGACTTTAGCCTTGTTTACATCAGGGTCCCCCATTTTCAATTCATCATAACATAACAACAATAGACGGGTCCACTCAACATCAAGAGGGTGTCTCACCGGTGATGTCGGTTCAACGTCGGAAGGTTATAAAAATAATCAGGAAAGAACATTTCTCAACAAACGGTTCTGGAATACTATTACTAAGTATAGTATACTAGTATTATAATTACGCCGAATCCCTTCAGTCAGGCTTGCATGGGCACCACATGTTCCAACTGAGATGATGCAATTGACCAATTGGCTGCTCGATTCTGGCAACAATCATAATCACGATAATTTTTGACCAATATATTGAGATCATGATTTTTAAAGATAATTAATTATTGATTTGGGAACCATTGTGCATTTATTCAATAAAAAGTATGTTTAACAGTACATTTCCTTGAACTTATAAATAATTCAACTGAAGAATAAAAACATGACCTGACTTAAAAACAAGACATGGCTCAAAAACACCGCCTGGCTAAAAGTCGATTATTTTGTTGGAGCCAAAATCATAATTAAAGTAAAATTGTATTAATTGTCCAGCCCTATTACACAGTTCCTTTGTTTACTTAAGTAAAAAGTAGAAATGCCCAGATGAAATAGTAGGCTACTCCGGTAAAAGTAAACGTCTCCATTCAAAATTGTAAAAGTAGATTTTATATTGAATATACTTAAGTATCAAAAGTTAAAGTACACATTATATATGATGTTTGTGTATTCCAGAGCGTTCAACCCTCAATCCATTTACTTATAAAGGTGATGTTAAATTGGTGTGTGGTCCAGCTATTGCTCTGCCATCAAATATCAACATGCTTTTTTATCTTTGCCATGTTTTCTATACAAAATATCTCCTTCAAAGTAACTAGTAACTGATGGGTTCAGATAAATGTTGTGGAGTAAAAGTACAAAATCCCTAAAATAAAAATACTCAAAAGTACTAGTACCTCAAAACTGTACTTCAGTACATTACTTGAGTGAAACTACGTAGTTACATTCCACCACTGTGTGTGTGTATATAAATAAATAAAAAGGCATTCAATAATCGTATCATGACCTCAAAGTCAAATCAAATGATGCATTAGGAGAATCGCCACAGTCCTAATGCTGAACACAGGGTCTCTATTTGAAGGTTTTTCTGGCTACATCTGGTGTGTTTCATCCACATGTTTTATCTATAAATAGTTTTTGTAGTATTCGTTTTGCACACGTTCATTTAGTTTGACAGTTATCAAGAGTAAATTAGTTTGAATATGGCCATCGGTGATGCCATCAGGGACATTTAATCTTTGTATTGTGTTAATTACAGATCAATTAAATGATAAGGTAGCTGTCCATCTAACATAAGATATTGCTATTTTTTCATCTACATCGTTTCATGGAGCTGTAATTAACACAACATTCAAACGTGTTTACTCTCAATAACTGTTAAGCTAAATTAATGTGTGCAAAACTGTTTTTGGATGTATGCGAGATTATGTGCAAAATAAATCAGCATTTATTTCTTTGGTGAAGTGCCCCTTTAAGATTTTATGACCATAAAGTAAGAGCTCCATTCATTGTCGATTGCTCAACTGTCCCAGGGCTCAGGAGTAACATGTCAATTTTAAAACAAGTGTTATTCCCCTTTTAAATTATGTACTTTCTATTGTTCATTTTGAGCCAGCCAACTTTAGCAACAACATCTAGAAAATGAATACTTGCACTTGAAGATAATTCTGAATGGGCGGCTAGGTGGTGCAGTGGGCAAGGCGCTCACCACCAATGCAGGAGACGCTGGGTTCGAGCCCAGCTCTCCGCATTGCTATCAGCTTGGCTGGTCGTTCATACTAATACAATTGGCAGTATTAGGGGGTGGGAAGCTGATGGGTGGGGATCGGACGTTGTGGACAGCGACTCCTACAGGTTGGTTGGTGCGCCTGCGCAGCAGAATCAGGAAGCGACGGGGGCGGCGTGCCCTCCAAACGCAGACCCCCGACGCTGAGAGATCGCGCTGTGCAGGTGAAAAGATGCGACTGCTGCTTCCTCGAGTACCGGAGGGGACGCGTGATGTAAGGCTTAGTCCACATTGCAGCCGGCTTGTGGGAGGCATGGCCTAACAGCGTTCGAGACAGGGGAGGGTAGAATTGGACGATACGAAAATTGGGATGGGAGAGAAATAGAAAATGGGAGAAAAAGTAGGGGGAAAAAAAGAAAAAAATCTGAATGGAGGACGCTTACTTGTACCAGAGTATGGCGTTGCTACTTGCACTGTGTAACTTTGATTTGGCATCATCCAGCGGCTGTAAGACGAAACTGCTCAGCGTTTTACAGACAAAACGAGGATCTGGGAATGTTAGGGAAAAAAAGTTAACTTCAATCAAAAGTTAACCTAACTTTGTGTGCACAGGTTTTCATTTCGGTCACACAAAGGTATGCTCTAGCAACCACACCGTAATCCTTTGACATAGTTATATAGTTATAGTTATAATTTTTAAAACGCGTACTTACATACACAGAGACGACAGCGGAAAAAAAGGCAGCAAATTAGACCCAGGCAACTACCGCCCTGTTTCTATTCTTACCTCCATATTGAACGTTATGGAAAGAACAGTCTACGAAAAGTACCTTGCGGAAAAAAAGCGAATCCACGAATTCCAATCTGGCTTCAGAACATCCCATTCCACTGACACATGTCTTCTCTATTTGAATGACCACATAAAACACGAGGTGGACGCGGGCAAATACTGCGGCATGGTCATGCTGGACCTCCAAAAGGCTTTCGACACTGTCAATCACTCCATTGTGATTGATAAGCTAAAAGCAATTGGTGTTGATAGTTCATCAGTGAGCTGGATGTAATCCTACTTGGAGGGGAGAGAACAGGAGCTCCGCTCTGCCGCTCTGCCGCGGGGCGTGTGGCAGCCAATCAGGGAAAACGCGGAAGCACTCGGCAGAACTCTTCCGCTGGGAATAAGCTATAGGCGAATGGTACACTGCCCCCCCCCCCCCTCCCAGTGAGCTGTGGTGTTCCACAAGGAAGCATACTAGGACCTTTACTGTTCCTAATTTATGCAAATGACATGTCATCAGCTTGTGACTGCAACTTGTTCCTGTTCGCGGACGACTCAGCCCTGCTGGTCTCTGACAGGGACAAGTTGCAGGTTGAAAAAGCCCTCAGCTCTGAACTCGGTAGAATCTGCACCTGGCTCGCTGATAATAAACTATCATTACACCTGGGTAAAACGGAATCCATTCTCTTTGGATCAAATAGCAAACTCAGCAAGGCACAGTGGGTGACAATATTGTCACAAGGAAAGATGAAATTACCTACCTGGGTTCCATCCTAGAGGAAAAATCTTTCCTGTGACAAAATGGCAACCAATGTAATAAAAAAAAGTCAACCAACAAACAAGATTCTTGTACAGTATCTCCTCTCTGGTAAACAAGAATACCCTGAATACTCTAACAGGAGCACTCATTCAAGGGTTCTATGACTATGCTTGCACCTCATGGTACCAAAGCACCTCAAAGGCCCTAAAAACAAGGCTACAAACATCACAAAAACTGGTCAGACTACTGCTTGGCCTTACTCCTAAAACCCACCTTACCCCTGCCCATTCTTTCCCCCTAAATTTTATTTATAGCATTTTCAGCTTTTTCTGGCCACGCGGGACCTTTTGGCCATGCAGGACCGATAGAGGAGAGAGGGTGAAACGGGAGAAGAGGGGAAGACATGTGGCATATGGCCACTGGGTCTGGGAAACGAACCCGGGACTCAGCGCGCTGTGTTGTGCTACTGGAGCGCCCCAATTACCCCTGTCCATTTTGACAACCTAGGATGGCTTAGAGTAGACGACAGAGTACAACAACTTGCAATGGGCCTGGTCTACAAGAAACACTACACCACTAAGATACCCATGTACATGTCGAAATACTTCCCAAAGGTCAGTGAAGTCCACAACCACAACACCAGAGGGAGCTCCACAAATCATTCGGCTCAAACAAGGGACTAAACACGCTTAGCAATTATGCCACAATAATGTGGAACGCCCTACCCACAGCCGTAAAGGAATGTGAATCGCTACCCTCCTTCAAAACCACTCTCAAAGAGCACCTACGGGTGGCTGCAATTAGAAACAGGCCGCGGTAAATGTCAAATATATAATATATTTTTATATCTCTTTTTCTTACACAGTACAGTATATTTGTATGTCATAAATGTCTTGATTAATTGAAAATGGAGGACCCTTATGTAAACAAGACAAAAGTCTTTTTCTGGTCTGCATCCTATTAGCTTAGTTTGTATTGAGCCGTACTGTATTGTACCCATTCTGCAATCTGTTAATAAAGTTTTCAATAAATCAATCAACCATTGGTCTCGTCTCGGGACAAGAAAGTCTGACTCATTTGTTCCATGGTTGCCTACATACCATTACTTTCTGGAAAGACTGAAAATTATATATTGTGCAAAACATCACATAAGCTGATCACTTATTTTGAATGTAATGATAATTTGCACACAATTGTCAACTTTCTTATTGTATTTGCAAAATGTCACATCCATAAAGTAAATTTCTTCAACTCCATCTTAATTTAAATTTAATGTTGAATCTCTTAAATTTGTAACAAACAAGGAATGCAAGTCAGTAAAATGTTTTCAGAATCGTTTGTCTGAAGATGTGTCACTAAAATTACTTTCCTTTTTTGTTTCTGGTTATATGAACTGATCATTTTATTCAATATAAAAGCGTCCCACTAACACTGTTGTTCAGCACCAACTCTGTGATTTAGATGAGTAAATAAAATAAAAAAATCTCCCCATGAAGAAACTACATGGCGCAAGTTCAAGCAAAACGACCAGAGTATTTCTACCATGTCTTGATCAACCACATCAAGCTGCACACACGACACAAGATATTTTTTTATTCCTTTTGAACATTTTATTCAAAAAACAAAAGCAAAAAGAGTCATCGCAGAATTTCAAACCATCTGCATCAATGTTCCTCAAGGGATGCGTCTTCCCGTCAACTTGTTGGTCGGTAAGATCAGTGGATGGCTCTCCGGCTGTGGCTCAAAATCACAGCACGCAGGAGTTCCCTGGTGAGTGTTTGGCATTGGTCATGTTGCCAAAGCCACACCACTGATGTACACTAACCAACAGATCGAAGGAGAAAGAACAAGATAAAACAAACCAAAAAACAACACACATTTGGAACAAACGTCAAGGAAGCCATTAAGGGATGTTTCCTGTTGGTAGCATGCAGACCTCTGGAGGAGCCCAGGACGACCCGCAGCAGGCCCCCAACACATTAGGCCGCAGACCCTGATCGGAGCTTATTGTTCCATAATGCTGACGTCCAGAATCCCAGAGCTGTACTGTACTGTAGTCGAGAGAACAGTGGAGAAAGTGAAACCTAGTATATTCTCTCATTAGGCTAGGTTAGCGAATTAAGTGTTAAACCATGCGCTGTTTCCCTGGCGGACTCCAGATGCAACGTTGAGGGCCCAGGCATCACTGCCAGCGTTCAGGCTCCCCCACCCCTCCTCTACCTTCCTGACGGCGAGAACTAGAAACAAAAATCGACAACGTCATGAAAATTAGGATCCCTGTATCTACCCTGCGTTGTTTGTAGACATGAATTCTAAAAGGGTTTTCTAAATGAAAATAATGACTGGTGGCGATTACTACTGGGCCACAGAGGGGCAAATATTGTTGGCTGATGGTTCGTGAGCTCCTGCAGAGGAATGTGTACTTGAAGAAAAAATAAAGAAATGTCGTACTAAAGTGAAATATTGCTTTAAGGAAGGTCCAGCGGTGTCATATTTGAAATTCCTGGCAGCTTTTAGCCAGAGATTTGAAGAAAGCATGAGGAGAAAACCTCATTTCATTCAACGTCCAAAAAAAGTTCTAACAAAAAAGGGCCTCTTATGAGTTGAGGATTTTCCTTCTTGAAATATCTCTGGTCGCCACTGGTAACCACCGCTGGCCCCTCCCCCAAAGATTACAACGAGTAGAGCCCTCTGATGACCTCCGACCTTTGTGTGTGAACTTTGTACACTGAACAAATATAAATTAAAAACGACAACACTTTTAAGATACATATGGATTATCACGCGCACACTAATACTGAATACAAAATATACAAGTTGAGCACAATAATAATAATAAAAAAGAAAACATGTTTCAAATCTTAAATATTATTGGATCAGGTCAATCAATTGCAAATTAACCCACAAACCCCTATTATTGTACAATTTTCATGACAATGCTCGTCTTTTAAAATGTTGACATGTTGCGTCTTAAAAAATAAAAGTGAACAAATCAAATCTACAGAAGAATTTATAAAAACAAAAAATTAATAATGAGTGTTCCGAATAGTGGACAGTTTCTCTTCTAAGTTAGATGAATTTCGACAGATAAATACTGTCACGCCATCGAGTGAACGGATATCGGTGTTAAGTGCATCGTCGCCGTCTGATGCCGTGTATCCCACCCCGGCTCCCAGCACACCTCTCCAGTGTGACTGCAGCACGACGGGTTTCAAACCCACGTCCAAATACAGACGTTCAGCTTCCATTTGACACGAGAGCCATGTAGGAACTGTAGCCCCTTTGAAAGTAATCGTTACAGATTAACAACCTCTAATAAAACCATCGCCGAGTTATTTGGTTGCAAATCTTTTGCCAATCAATCCTTTGCCTGTAAGTCTGCAAACCTCAAGTGGTCATTCACAACACGGTTCATTTCCCCCGGCTGGTTTCTCCCTCGACATCAATAGTCAAATTGGACGCAAAAAAAAGTCACTGAAGACGCACCTCTCGGTACGTTCACTTCTAGTGACGGAAGGCTGATGATTTATACGGTCTCTGAACCTTTGGACTCGGCCCCATAATACTCAGAAGTCAACGACATTTCATACTGTGTTTGAGTGTTCAGATGGGAGAGTCCACTGTACAGCTGAAACACCAGGAAGCCCCATTTAAACCTGAAACACCAGGAAGTCATTCACATGTATTGAGGGACGCTGGTCTTCATCAGCAGGAGAGAAGTCATTTCACTAACGACCTCTTAAGGGCGAAAGACTTCAGTCATTGATCGCAAAAGGATTTGCAACCAAATAGCAGATATGACGACTTTATTTAAGTTCACGGTAATTTGTACAATTAATTTTAGTCACCTAAAATGTGGGGGCGGGGACTAAATGTAATGTAAAGATGTATAAAAGGGGCTAAAAATCACCTTATATGGATGTAAACGCCCTCAAATTAAAGCTGAACATCTGCACTTCAGTCATTGTTCTATTTCAGAGTACAGAGCCAACACAACCCTCCACTGTACTCGAGACTCAGACACAGCACAGCGTTTAGCAAACCATTGCACAAACGAATACAATGGTAGGTTTTGCTCCTCGATTCCTAGGTCAAGCGTCCACAGAATCTCGGGTCGACAGATTAGCTATCGATGAAGGAAAAGACCAAATAAGATGTGAACTATTAAATAAAAAAAAACAAATTTACGTCATCCACTCGATGCCACAGAACGCGCCAAAGAGTCCAGAGAGCGCACGGCGTCCTCCAACCTTCACACATGGAAGCCCCGACGGAGGTGATTTGATCCAGATGGTTTGAAACGGAAAAGGAAAATGCAATACAAAAGAAAATACAAAATATAAGAAAAAAGAAAAAGAAAAGAAAAGACAGAATTTTAATCGCTCCAAAGTCCGCCGGTCTGTTCTTGATACACTTCGATGACGTCCTCGTCCTCCATGCCGAGCTGGGGGGGGGGGGGGGGGGGGGGGGGGGGTAAAAAGGCAGAGAAAGAAAGTAAATCAGCTGTCTTGAGGAGGAAACAACAGACGCATGCATAGTGCACTCTCGACAGTTTACAGCATGTCTGTTAAAAATAAAAAGGACCCCTATTCTGAAAAATTGTCATTTGGTTGTTTTGTTTTTACAGAATGAAGGGTTGTCTGACACTGACAAAACGTGTAATATGTCAACTTCTGCAGTTTTTGCCGTTCAGAACCCTCCGCCTTGAAACAAGCCGCTCAGAATCGCAGCCACAATTAGTAGTTAGTAATGCCTCATATGTGTGGGCGGGAAGAGATCTTGGAAGGTTACAAAACGGCAGCGACGCAGCGTGCTTGTAAACCTTCTATTTTCTGCCTAAAATTTTACCCAAAATGTGTTTGACAATAGTCGTTTGATATGATATTGCTGGATCTCGAGTCATATTTGATCTGCAATGTCTAGTTTGACAGTGTGATCTGAATTTCGTTCCAACGGTGTTGAAAAACATCGTCAGGCTTGTGCACCATTTCTAGATGTACGATAATTATCATATTTGTATGATAAAATACAGAAATAGCCCATTGAGAACAGGACTGAAACAGATGGGTACAGAGGCTGCTAGAATGCATAAGGAGTGTTTTCAGCAAAAACTTTAAAAGCCCCTTTTCGCCCACAGGAACTATTCGGTGTGTTTCCACTGCAGGGACCAGGGTCTAACAGACATTCCAGGGACATCATTTTACCCCCCCAAAAAGCTGCTCTGGGGGTAGAACTTTTCCAAAGTGCAGGAACTTTGGGGGTGGTGCTTACAGCACTGAACATTCTGATTGGTCAAGCATTTTATTTCAAATGGCATTTTCAAAAATCTGCAGTTTTTGGTTAATTGATATACCTATGCATTACCCCCCCCCCCCCCCCCCCTAGCAAATCTTTTAGTTGCATCAATATACTGTGCTGTATGTTTGTAGGATCAATATTTAACAAAACATTTAGTGTCCATTTCATCAATAATATCTGCTTATAAACCAGGAAATGCGCATGTGAAATGCATATTATAAGCTGATAAATCTAGTGATCCTTTGCAGCAAATATCTTATTTACTTATTTCACTACCACACTACCAAATGGTTAACCGTTTTCACTGCGACAATACAGGTTAACCCTTTCACTGCCACACGACAAAGTGTTAACCCTTTCACTACCACACTACAGAAGGTTAACCCTTTCAATACCACACTACCGTTAACCGTCTGTAGTGTGGTCAGGGGCGTAATTTGCGGGGGGGTCCCCGGAAAATGTCCCCCGCATGATTTCAGAATGCAGTATTTGTTCCCCCCATGTTTTTACCCCCAAACCGTTGCAACTGCGCGGCCTGGCGGCCAGCACTGTGACTCGCTAGTCGCTACTACACAGTGCCGGCACTGCAGATTTACCCTACTCTTGGAATTCATTGCCAGATCCTCAAAGTCATACATAGGGGCGCTGTTTCGATAATGCAGTGTTATTAAAGCAGCGTGTAGCCGACGCATGAACCAGTTGGAAGCGTCAACGTGGAACTGGAAATCCGTTGGTAAAGAAATAGCGGCCTGGAATCATTTTTGGGACGCTCTCAATTCGCAGTAAAGGAATATATATCTGCGGTTTCCCTGGCGGATGGCGAACAAGCCAGCCGATTCTACTATGAGTCATGACATTTGACATAGTCTATGACATCATACTTAACTTAAACTTGAACACAGAGGCAGTTACAAGAACTATCCGAGCCCCCGGGAGGGTGGTCGAATACCTTTTGCGATGTATGCAGGGAACGAATTGCAGAGGGAAGTGGAGAGCTAGACCCCCGACAGGTAAGGTAAGCGATTTTAGATGTATCACTTTAAGTGTGCGGCTGTTGTCCGAATACTAGTGAATATTGAAAAATAAAGGCATGACATTTAGAGACGTCCCCGTCGTAGCGTTCTGGTGCGGGGATATGGGTCTCTTTGTGCGGGGGCGCAACAGCAACAGGTGGGGTAGGCTGGGCAGAGATGTATGCATCAAAACGATTACATTGTTTGTCTCGCATACATTCGATTTATAATGCGAGCACCTGCATTACAATCAAATGACTGATCTGTTATGTGTTATGGACCCGAGTCTCGAGAGGCACTTTATAATAGAAAAAAGACAGTGCAAGAGGCGCCACCGCCTGGGAAAATGCGTATTGCACACCTGGTATTAGAAAGGAAAAAAATTGGAAGGGGGGGCGCCCCTTCCTACCCCCCCCCCCCCCCCCCCCCCTGCGACGTCACTGAACACGCCCCCTAATATGTCCCCCCCACCGATAGGAACAAAGTTCCGCGCCTGAGTGTGGTAGTGAAAGGGTTAACCTTCTGTAGTGTGGTAGTGAAAGGGTTAAAAGAAGATTGTGTGAACTAAGCAGCTGAAGTATTTAGAATGGTGGCCAAACGAGGTGGCTGGTCTGGGTAACGTTAGAAGAATGTATAGCAGAGTGCACATTATTAGTTGATGAGTCTAGTATCTATGCACGAAAACCTTTTTCTTTATTTCAGCAAATCACTTAGTTACATCTATATTGTCTACATTGTCTTATGGTTGCAGGTTAAGTATTTAAAGATAGCTATTTTGTGCGGCTGGGTGGCACAGCAGACTAAACGCTCGTCACCAACGCGAGAGACACTGGTATCAAATCCGGCTGTCAGCGTTGCCTCCGGCTTGGCCGGCCATCATACTGGCTCAATTGGCAGAGTCAGTGGGAGGGAAGCCGGTGGGGTGGTATTCTGGTCGTTGTAAACAGCGACTCCTACAGGTCGGTCAGGGCGCCTGCACAGCGAGGGAGGGAGATAGCGAGGGTAGTGTGACCTCCCACGCGTTACACCTCGCCAATGAGAGTCCGCGCTGGCAGGTGAAAAGATGCCGCTGGCTGTCTCCTATGTCTCGGAGGAAGCATCTGATAGACTTCAGGGCTCCCTAGACCGACCAGTGGGGGGCACATGCGAGCAACGACCAGGAAGGGGAGGGGGGAATTGACATAACGACTAAATTGGGATGGGAGAAAAACAAAAACAGGAGAAAAAGTGGATAAAAAAAAAGATAGCTATTCTGTAATCTTATCAACCAGGTAATAATGCACAGGTCGAACCTAGTTCTATGCGTAGAAGTAGGGCTGACCTTCGATTTTTTTTGGCAATCGAAGCTTCGGGGCCGAGCTTCGATTTTAAAATTATATATATATTTTTCTTTTTTTAAATCTTATGTTGTGGGACTTGTACAGGACTTTGGTAAACTTTGTTGTTTTCATATGTGCTCTATAAATAAAGTGGATTGGATTAATGAATTAAGTAGCCCCTTTCGTGACTGTGACGCAGCCAACACGGCTGTGTGATTTAATTCAAGGTGGATCGCTGTTGTCGTTTGAACAACTTCAGATTTCATGGGAACTAACTACCAATCCCCCAAATCAAGAATGTTTAAGATGAATGAAGTAAGATTTTGATTATTTGAAATATGGCCTGTGTAGACTAAACTATGCACAGAATTATGTCAGTCTACAAGGTCCGGCAATGTAGACCTTGTAGACTCCACTACAGACCAATTATCAGTAAATGTTCATGCATTTTTAAGAAGGGCTACTTCCACAAAAAACAAAGAACTCACCAAAACATCTCAGTAGCACCTTATCTAAATGTTCTATTTCATATATGGAGATTCATATTTATTTATGTATTGCATGCATTTCTACATTTTATTTCCTATTTTGTTTATTCATCCCAGTATCTTTCTTTCTTATGTGTGGAATTCTACAAGGCATTTACATTCACATTTACATTTAGTCATTTATCCAAAAGCGACTTACAAGTTCTGTACGACAGGTCCTCTATCAGCTGAGTAACAATATTCATCAAAGTGTTGCGTGTTACAGTGTAGGTTAGTTTATTAGGACAAGTGCATGACAGTAAGGTTAGTTAGGGTTAGATATTTTTTATTTTATTTCAGATAATGGTTGAAGAAGTGCGTCTTTAGTCGACGGCGAAAGATTGGACGGGATTCGGCTGTCCTAACTGGGGTGGGTAGTTCATTCCACCATTGTGGGGCAAGGACTGAGAATAGGCGTGTAGGTGGTGTATATGTGTTTGAGGATGATATCCTTCAAACAGGCAATAGTGATGATATAATTTGGGCAGTGCTGAGCTGGGTTACTTTCCTCCAGTGTATTTGTCCCCCGGCCCCACCCAATGGCCCCATGCACACACACACACCGAAGTAAAAAAAAAAAAAGGTTTTATATATAAACTTCGATTTTTTTTTAATGTTCGAAGCTTGTGCCATCGAACGAAGCTTCGAAGTATTTAAGACAGCCCTACGTAGAAGTTGATAAAAAGTGGTCTATGCACGAAAACTATAATCTTCTGCAGATAGTTACAACAACATTGTGCAAGCTAGGCAGGGTTGTGATTATAGGTGAAGTATTTCAATTTCAAAGTCGATAGGGATCAAATGGGATAAGACCAACACCTGGCATCACTTTCCTTTCATAGCGGATTTGAAAATCAAATGCAAGCCTATTCCTTGAGATGAGAAAAGACAATAATTCAACAACAAGCGCCTGATGCGATGAAGACAAGAGTCTGGAACCCAACCTGAGCGCAGGGAGAGTGATTTGCACCCCAAACAATCTACAAAGCCCTGTTTGGAAATACTAGTCGTTGGGACGTGTGTGTGAGCTGCCAGTGCATTGTGCGGTCTGTTGTGCATTCCAGTTAAATATGAGGACCGATATATGGCAAAAGAGTCTGCAGGGAACATCTGTTACATTAACAGAGATCACAAATCTGATCAGAGTTGTCCATCGCATTCTAGTATAATTTCTGGTCAGTATAATTAGCATGTTAAAACAAGTCACAGAGCCATATTGTTTGTTTTGATCAGTATAATTCATCCCGTTAAAACAAGTCACAGTACCGTTTGTTCTGGTCAGTATAATTATCATGTTAAAACAAGTCACAGAACCAGGGCTGTACGTTAACTTTTTTTGCACATAGCACTGGTGCTACAGAGGTTGATAGTTTTGTAGCACAGGCCAAAATGTTGTAGCACAAAACGTGTTATATTTGTAACAGTCACAAATGTGCCTAATTTGCCTATTGTATTTGTGTTATCTAGTTGCAGTGCCATGTTTGGCTGTCATTTTCATGCTGACAAGTTGACGTCACACAGCCAGACACGTTACGTGTAAGGAATTATGGGATTTGGTGTTGGGTGTATGGATTCTACTAGGGGTGGGAATCATCAGTTTCATCACGATACAATATCGATTCTTTGGACAACGATACGATATTTGCCGATATCTGCCACGATACGATACGATGCAGGTGCCTGCAATCGATATGAGACGATATCATAAGCCCATTTAACACAATCAGTAACATTTAGATCAACTTAAAAAAGGTAACGAAAATATAATTTGAAAAATGTATTTAACTCTTCCAGACATTTAAATGAAACAATCTATTGTTTTTAATACAAATAGACCTCCTGTTCACTGTAAAGTGCCACGTTTTGATATATTGAGCTTTAAACTTCAAGTAAATTATTTTGGAACTCACAACATGCAACCTAAAACCCCTTCCTCTCCCAAACCGTTTCTACAATTGTTTTATGTTGCATGATGATCATTAATTCATTTATTATTATGTTTTTTATATTTGAATATCAACATTATCTTTCCATCCTCAGTAATCATAATATACTCCTGACTTCATCGTCTTTCCAAATGCACACACACACACACACACACAGAGAAAGGGAGAGTGCCCCCCCCCCCCTTTCCCATTCCTCAGTCCCCACTTTCTGCTGTTCTCTATGGCTCTGCCTCTGATCAGGATTACCTTGTTAGCTTACGCTAACGTAACGTTAATTTCGGGCGATGTGTGCATAAAGGAATGGCGACGATGCAATGCATGTTAGATGCATTGTGAGAAAAAAAAACAGCACAGACTTAGTTCGGGTCGCAAAATAGGTGCACGGCTGTGTAGCCCTGCTCTGCTTTAATGCCAGCAGACAGCACGGACTGGGCGGATACGACTTGCCGAGTTGCCACAGGATTTTCAAATAAGAGTATCGATATGAACCGAACTTTGCTAGCTGCCGGAGCCATAGATATTATGGCTGGAGCTGCGCTTGGGGCGGAAATTAGACCCGCCACAGGATTTTCAAAATAAGAGTATCGATATGAACCGAATGCCTATCGCACCAGTGCTACTGAAGTAAATCCATTCATCGCACAGACCGATGTTGCTGTAGCATGTGCAACATATATCGCACTGTGTACAGCCCTGCATATTGTTCGTTTTGGTCAGTATAATTCATCCCGTTAAAACAAGTCACAGTACTGTTTGTTCTGGTCAGTATAATTATCATGTTAAAACAAGTCACAGAGATATATTGTTTGTTTTAGTCAGTATAATTATCATGTTAAAACAAGTCACAGTGCTGTTTGTTCTGCAGTGGTCCAATAGACACGTAATAGGTCGGGGACCCCATTTGAGAAGATAATTTTGCTGTTAGATATGATCTAGTCATGAATTCAATAACTCTATACTGTAGGAGAGAGAGAAACCTATGATCAGAATAGTCACTCCGTCACATTCTCTTATTGTGCTAAACATCTAGCAAATACAATCTCAGTGAACTTAAACTATTCCCCATTTTTCCGGGGACCCCCTGGAACACTCTCAAGGACCCCCTGGAACCCTCTCAAGGACCCCTTGGGACACTCTCAAGGACCCCCTGGAACCCTCTCAAGGACCCCTTGGGACCCTCTCAAGGACCCCTGGGACCCACTCAAGGACCCCCTGGAACCCTCTCAAGGACTCCCTGGGACACACTCAAGGACCCCTTGGGACACTCTCAAGGACCCCCTGGAACCCTCTCAAGGACCCCCTGGAACACTCTCAAGGACCCCTTGGGACACTCTCATGGACCCCTTGGGACACTCTCAAGGACCCCCTGGAACCCTCTCAAGGACCCCCTGGAACACTCTCAAGGACCCCTTGGGACACTCTCATGGACCCCTTGGGACTCACTCAAGGACCCCCTGGAACCCTCTCAAGGACCCCACTTTATTGGATGACGGGGGGAGGGAGGCTGGGAGGGGAGAATGTCCTACCTCTTTAGGGGTCTGGTTGTCTGCAATTCTCTGACCTTCGAAGAGAAACCTTAGCGTATTCATTGGGACGCCCTGGAAGAGACACAAGCAGTCAACAACAAAGACAAAGACGTACAAACTAATAACAGTTTTCATCCACCTGTCAAACATTACATTTAGTCACTTAGTTGAACACTTTTATCCAAAGCAACTTACAAGTTCTGTACAAGTCAGCAGGAAGGGTACAACTCTGGCAGCTAAGGGTAAGTAAGTAGGATTGTTCGCCAAACAGTGTAGATCTTGAGTGCATAGTCGTGTAGCCATATTAGTTAAAGTTTCAAGTTTCTTTATTAGTTGTCATACAGAAATACAGGATACTTTTGTATGAAATGCTTCTTTGTTTTGCTCCCGAGAGTGTGCTAGGTAAAAATAGATAATTATAAAATAAGTATAATAAGTATAAAATAGAAAGTCAAGTACTTAAACAAGTGTAAACAAGACAAATTTTCAATATACCTTGGGATTCAATAGCTCAGTAGTCAAACAGTGTTGATGTTGAGTGCATAGTAGTGTAGCCATATTAGATCAGTAGTCAAACAGTGTTGATCTTGAGTGAGTAGTGTAGCCATATTAGATCAGTAGTCAAACAGTGTTGATCTTGAGTGAGTAGTGTAGCCATATTAGATCAGTAGTCAAACAGTGTTGCTCTTGAGTGCGTAGTAGTGTAGCCATATAAGTCAAACGGTGTTGATCTTGAGTACACAGTAGTGTAGGCATATTAGCTCATTAGGTAGTAATATAGGTCAGGTATGTTCCTCAGTAACAAATGAAAAGCCTCACGGTCAGCTCTGTGTCGTGGTGAGGCTCCTCCTACCTGTCTCTGGCTATACGACTCCTTGAGCTTCTTTAAATGCGTCGTCATTTTCACTTTGAAGTGGATTTCGCTGTTGTCCTAAACGGCAAAGACGGGAATTGATTAGTTCACGTTAAAAAGGAACAAGCGGACATATTTTGTCGGTTGGAGTTTAGCAACTTAAGTCTTATTGTACTGTGGATTTCTCCAGACCTCTCTTGTAGGCCTTTCACACCGGCCGGAGCCGGTTCCCGAACGCAATCTCGAACCGGCCGGCGCGTTCACACCGGGAATAAATGGTTTGGAACATGACAGAGGCTTTAGTTCGGCCCTCTAAGAAAACACTGAGCACCGATTTTTCATGTTCCGAACCAATTATTACGTTCGGGAACCGGCTCCGGCCGGTGTGAAAGGCCTATGGTAGAGCCTGAGGTGTTGCCAGCGGTAGCAACCCCCCTCCCTCATCCACACTCAACTCCCAACCCACACACATCAGACCAAAGCGAAACATTTAAACAAAGTGCAACACCAGGGGAAGTTACCATCTGGACTTTTACTTTTAAAGGTGCTATGCATTATAAATGTCATTTTTCAGTCTCTAGCATTGTATTATAGTAATAGGAGTTCGTATCAATGTGTTTTGGGGCCTAAATACTATATTGGCGAATTCCTCAGCTACAGCCCATCCCCTCTTTGCCTCTAGTAAATCAGGTCATGTTGATTTGACGACCTGGTGCACGTCACAGGGCGCTGTTTATAGCGCACGGTGATGTGATTGGCTCTGTGGTTTTAGTAATGCCCGCCTCCATTCTTGCTACCTGCAGGGTGGAAGGCTTGTCCAGAAGATCACTAATCAGCTGAAGCCTGATGCGGTTCCCTCGGTCTTCGACAGACAGACCGGCGTTAGCTCTCGGGACTCGGGAGCGATCGCTAGCTACTTAGCACCAGCCGGGGCCGGCGTTAGCAACCGGGAGCGTCGTTGAGCATTCAGCCTGCTGGCTACCTAGATCCACTTCAACCAGCGTCGCGGAGCATTCAGCCTGCTGGCTACACAGCTTGTCGGTGTGCTAATAGCCTCTGCAAGCTAACGGTAGCTGGCTAAACAGCTTGTCGGTGTGCTGGAGCCTTTGCAAGCTAACGGTAGCTAGCTACACAGCTTGTCGGTGTGCTAATAGCCTCTGCAAGCTAACGGTAGCTGGCTAAACAGCTTGTCGGTGTGCTGGAGCCTTTGCAAGCTAACGGTAGCTGGCTACACAGCTTGTCGGTGTGCTGGAGCCTCTGCAAGCTAACGGTAGCTGGCTCCAGGCTATTAGCACATCGACAAGCTGCTGGAGCTCCCGACGCTCGGCTGGTTGAAGTGGATCTAGGTAGCCAGCAGGCTGAATGCTCCGCGACGCTCCCGGTTGCTATCATGTGCAGGTCCTCTTCTCAGACCTGTGTGGCAAAGCACTGCACACGCATCATGCAAGCTACACATCGCTGCATGTTGATCAATGGTGGCCCACTCGGTGCATCACAGTGGGCTACTATTGTGCTAACAACAACCGCGGTGTCCGGCTTGTCGGCCGGCATGAGTGCTCGATTTGGGGTGGTTCTCTCCTCCTTGTGTGCCCCCGTTCTCGCGGGTGTCCTGCCGGGGAGCTTGTGGACGCGACAACAGCAGCGTTAGTTAGCTCATAGCTATTGTGTACCACTAGCGTTACGGCGGGCTCGAGCACCCTACGGCTGCCGCCGTTGTCGCGTCCATGGGCTCCCCGGCAGGGTACCCGTGGGGACGGGGGTGTACAGAGAGGAGAGAACCATTTTGTGTCGGGCGTGCATGCCGGCCAGCGAACAGGTGTTCTGCAAAATCCTACTCCCTGCAGAATTCTACTGCCGAGCGCTCCTGCGCTTGCGCACGCATGCGCATGACCCACAATCCCTTTCCACTCGTTTTCAGCTACAAAATTCTGCTGCCGAACGTCTTGTTTGACTTGTTGATGGTGACGCAATATCTTAAAACATATTTGTACATACATAACTTATTACTGTATAAGCATGTAAATATTTGCATGCAATTGGCTTTGCAGCAGAATGTATAAAGCATGTATAAAGTAAATGATAAAATGTCGTACACCAAAATGTGACGATGACGACATCCAGCTGACACGCAGCTGTACCCTGGTCTGTATAGCAATGGAGAACAGGTGGACCGCATATTTGTACATACATAACTTATTACTGTATAAGCATGATAGACAGTACTGCTACATCTCTATATTTATGACATACCATATTTGTATTGCTACAGTACTGCTCAGTACTGCTATGATGGAGACCAGAGAAAGACTTTCGTCTTGTTTACATCAGGGTCCCCCAATTTCAATTCATGGTAACATATTATATATATATAGATAGACAGTACTGCTACATCTCTATATTTATGACATACCATATTTGTATGTAACCTGAAACCTAATCTCTGACGGGGAGATGGGCGGAGCTATTTGGTGGGTGGCTGTCACTCAAAGCATTCTGCTAGTATGGGTGGAGCCAAGCCAATAATAGCCTGCTTTCATGAGGCTGAAAAATTCTGGTTTTGAGTACAAGATTAGAAATATAAAACAATGATTATTTTTGGAATAAAAATTACAGATGTGTTACATAGACTCACAGGAAGTGTGTAAAGTTGCCCAAATAGTGCTAGGAATAGCAGTGCATAACCCCTTTAAAACAACATTGTTCAATATTACACTTACTGTACACAAAGGGAAGACTCTACCCATAGGACACATCCTTTCATTTATATATCTTGAAGACTTGGGATGGTGGATACCTTGGGATGTCTAGTTTCATATAGTACCACTACCTTCGCTCTAGCTTCACAGATCAGCACTACACTACAGCCTCTGAAAGAAGCAGTGTTGGCACACACCCTCCTGCAGGTCTCTGGGGGTTTAAGATCTGCACTACAGCCTCTGAAAGAAGCAGTGTTGGCACACCCTCCTGCAGGTCTCTCCAAAGCTGCAGTAGGCAACTTTGGAGAAATGAGCAAGAGTGAGTTTACCTGCCCAGAACAGAAAAAGCCCTGCATCACTTTTCAAGCCTATGCAGGCGTGCACTGTGCACACGCAACAAAGACTCGCAGAGGCACCAGCAGCAGTTTAAGCTGACTTAAAATAATTCAACTAAGACCACCATTGCTTTCCTCGTGTATACATTTTTTTTAAACCACACACACAATCAGAGGCTGGGATATATATATATATATTAGGGATGCTCAATATTGGCTTTTTTACCAATACAGATATACCGATATTGTCCAACTCTTAATTTCCGATATCGATAGTTCAAGTTTCTTTATTAGTTGTCATACAGTACAGAATACTTAGTTTTATACAAAATGCTTCTTTCTGTTACGCTCCACTGGCTCCAGACTGTGCTAGACAAAAATAGATATCAACCGATACCGATATATGCAGGGTTTCCCCCCCCAAAAAACGGAATAATTTCAGGTAATTAACATTACATATATCTTGTCATGGAATTAACACAACATTATGCATACTTTTGACAATAAATAAAATCAGAATTTATTCTTACTTGCTTGCCTGGGTAAATAAAGGTGAAATAAATGTTAAAAAAAAATTAAACGTTTTTTTTTGGGAAAACCGATACCGATCATTTCCTATATCACATTTTAATGCCAATATCGGTAGGCCGATAATATCGGACATCCCTAATATATATGTCTGTTTTTTTTTTTTTTTTTTGAACGCTACTGGTACCTCTGTGATGCGTGCACAATATCACAAAACATAACATTGTGATACTCAAGTGTATGGATATCTTCTCGCGCCAGGTACTCTCCGCAACTTTTGCCCAATAGAAAACCAAAAGAAGAGAGTAGAAGCGAGTGGAGAAGAGCCGATGATGCCATGCAGTGGAAAGGAGAAGGAGTACAAAGGATGTGCAGGGATGCAAACCTGTCACCTTTCAGTGAAAACCACAACTTTTAACCCTTTCACCGCCACACTACAGAAGGTTAACCCTTTACACTAGAGACACTGCTGTCGTGTGGCAGTGAAAGGGTTAACATTCTGTGTATTGTCGCAGTGAAAGGGTTAACCGTTTGGTAGTGCGGCAGTGAAAGGGTTAATCAGGGCTCATCTATCCATGCCTCTGATCATTTCCAACATTATTATTGAATCTGATGCCGTTTCGACCTCGTTGTAATATTCCTCCTGCTGCGCGTTAGTTCAGCCCTTTCTCACATATTCGGGCAAAAGCTGTGAAAAGTGGAGCAATCATCAGTCTAATCTACAAGAGGACGTTGACTAGATTCATTATGACAAGACTAGACTGCCTGTAAGCTAAAGGTGGCGTTTGGCCTACCTATTGATTAAAAGTAGGGATGTCCGATATTATCGGCCTACCGATATTATCAGCCGATATCGGCATTCAAATGTGATATCGGAAAATATCTGTATCGGTTTTCAATTTTTTTTTATTTTTTTATTTTTACATTTCTAGAACCTTTATTTACCCAGGCAAGCAAGTAAGAACAAATTCTGATTTTATTTATTGTCAAAAGTATGCATACTGTTGTGTTAATTCCACAACAAGAGATATGTAATGTTAATTACCTGAGATTATTCCATTTTTTGGTGGGGGAAACCCTGCATATATCGGTATTGGTTGATATCGGTATATATCGGTATCGGAAATTAAGAGTTGGACAATATCGGTATCGGTAAAAAAGCCAATATCGAGCATCCCTAATTAAAAGGCCATGTATGAACTACAGCCACTGACGTGTGGGTGTAAGAATATTGTAGTGATTCATATAATTAAGGACAAATATATTGCTTCACATTAATAAACATATTTGGACAAATGTACTTTAACTGAATATGTTATTGTAATTCTGCCTTACTGATCATTTTTATCTGACAGTATTTACTCAGAGGACTCGTGTGTCTATATTTTCACATTTGTTGTTTACTGTTATTGCAAAATTGGCCTTACATTTTTATTAAACTATGGCATTGAATGGTCTTAAAAAGTCTTAAATGTAACGTTCTGATACCTGTAGACAGCCTGGTGTGTGTGTGTGTGTGGACAAAGAAATAACACAAACCATGCTACATGCATGTTGTAATGTATTAGGTAGTAGAGGCACATAACAAAAACGACTGAGACAACAGTGTCCTGTTGTATGGTAGTTTTCTTACATGTGTTTTCATAGTCTGTGCCCCACCTAATCACAATGTGAAAAAGCGGACATGTGGAATATTCCCACGTTGAGAAGCGCAAATCCACATTTCAAAGCAGATATTTCACCCCCGACTTAATAAGTTTGCATCCCTGAATGTAAATAGCACTGAACGTCGTCACAGAGGGAAGTCATACCCACTGCAACCTTCTGCATTCTTACCTGGCCGATCACTTTGAGTTTTATGTATTCTCCATCCTTCTTATTATCACCCCCATCCTGGCTGGATGGTTTTGTCTCCTAAAAATGATATGAGCAGCAAACAACACTTGATTGATTGAAAACTTTATTAACAGATTGCAGAATGGGTACAGTACAGTACAGCTCAATACATACAATTGATGCAGACCAGAGAACGACTTTAGTCTTGTTTACATCAGGGTCCCCCATTTTCAATTCATCAGGACATATATGACATACAGATAGACAGTACTGCTACATGATACATCTATACATTTATGACATACCAGATTTGCAAATACAGTACTGTCTGTGATACAAAAAGTGTCCAGAAAAAGAGTGTATATACATTTGACGTAGAAACTATCTGTATACAGATACAGTGGATAGTACACAACTGTTTCCTTAGCAAAAAAAAATACGTTAACGCTACGTTTAAAGAAGACCCAACACTGGATTGACCGGTAGATAATTATACTGACATTCATACATACAGCTAGACGCTTTTTGTTTTGTACTGATGAGGAAGCTTGCTCGTTTATTCGAACTGGCAAAAAAACGATAACATTGCAGCGTTAACTACGGTTAGCTAAACCGTTAGAAGCTCTCATCTAGGGGCCTAGCGAAACTAGCATGTCAGCTAGCTAGTAGCTAAGGAGCAATAAACCACTCATTTGTGTCTTTTTACGTTTCCCACAGACACTAAAGGTATTCATTCTTAAAGCTGTACACCTTACCGTGTCCGACATGATGTTCCCCTGAATGGATTTTAAGTGTTTTGTTGACTTTGAATCTGCCAATATATCCAGCTCCTAGATCAAGCTCGATAGCTTGTTGTTGTGAGGAACTGACCCGGAACCGGAAGTAAAGCACGTTTGTCACGTTTTCAAAATAAGAGTTAGCAAGTATGCCATTAGGATGGGTTGCCACTGGTATGTTTTTTTTTATTTTTTTTTTATGTTTGCGTGTTTTCAACGTCCACTTACACAGACTCAAGGCTAGTTTAACATGTCTCAACAAATGCGCATGTTTGTATTAATTAATGATTGTGCCATTATTGCTATCAAATGTAATGATTGTGAAATATTTCTGTAATGAGTTGTATGTGTATGTATTGTAATAAATACGTGAGTTATACCAGTAGCAGGATAAACTGCTATTTAGCAGGGAAACTGCTATTTGTCCAAATGCCTGAAATAACCAACTGTACAACCGATTTACATGGAATACCACTTTATTTCATTTCGTTATGTGTGTCATGTGCCCTGATCAGGCGTTCCTAGTGTGATGTGTCATGTCTAGATGTAGTCCTCTGTCCTAGTGTGTAGTCCCCATTGTTTTTCCCCAGGTGTATCCAATTACCATTAACCCAGGTGTGTGTCGTCTCGTCATCCCCTTGTGTATAAGTAGTCTGTCATCCCTTCCGTCTGGTGCTGATCCTGTCTGTATAGTCCTGTGTTTGTCTGTCTATTATTTGATGTTCATTTCAGTTACGAAAAACCATGGTAACTATTAATTAAAATATTCTTTATTTAGATACTTTGGCTGCCGTCTCCTTATTGTGTAACATTGACAAGTTAACGAGCCTTCCTGTAGTCAATGGTTACGTAATATGGGGGCTCGGCCAAACGACTCAGAGCAAGCATTTGGTGATGGCCGCTGGGCTTGATCCACACTGTGAGGTATGGTTGGCATTGTCGTGTGTGTGACCCATGTTTTAGACCCCCTTGGCAAATACTTCTCCAATAGGGAGCGTTCTCAACCAGCTAGGGCAGTTGGACCATTTTATATATGGTACCTTCCATCGCCTGGGGACACACCACATGCGGTCGGGGTATTAGAAGGACCCTGTCAGGCTCCTCCTAGGCCGGCGTGTGTATAGTGGTTACTTATATAGGGGTACTATAGTGAGGGTTGAGAACGTTTGGGGATGGGATGGGTTTTTTTTTTTTTTTTTTTTTTTTTTTTTTTTTTACACATGACAGTGGTTGATTTGCGAATACCTCTAGGTGTGGAGGCGTTAGGCGGTCGTGCCAGCGCTTGTTTATATATCGTACATACAGTACCAGGGTTGGTAGTGGAGCGGTGGCCGAAGTAGGTAGGGACCAGGACTATACAGACGCTAGGGTGAAGCCGTTTTTCTTTTGTTTGTTGTGGTTAGTTAGGGGTTGATTGTTTTCGTTTGTTTTGATATATGGTGGTTGTGGTTGTAGGTATCCCTCGTTTTCTCCTTCCCTGTTTCTTCCCGGTTCAGAAATGCCAGTGACAGTGGCAGACTTTGTGCGCAGGCCGACAGTGGGGTTGTTAGGCGTGTGCACGAAGGATGAACTGGCGGGAATAGCGGACCATTATGGGGTTAAGCTGGCCCCGGGTAGAAAAGCACAGCAGCGGGGGATATTGGTAGAGGCTCTGACCACCCAAGAGGTGGTGCATGACGACACCGATGAGGAGTTAGACCAAGTCTCTGATGGCTCTCTGGGGCTGCGCAAGTTGGAGTTGGAGCTTAGGTTTGAAGAGCTCAGGTTCAAGCGTGAGGAGGCGGACCGTGTGCGCGCGGAGGCGGAACGTGTGCACACTCGAACTCAGGAGGCTTGGGGCAGAGGTGCGCCCACACGTTGAGGATAGGTTCGATGTGGCCAAATATCTCCGTCTCGTGCCGCAGTTTCTGGAGAAAGATGTGGATAAATATTTTTCCATGTTTGAAACTGTGGCCACGACACTGAGATGGCCGGCCGAACACTGGACGTTGCTGCTCCAGAGTGTCCTTACGGGAAAAGCCCAGCATGTGTATGCGTCCCTGTGCCCGAATACCCAAGACTACGGGGCGGTCAAAGCTGCGATTCTCAGGGCGTATGAGCTGGTGCCTGAGGCGTACAGGCAGCGGTTCAGGGCTCTGAGAAAGGGCAGCTCGCAGACTTATGTGGAGTTTGCGTACGAGAAAGAGCTGTTGTTTGACCGGTGGTGCGCGTCGGAGAAAGTGGACACCCTGGCTAAAATGCGGGAGCTCATCCTCTTGGAGGAATTCAAGTCGTATTGTTTGCCCGATAATGTGGCGATGTATATCAACGAACGGAAGGTGGCTAAATGCTCGGTGGCTGCCGGTCTGGCGGATGAGTTTGTTTTAACACACAGGGTGCTGTTTGTCAAGCCTGGCTGTCCTGGTGGGGAGGACAGACCGGGGTGGAGCTCCGGTGGTAAACTGGGGGCCTCTGGCAATAGCGAGCAGTTAACACATGCGGACGCAGGTGGAGTTGGTGAGCGAGGTCTGGGGGGGGACACTCGTGTCTGTTTTCATTGCGGAAGAAAAGGGCATATAAAAGATAATTGCTATGCTCTCCTTCACAGGGTTAACAGTCCTACCACACAGATGACACAAATATCGTTGGTTGCGACGCCCACTGCTGTGGGTGAAGGCATGGCGGCAGCCTATTTACCTTTTATTAGTAGAGGGTTGGTATCATTTTACAAAGGTGGTAGGAAGGTCCCTGTGACTATCTTACGGGACACTGCTGCGTCTCAATCGGTTATCCGTAGGAATGTGTTACCTCCATACTCATAGCCAAGCTCAGGGACCTGGGCTTGGGCTATGACCTCTGCCAGTGGGTCTTGGACTTCCTGACTGGCAGACCCCAGGTGGTGAGAGCAGGCAACTGCACCTCCTCATCCATCACCCTCAACATAGGGGCCCCCCAGGGCTGTGTTCTGAGTCCCCTCCTCTACTCCCTGTACACACACGACTGTGTGGCTCAGCGGAGTAGCAATACAATCATCAAATTTGCTGACGACACAGTGGTGGTGGGCCTGATCTCTGCCAACGACGAGAGGGCCTACCTGGAAGAGGTCAAGGTCCTGGCGGGATGGTGCCAGGAAAACAGCCTCTCCCTGAACGTCAGCAAAACAAAGGAGATGATTGTGGACTTCAGGAGGTCGGGGGTCAAGGACTACAGCCCCCTCAGCATCGACGGGGCACCGGTTGAGAGAGTCAACAGCTTTAAGTACCTCGGAGCCTACATGTCCGAGGACTTGACATGGACCACACACATTGACAGTGTTGTGAAGAAGGCACGACAACGCCTCTACTTCCTCAGGCGCCTAAGGAAGTTCCAAGTCAGTCAGAAGATCCTTAAGAACTTCTACTCATGTACAATAGAGAGCATCTTGACCGGCAACATCACCTCCTGGTTTGGGAATAGCACTGCACAAGACCGAAGCAGACTACAAAGAGTGACACGTTCAGCCGAACGCACAATTGGAGGGGGGCTCCCCACCCTCCAGAACATTTACAACAAGCGTTGCAAGGGCAAGGCTAAGAGAATCATTAAAGACTCCAGTCACCCGAACAACTGCCTCTTTGAACTGCTGCGGTCAGGCAAGCGATACCGGAGTCTCAAGGCGAGCACAGAAAGACTCAGAAGAAGCTTCTATCCCCAGGCCATCAGGCTGCTAAACGAACAATGAATGAACACTACACAACAACAACCACCAAACGCACATAGCACACACATCCACACGCACACACTCACTTTAAACAAACACACTGTAGCACCCACTCCACACACTTTATAGCACACCCCCACTTTAAACAAACACACTGTAGCACCCACTCCCCACACTTTATATTTATGGATGAAGGATTGCACTACAACTCGTACACCTTACTGTAAATTGTACCTAAAATTGTACCTCATCCCATTTCTGCTTTGCACTAGATAGTACTGTACATTAGTACACTGCATAGTATTGTATATTATATGGTAACTCAGAACATTGTACATATGTCTATACCGAACACTGTGACCTCATTTTTCTTCTTCTAAATTACATGCTATATTATGTTATTATGTTATTTGATACTATCTTGTCTAGCACAGTCTCTGGAGCGTAACAGTAAGAAGCATTTTGTATGAAAGTATTCTGTACTTCTGTATGACAACTATTAAAGAACTTGAACTTGAACTTGATAACAGATCAAAAGCACATGCTGGGATAAGGGTCAGAGCTTTTGGTAGACATGTTATGAGAATGCCGCTACACAAGATTCATTTGGAGTCGGGCCTGGTGTCGGGACCGGTCGTTATCGGGGTCGATAGCCGTTTCCCGATCGAGGGGGTGTCATTGATCCTCGGTAATGACCTGGCAGGGGGTAAGATGTTAATAACATCAGATGTCATTTGCGTTTCAGCGGGGCCTGTTGGTGCGGACGTTCTGGCGTGTGTGCATACGGGAGTTGGTCCATCAGATGCACGTACGACGGCCATGACGGGTGGTGCTGATTTATTTGACATGGGGTTGTCGGGCAGTGACGCGGTGCCTGACGGTACTGCCAATTCCATCCCTATCCTAGAACGCCGGTGCCAGCCTCAGTAGTGGCTGCACCTGTTATTGTGCCCTCTACGTCAGCGTCGGCTTGTGTGTTGGCCCCATCTAGTGTTGATGTGAGTGATGACAATGTGAGTGATGCCAATGCTGTGAGTCTTCTCTTTCCAGTGGGAGCGAGGGAAATGGAGGAGGCCGTCATTGTTCCGTCTGAAGCAGTGGTGGGAGCGAGGCTGGACGTTCCTCCGCATGGGAGGTGGCTCTGTGTTGGAGCTGTCTTGTGGCCTATTGTGTTTCTCTTTGTTAATTTTGTTCTGTTTTCTAGGGGCGGGTCGGGCTGGTGAGGAGTGGGGCTGGGGCTGCCCATTCGTCCTGCCTGATTACCTGATCGATTGAGGACGTTATTGACAGATTGCAGAGTGCAGCGCCGATCGATGTCACATTGTTCTAGTGCAGCGGCAATATCGTAGTCTATGAAGTTAGTCTGAGACGTGTTTAGAAGTGGCCACTATTTTTCCCTTTATTTATTTTGTGTGGTATTTTTTCTCTTTTGTTGTTTATGTCCATTTCCCCATTTTTATTCTGGGGTTATGGCCATAAATTAAAGGGGGGGGGGTGTTATGTGTGTCATGTGCCCTGATCAGGCATTCCTAGTGTGATGTGTCATGTCTAGATGTAGTCCTCTGTCCTAGTGTGTAGTCCCCATTGTTTTTCCCCAGGTGTATCCAATTACCATTAACCCAGGTGTGTGTCGTCTCGTCATCCCCTTGTGTATAAGTAGTCTGTCATCCCTTCCGTCTGGTGCTGATCCTGTCTGTATAGTCCTGTGTTTGTCTGTCTATTATTTGATGTTCATTTCAGTTACGAAAAACCATGGTAACTATTAATTAAAATATTCTTTATTTAGATACTTTGGCTGCCGTCTCCTTATTGTGTAACATTGACAAGTTAACGAGCCTTCCTGTAGTCAATGGTTACGTAATAAAGGTCCTATGCTAAACAATGATATGAGATCTATTAATTAAAACCTATGAGCCATGAAGCCGATACGCATTTCCCCTCCGCGACAGGACAGGGTTTAACAGAACCAGAGAATGCAGCAGGTATAGACAGACGTCCCCTAGGTAAATTATATCACCTCTAAGTTAATCACTCTATAAATTACAGCACTTCTATATAGGTAAACCCTTCACCTCTAGGTAGAGCACATCTCACAGCACACTTTTATATGGGCAACAACCCTTAGTTTGAATGAGGTACGGTACATACACAATGCACAACAATAGTCACACACACACACTCTATCCGACCAGCTGGTCCATGTGAATATCTAGGGCATCGCAAGGACGTTCCGAGTATAATGTCTTTGGGAGCGATGTAACTCAGACCCTCTATGTCCCATCCCTATCTGTCTCCAGGAGGGTAAGCCTCCCCTCCTCAAGCTACCGGTACCTGTGGACGCTGGCTAAATTGTCTTCATCGCCGGTGGATAACTCTCCACGATCGACCCCACCCCCCGGCCCTAACCGAGTCTGGTTACTGCTTGCGTGCTCCAACCCCGATATCTGAGTCCCACTGGCTTATCAACAGTCTCAGCGTCTCATCCCTGCACACAATCAGCAACACCTGCGTTCAATAATGAAGCCACTTGAGTCCCTGCTCCTGACGTCATTACTTCGGCCCATTCACATCACACTTCCCCCCCCCTTAAAGAAAGGACTCGTCCTTGAGTCCTACGCCGACATGTCGTAGTCTAAAGACCAACGGGGTGCCCTCCGCTGGCGTACTGGACGTCCCTCCTCGACAGATCCTGCAGGCCGACCTTCCTGCAGCCCCGGACTGGACACAACCACCTCCGACTGGGGCGCAGCTTCCGTCGCAGCGGGAGCCCCCTGTGTCCCCTCTGCCTCCTCCGGCCCACGATCACTGGCGGTCTGGTCTCCTGGGGCCTCCTGTGCTCCTTCTGCGTCCTCCGGTCCACCCTCTGCGTCCTCCGGCCCCTGATCACCGCCTGTCTGGTCCTCCGGTGGTGGCCTTCCCCCCCCAGAGCCATCCTGGCTGGAAGATCGATGGCCGACCCAACTGGCACCAAACGGGGACCCCGAGGACTGACGCCGGCTAGCCAGGTTTGGCCCACTCCTCGGATTAGCTCTCCTGGATGCTGGGACTGGATTTAACGGGGCTGTCAAAGAAGAGGTGAAAGGTTTGAGTCGGTTGAAGTGAACCACACTCTCTGGCCCTCCCTCCACTAGCACTAGCCTATAAAGCACATCGGTCACCCTCTCCACCACTCTAAAGGGACCTTTGTACCGCCTCTGGAGCTTGGGACACACCCCACGCTTCCTGGCCTTATTCTGAACCCAAACCAATTCCCCCTCGGAATAGTATTGAAAATTGGCCCTAAAGTCATAGGACTTTTTCTGCTGTTCCGAGGCCCTGGCCTGGTGCCTTTTAACTGCTTCCACCACCGTGGACAATGTATCCCGCAACCTAGACACATAATTGTCCACCGAGTCACAGGACTCCTGATTGCCCACCTTCAGCATAATATCCACTGGCAGAACAATTTCCTGTCCAAACAGTACTTTATATGGGGTGAAGGAGGTGCTAGCATGCACACTACTACGATAGGCCAACATAACATAAGGCAACAGTGTGTCCCAGTTTAACTGATTGTCCTCCACAAAGAGAGACAACATGGACAAAAGGGTTCGATTAAAGCGCTCCACCAGGCCATCTGACTGGGGGTGGTAGGGGGATGTCCTTGTTTTCTGCATGTGCAGAAGCCTACATAACTCCCTGAATAGATTTGACTCGAAGTTACGACCTTGGTCGGAGTGGATACTCCTTGGCGCCCCAAAACGACGGCGGTCGGCTGGCTATGGGCGTTTCTCCATCTGCGCAGCCTGAGGGCTCTCCACATCCCCGGCAGGGTGAATGTGGGTGCAGGTGTGATGTCGCGGGGCGGTCCTCACCCTGACGAGTGGGGATTATGTCCAGGTCTGGGACCGATTCCGTGGCCGTCCGGGATTCTGTATGCTTCCCCCCCCCTTACACCTGATAGCTCAGCTGTTGGGGCGGGTACGTCGGGAGCGCGGGACTTGGTTCTGGTCGTGCCGGGCCGGGGCTCAGCTGTTTGGTCCCCGGCCCTGATTCAGCTCTGTGTGGCCCCGCCGTGGCCTGTTCCGTGTTCCTCTCTCAGGCACGCGGAACTCTGTTCTGCCTTCCTGTTCTGGGGCAGCCTCTAGGCTTGGCTGCTGTCAGTGTGAATCTGGTGGGGATGCGTCTTGGCTATTCTGTGGTTAACTGTGGTTTTTCGGCCTATTTATGAATAGTTTTCAAATAAACGCTAGATTATCGATAGTATATGTGTACTTATTCACGCTATAGAAGCTGGCTGAAAAATGTATTATCTTATTTCCTGATCATACACACACACATACACACATATGGCACACGCTGATATATAGGTGAAAATAGCTCTGATTATCCCAAGACTGGTAAAATAGATTCCTTACCTCAGATCAGATGTTCTCCAAAAAGATTATTCCAATTCCTGATCGCCATTCCAAATATCGATCGCGTTTATTGATCCAACGCTGGGTACTGGAAACACATATTCTCCGCTGTTCTGATGGTGGGCGATGACTGCAGTAGGCTTGGATTACATGCCTGACAAGTAAAATGTGGAAGCAGGACTTTTTTTTCTCCATGCGTTTCATTCAATCCAATCCAATGGGGTGCAGTACCATCCGGAGATACGATAGGGGGCGGTATTTTCCCTGTTCGAGCTCAGACAGATCCCCACTGGTAACGTGAGGCTAGATTGATGAAAAATGAATGGAAATCGATAATAAAAAAAAATAACGATTAAAAACAAGATCTCTCGTCGGCTGGCACTCAGCGGTTGGCATGAACTAACGAGAAATCTCGTCGTTGGCACTGAAAGTGTTAAGAGGATAATGTTTTTTTTTTTTCTTTTTTTTTGCCAAGAGTAAAGACCATAACCCTATCAAAACAGCAGTCAAAGTGTATATTTAAATTTTTAGCAATGTTTTGTAAGATTTACCGAAAATGCAAATTTATCGGAAAAATGCTAATTAGGCCTATATCTATTTTTTTTTAACTTAATTTTTTCTTTTATTATATCTCTTTTATCATAAAACCATGAGGAAATGACTAAATCCAGATTTAACCCTGCCATTGGAAAGAGGAGCCTTTTCCCTATCCATAGATGTATGATTTGGCCATAATAAGTTCAAGGTCAAGTTCAAGGTCAAATATGAATTTATAATTAAAATCGATTATCATTTATTAAATCCTTCTATTTAATCATCTTCCCTTTATTCATTTGCTTAGATGTTTGTACACTTGATCTCAATAAGGTGGTGAATGAGCTCATGGAGTGACCGACACAGATGCAAAAAAATATCATCATTTATATTCTCCTTTTTTTCATTACAATTTACTCAAGCCTAGTAACAGACACAATATTTCTGTTATACATACCCCCAGGTCCCTAGATGTTCCTAGATACCAAGAACATGCAAATTGACCTTGTAGAAGTGGAGCAATCTTCCATTTACTTAGGCATGTACCTTTAGGGACGACATTTCTGAAAATAGGGCTACAGCTTAACAGGCTAAAGCCCTCCTCCAATCATTAATTAAAGGTGCTATAGATAACATTCAGCCACTAGATGTCGCACTAGAGCACCAGCATGTCATTTATCCAAACATGTATTCCATGGGGAGAAATGGGAAGTAGGGAGGAGATACATACTGTACTGATACATACACGCATTTTTTCTTTTAAAAGAAGTCTTTAATTGTCATGCAGATCAACTGAAAAGGGGAAATAAAATAAAAAATTACAAATATTTTGTGTAATTTCTAACTATGTTGTGAACAGGCATCACCAAAGAACTTTGTGTTGCAGGATGAGGGGGGGAAGAAAGTTCAATAAAGTTTCAAATTGTTAGTGAAAATTATACAGCATTACTTATACAGTACAGTACATTCTGTTCATGTCACGTCCCACCGGTTAAGGCAGTGCTTCTCAAACTTTTTCTGTCAGGCCCCCCTTTGGCGGACCAAAATATTTTGGGCCCCCCCGCCTCGCCCCAACAAAATAGTCATGAAATGGGCCATGTTTAAATTTATTGAAATAACACCAATATCGTGACCTTTCAAATTGGCCCTATATTTTGTTTTCAGAGCTGTCATGGATGAAAAGCCAGCTTCACACAGATACTGTATGTGGTGCTGAATGGTATCAACACCTTAACTGCTGCATCATGAGATACTTGGTGGGCCATGAGATGAGATACTTGGTACTCAGCACCACACTATGAAACTAGCTCTCTAGGTGGTATCAGATGAGATTTCAAAGAGTTCTTCCAAGAGTTTGGATGGAGATGTGTCAGGAAGCTTTGTCTCAATGTTGTCTGTAAAGTTTTTTTTATCCAGAGTAACTTGGTGATCCTTTTCTGTGTTTTATTAAATAATGATTTTCAGATTTTGAGAAATGGTATTTTCATGGAGAACAGTGCGGCTGCAACAGATAGCACTTTAGTGATAGTTTTCTGTAATCAAATTTTTTTTTTTTTTTTTTATAAATCTCAAGGCCCCCCCTGTCATGCCTCTGCGCCCCCCCTGGGGGGCGCGCCCCCCACTTTGAGAAACACTGGGTTAAGGGACTGTTCTCCCCTGCTCTACCCCTCCCTGTCCCTGTATGTTTGTTCCTTGTAATTCTGTCCCTTAGTATTCTTTCCATTATCGCTCTCTTGTTCTCTATCTCTCCCCTTCTCTCTCTTGCTCTTCATGTTCCCCTGTTCTATTTCGTAATGGATCTCGCTCAGCATCACACTTGCACTGTACTTCACTTCGTGCACGTGCACTGAATAAAAAATTACACCATGTACCTTTACATCCCAACATTCGTCTGACCACACCCCCATCCGCTTACCTTCATAAGCAGGTGTGTGGTCACCTACTCGCCTCCTTCTTCGCTTTCACCACAAGGAAGTGCCTTCGGTAGATCCCCACTTGACGAGGTTGTTGGTTGAAGAAAGTTGGAAAACAAGAGATATGTTGACATCATATCTTTATTTTCTCTCTCACTATTTTCGAGAAAATACGGCGATATTGTCTTCGTTACTGGAGTGTCTGGAAGATGATGATCATTCTAAACCTCCACCGGTTTTTTCGTATTAGGAGCTCACGCCGCTGACATGCTTCCCAACTACAATCCTCCTTGCTGCGGCTGGATGGGGTAAAGACCCTCCAGCAACACAGCTGGACTGTAGGACGCACCGACTGTTGTGAGAAGCGGTGGTTTCCAGGTTGGGTATGTACTGTTGGCTTGCGAGCTCTGGTTGTTGTTGATGCTATGGGGGTTAGCTAACAATTTACGAAACGCCGACCCCAGGTTAGGGTCCTCTGCTCGGCTTAAAATGGCGATCGGAGGATCTTGGCCTGACGCCCATGATGGCTAATCTAGTGGCCCGCGCTAGGTTCTGGTGATCCCAGGATTCTAGAGCGGATGCTTCTCTGTCACCGTGTAGGCCCCATCTTTCATATACAAATGAGAGTATACCCTAACGAGGAAATGTGGGCATGGATGTTCGTTATCGGAAGATCCATGTTCAAGTCGGCTGCAGCCCAGATGGGACTTGTGCTGGCTCCGCCGGATGTCTGGTAAAATCACCGTTGTAAACTGTGTTGACATCTCTTTTTCTCTTCTCTCTTAAAGGATGAGGAGGGTTTTCAGACGGCGGCCTGTCTGAAGTGTGGCTTGTTATGTCGTTTTGTACAAGTTCAGGTGATAGCTGCTTAGCTTGCATGCTAGTTGTGGCCTACCTGTTAGCCAGTCAGCTGTTAGCTGCGCAGCTGTTAGCTGCGGCGTTAGCTCGCTGTGTTTACCAGGCTGGTATACGTTAGCTTGTTGCTATCAGCCGATCGGCTGTTAGCTTAATGCTACACTGTTGAACGTTCTGTGACTATAACATGCCTTAAACACTCTGACTACGACGTCATCTTTTGACAGAGGATGTTAGTCGAACCTACCGGGAGCCCGGCCGGCGAGGACTGCGTCAACATGGGGAACCGTAGTGGCCGGGTGGCGCAGCGACGCTGCACTTGTCGTCAACACAGGAATGCTGTGTTTACCGTCGGTGCCCCGTTAGCCAGACTGCAGTTCGCTTGGCCTGCGCTCATGGTAGGAAGGTCCCGACCAGACCTTAAACACGTCTTCTTCCTTCCCTTCTAAATGTTTTGTAATAACGATGTTTTCCAAAACGGGTGTTGCTGCAATACATTGAGGATACGACGCGTGTTGTGTGTGAATTGTCTTGTCACTGGTATAGCTTCTCCATACAAATCGGGTTGTTGTTACATGTGTAAAAATGATCTGGTTAGTTGTGTTGAGAAACATCATGTGTGTTCATGTACCGTGTACTCACAACTAAGGGGGTTAATTAACCTATAAAGCTATGCTTAGTGACATATGAGTGAAGAGTGAATTCTTTTCTCAGCCTGTAATGACAATGAACAGTGTGTTCACATATTAACAGGTTTACCTGTTCAACTGGGCCGTATCAAGGGTAAGGTAGGAGGGGTGTTCCCCCCGGTTCCCTGGGGCTTCCCCACCCTCCTCTCAGACATGTTGTTTACAATATATTGTGTCACTGTGTTGTGGGGATACGATGTAGCCCTTAGCTTAGTTGCTGGGGTTGTGCTAAACCGCTTGAGAAACTATATTTTCCTAAAGAAAAGATTGTTTGGTCACTTTTCGTGTGTGCTTAGCAAGGCCTGTGGCCGATACTAATCGAGAATTATGTATTCTCACGTTATGAAAAACGGCGTTCCTCTGTAGCAAGAGTGTACTTGCCATTTTTTGTGGTGATAAAGGGTTGTGTGTGTCTTGTGATCTATAACTGGGTTAGGTTGGCCACAGAAGCACATGTGTAAGTCTGGTACCGGGGCTCTTAAGGGGGCCCTCTCTATTCTGTGTTTTTTCCTTAGTAAAAATCAGATAGCAGGTTAGCACATGAGCTGTGTGAAGCTGTTAGACACTTCATGTAGCTGACTTTGACTGTGTAATGCTCTTTTTTGTCATTACATCGTATCATGGGTGTGGGGTCGTAAAGGGGTGAACTGGTAATCCTTTCCTCCCCTTTTGATGGGCAGGGGTTAAAACCTCCTGTCCTTCAAGGTTCCTGTCACGTTGCTGTTCGGCACGTTACAGGGTAAGAGGGGGGGGGGGGGTTTCCTGGTCCCACGCCCTGGAAGATTGGGCGTGTGCACCGCAGAAATTCCCCCGCCATAGAGTACGTCACTGTGCGCGTCTCTGTTGGTAAGACTTCCGTGAGTTGTTCAGGTCCATATGATGGATCTGTTTCAGGGAGTGGTCAGGGCTCCTCCTCACGAAGCTCCTACTCGGGCCTTCTGTGAGTTAGGACTCTCCTTCCCTGTGAGGGAGCCTCCTCAGAGTTCAGAGCCTCCTCCTCAGATTGTCAAGGTGAGTAGAACTTCAAAAAGGAGTCCTGCTCTATTGTGTGTGTATTCGATTCAATTCGATTATTGAGTGTGTATTGGTCCAGTGCCTCCTCCTCGGAGAGCCCTAACCCAAATTTTACATGGCTCAATGTTGCAATATATTCTTTTCAATCTATACAGCTCGCGTGGGAAGTCTCTCTGGGGATTTCCGTCTCCTCCCTATGGGAGGGTGGTGGGATGTAAAAATGTAAACAATTTTACCCTCAGCGGCGTCATGAGGGATTCATGTCAGTCTGTGTTCTTTCTTTTTTGAATAAAAAGAGGAAGGTACATGAAGCACGACGGCTCCGTGTCGTTCTCCCAGGCGACTTGGAGGAACAATGTTTGGTGTCTTGCAGGCCATGTGAGCGGATCGGAGCGTGAGCGGCGCGGGGAGCGGAGCGGGCGGTTTTGACGTGAGTGAGGAGTGGGTTTTAAAATGGGTCGGCGCGACGTCCGGAGCGAGAGTTCTCCTCCGCTCCAATCCACTCCGGGCCGCTCACACAGTGGTTTAACACTGATGTAATAATATACATGTAGTACAATGCCAAAGCAACAGATGGCGATGTACAAACATGAAGGCCATTTTCAACCAATGAGAATTGAGAAGGGTGAACCTGTGATATCCTGTTCAGGCTTTGTCACTCACAGGATGTTAGAAAAGTATCGACGCCATTGTTGTTGTCGTTAGCTTACATGCTAACGTTAATGGCAGCGACCATAGCATTGTGGCTCGGCTAACTATCATCGCTTAATAGAGCTAGTGAATGGATAAACAACGTTATTTAACATTGCAGAATGGGTACAATTACAATGCGGCTCAATACAAACAATTGTTAAGGGGCCCAGGGGGTGTAGACTGTTGTAGTTTGAGCTAATTTACACAATGTTCCAAAAAAAAGAAAAGAAAAAAAACGAGCGATCTGGCGCGGGGAGCGGGGAGCGCTCGATTCAAGGTGAGCGGTGAGGGAGCGGAGAGCGACTTGGGGGCAGGGTCAACATGAGCGATTAGCGGAGCGGACCAAGCTATAAAGAGCGAAGAGCGGATTTCTCGGCCACGCCGATCCGCTCACGTGGCCTGGTGTCTTGCTAGACTATCCATTGATGTGTTTGGGTCTCGACGCATACATAGTGCTGGCTCAGGTGTGTTTCTGTGACAGAATCACACAGGAGCTAAGTGCGCCTTGGTTGCTTGTTAAAACAGTGTTTTTATAGGGCAACTGGGATGGAGTTTTGTCTCTTCCGAGCGCCAGTTTACTAGGTTGTCTCGATGAATTCTCGTTCATATCTGGGGGATGTTAACGGAATAGATCAGAACATAGGTAGAGGGGTCTCACGCCCTTGGGGTGGGCCACTGAGCACGGTCCAAATGGGACCGTCTGGGTGGCGCCCTCTTTTCATGTTTTAGATCGACACGCATACCTACCCCCTTTCCTGGAGTGGGCATGTCGGCGTGGTTAGGACACGGGACTGGTCTGGTCACGCTGGTCCAGGTCAGTTAACCTGTTGTCCGCCGGGGATGCAGATCTGCTGTTCTGGTACCCTGAGGGACTTGTGCTTTTTTCGGGGGGAAAAATGCCGGGTCGGTCCGGGTGTCACAGGGTTAGGCGTTATGGAGACCCTATGTTGGGTACATGTTGTACTCTGCACTATCGTAATGGCTTACGGCCATACCAACCTGTCCACGCCCGATCTCGTCCGATCTCGGTAGCTAGAGCAGGTTCGGTCCTGGTTAGTACTTGGTTGGGAGACCGCCTGGGAATACCAAGTGCGGTGTGCTTAGGGCTGGTTCTCCATTATTTTCGCTCCTCTCTCACGCGTGGCGAAGAGAGGGCTGTTGGGGTGGTCTTGGACCTCCTCTGGTAATCCTGTGCTTCCCGTGCCGCCGGGCCCGGTCCGAAGTAAAGTTTCGTTGATATCACAGGCCTGGGATAACCCTTTTTTGAAAACTGAAACACTTGTACTGCGGTGTAGCCAGTGTATACCCGCAGGTGTGTTTTGGAGTTTTTTTTTGAGGGGTTATAGGACCAACCACCACATCTGGTAACGACAGGGTGGTTGGTTCCCTGGTGTGTTGGAGCAGAGTCAACTCCCGGGTTACCCGGTTGAGTGTGCCCCTGCACGTTCATGACGTCTGCCAATCATGTCAGCCTTCTCTGCCTCAACCCCTCTGGGTGGGTTTTTTTTTAATGGAGGCTTTGTCATGGTGATCAACAACGCCAGCATACGCCCCTTCCGCCGGGGCGGCTGTTTTCAGCTGAGTCCTTTGGCGCCTGTCTCATTTACATTTACATTTACATTTAGTCATTTAGCTGACGCTTTTATCCAAAGCGACTTACAAGTTCTGTACGACAAGACAGCAAGAAGGGTACAACTCTATCAGCTGAGTAACAATGTTCATCAAGTGTTGCGTGTTACAGTGTAGGTTAGTTTATTAGGACAAGTGCATGACAGTAAGGTTAGTCAGGGTTAGATTTTAATTTTTTTTTATCATTTCAGATAATGGTTGAAGAAGTGAGTCTTTAGTCGACGGCGAAAGATTGGACGGGATTCGGCTGTCCTAACTGGGATGGGTAGTTCATTCCACCATTGTGGGGCAAGGACTGAGAATAGGCGGCTTCTCTTTGATGACCCTCCGGGAGCTTGGATAGGAGTAGGTCTGAGGCGGCCAGAAGATGCAGAGCGTAGGGGTCTTGAGGGTGTGTATTTAGAGACCATTGACCGGAGGTAGGCGGGAGCGGTTCCCTTTGCCGCACGGTATGCTAGGTCGAGGGCCTTGAAGCGGATACGTGCAGCAATGGGGAGCCAGTGCAGGTCCCTAAGAAGTGGGGTGACATGGGCCGACTTCGGTATGTTTGAGATCAGGCGGGCCGCTGCGTTTTGAATGAGTTGAAGAGGCTTGGTGGCAGTGGCCGGGAGGCCAGCTAGCAGTGCGTTGCAGTAGTCGAGGCGGGAGATGACTGTTGATTGGACGAGGAGTTGAGTGGCTTCTTTTGTCAGGAAGGGGCGGATCCTTCTGACGTTGCTCAGGAGGAATCTGCAGGTTCTGGTTGTCGCTGCGATGTGAGCAGAGAAGTTCAACTGGTCGTCGAGGACAACACCAAGGTTCTTGGCGGTCGGGGACGCGGTCACAGCTGCATTCTCGACTGTGATGGAGAGGTCGGTCAGGGGGGAGGATTTGGCCGGCAGGTGGAGCAATTCTGTTTTGCTTAGGTTCAGTTTGAGGTGGTTGGTCGTCATCCAGGCGGAGATGTCGGACAGACAGGCCGAGATCCGCTCAGAGACGTGGATATCTGAGGGAGGGAAGGAGAGGAAGAGTTGAGTATCATCGGCATAACAATGATATGAGAAGCCATGAGACGTGATAATGTTACCCAGTGATTTAGTGTAGAGGGAGAAGAGAAGGGGTCCTAGGACCGAGCCCTGGGGGACACCCGTCCGGAGGGGGCGGGTGGCCGACAGAGTCCCTCTCCATGACACTTGGTAGGAGCGGTCGTTGAGGTATGATGTCAGCCATGTCAGCGCAGATCCAGCCACTCCCATTCCTGCGAGGGCCGCGAGGAGGATCTGATGGTTGACTGTGTCGAAGGCTGCAGATAGATCTAGGAGAATCAGGACAGAGGAGAGGCCTTTCGCTTTTGCTAAGTGAAGTGCCTCTGTGACCGCAATGAGGGCCGTTTCTGTGGAGTGGCCAGTCCGGAAGCCAGACTGATTGGGGTCTAGGAGGTCATTCTGTAAGAGATAAGCAGTAAGTTGGTTGGATACACCACGTTCAAGTGTTTTAGAAAGAAAGGAGAGAAGAGAGACAGGACGATAGTTGGCTATGACGGTGGGGTTCAGGGTTGGTTTTTTTATGAGGGGCGTGACTCTGGCTTGTTTTAGGGAGGTGGGGACCACCCCCGAGTTGAGTGAGGAGTTGATGGTTGCAGTTAGGAATGGGAGGATGTCCGGTGCTATGGCCTGGAGGAGTGGGGAGGGTAGCTGGTCCAGCTGGCATGTAGTCGGACGGTTCGACGTTACCAGTGTCAGGGTCTCGGCTTCTGTAATGGGAGAGAAAGATGACAGAGTGAAGGATGAGGTTCTCGATTCAGCGTTTGGAATGGGTGGGGGTTGGGAGAAGGAGCTGCGGATGTTCTCCACTTTTTCCTCAAAGAAGATCGCAAAGTCTTCGGCTGAAAAAGATGAGGGAGGAGGGGGTGGGGGGGGGGGAGTGAGGAGGGAGGACATGGTAGCATGCAGTTTGCGAAGATTCTTGGCAGAGGCCTCGATCCTGTCTCGTCCGCAGTGCTCCAGGCTCAGGTTACAGCCTGTTGCCTGGTTTCCCCAGGTGCACTGCCTGCTTCCGTTGGTTGACCTTTTGTGTGCTTACGGCCATGCTGACTGCCTGTTCTGCAGGGTCAGTGTGCCAGGCGGTGTGCTATTGGGGGGAAAGGGCCCGCTCTTGGAGGGGCCTTATCCGAATACGCTGGCGATGTGGGGGGCGGTGTCACTAAGTGACCACCTGGTGGGGTCTTGATGCCTGGCGTCATTGACCTCTCCGGGCCCCCGTTTTCCAGGGGATCCAGTCCCTTCAGTGGGTCTGGGTCTTCCTTCGCGCTCCGCTGCTACGGCCTTGCCACGGGGTTGGGTTTGCTCTTGACCCCGTGATTCTGGGGGCAGTAACGAGGTTGTTCCTTCCGTTCGTTCCCGGGTGGCATGCGGGTTGTGCGTGTGTGTAGTCGTGGGGTCAAGCCACGGTCTGCTCACCCTGTGCGTTGAGTTGCTTGAGTGCCTTTTCGCACGGTCGGATCCGTCTCCCTCCCGTAAGCCTCCAATAGGGAGGGTATCCTCCATTAGGGAGGGTCGGGGGGGCTCGGTCCTCCCCGATCTGATGGTTGTGGGGGGCCTCAGCGGGGTACATTTGTCGGGCTATGGCTCTCGCTCAGCCTCCCTTGTGCAAGTGTGATGCTGAGCGAGATCCATTACGAAATAGAACGTTAGGTTATGGCTATAACCAAGTTCTATGAGTAATGGTGACGCTCAGCATCAGACGCCGCTGCGGCCCTTGATCTCGCCTTGTGGTGAAAGCTTGGGAAGGAGGCGAGTAGGTGACCACACACCTGCTTATGAAGGTAAGCGAATGGGGGTGTGGTCAGACGAATGTTGGGATGTAAAGGTACATGGTGGAATTTTTTATTCAGTGCACGTGCACGAAGTGAAGTACAGTGCAAGTGTGATGCTGAGCGTCACCATTACTCATAGAACTTGGTTATAGCCATAACCTAACGTTAGTCTAGTGTTACTCTGTTACGACATTGTTACGACAACGGCAACATCCCTCCACCGACGCCTCTACAAAAGAACATACAAGAGGCCGCAGCGAGAGGGAAGGAACCGGGGTTCACAACCATGGCGCCCAGCATGTCGCGGGGCTCACCCAGTGAGGCATCACCCGATAGCCTGCATGCTAGCATAGGACAAAGGACCCCCCCCCCCCCCTCCCCACCTACCGCCACCCGGACAACCAGACGGAAGCAACAAAGCCCCCCCCCTGCAGAACTGAACACAGACGATCAATACCTCGAACTCAACAACATAAACCAAATAACAAACGCAAATGGACTGCACATATTCCATCTGAACACAAACAGAAGACCCAAACTGGCTGAAATAAGACAATTGTCTATTAATGGTAAGGCAAACATAATATGTTTCTCTGAAACAAAACTAGACGAATCAGTAAAAGACCCAGAGATAGAAATTGAAAACTACTCAATAGACCGAAATGATAGGAACAAGTATGGAGGTGGTGTCTGCGTGTATATACATAAAGATACCAAATGTATTAACCGTACTGACCTGAATCATTGAGGCAATTGAAACTGTATCGGTTGAAATTTTGTTCGAAAGGGCTAAATCTGTAGTAGTTGGCACAATCTATAGACCGCCAGAACAGAGTGGCTTTTATGATACACTTGATGGGTGTTTAGCTGGGGTTGAAGATGTAGAAAAAAATCTTATTGGGGACTGGAACACGGATATGCTACGTAAAGAAGCACCCGTCTTCAAGGCCTTCAGTAGGTTTTGTGATCTGCACAGTTTCAGCCAGCTAATCACCCAACCCACAAGAGTATGTGATTCAACACAAACTACCATTGATCTCATTCTGACCTCTGACAAGTCCAGGATCTCCAACAAAGGGGTGATATCATGCAGGTTAAGCGATCATTATGTGATATTCTGTACCCGCAAAAAGCTAAAACAAAAGGCCGGCTGTCACAAAACAGTCACATCTAGGGACCTCAAAACCTACTCTAGTGAGGCCTTTAACCAAGAACTGGAGAGCCTGGACTGGTCAGATGTGCTCAGTGGTACACTAGTTGAAGAAACATGGCTTGGATTCAAAACCAAATTCACAACAATACTTAACAACATGGCCCCCCTAAGAACCACCAGGGTTAAAATCACGCTGAGCCATGGATGCACTCTGAAATACTGACTGCTATGAAAACCAGAGACAAAAGATGCTCTGAACTTAATAAAAGTTAGACAAAGCTTGCCAAAAGCTCAAACAGAGATCTCCAAACCCACGTGGTTGAACTCAAAATTCAAAGAAACAGACTAAGAAATGATGTAAACACCATTATCAAATCTGCAAAAAAATATTTCATCAATGACAAAACTGAGGAAAACAAAAACAAATCCTGTGAACTTTGGAAATTACTCAACAACCAACTAGGCTGCAGCAAAAAACTAAAAACCAGATTTACAAACATAAACAGAAAAACAGAAAACACTCTCATCACAGACAAGCTGGATGTGGCCAAATACTTAAACATATTCTTTACAAACATAGCCACAACACTGGTTAATAAACTACCCTCCCACTCAGGGCATTTTGGGGTAGAACACATCCTAGCCTACTACAAAAACCTAGGGGTCCACAAAGATGACTTCAAACTTGAAATGGTAACAACAGATGAGGTACTCAAAAAACTGAGCGCCCTCCAACCTAACAAGGCCACTGGCCATGACAATATCCCCGAACGCCCTACCCACCCACAGCCGTAAAAAATGTGAATCCCTACCCACCTTCAAAACCGCTCTCAAAGAGCACCTACGGGAGGCTGTAATTAGAAATGAAAGGTTATGACTATAACCTAGTTATATGAGTACTGGCTGAGCGTCTCGCTCTTCGCCATACTGAGATATATCTTCATCTCCAGTACCTACTGTACTTCATTAACAAAAACAATGCACCCATGCACTTGACCAGGCCCCGCCCCAGTGTCCCCCTATAAGACACCGGACATGGTCATACTCGCCCTTCCTCTGGAAAAAGTTTCCATCATAGAAAACCCAACCAAGGGACCTCAGGGCGCGCTAAGAGCGAGACGCTCAGCCAGTACTCATATAACTAGTGTAGCTGAGGGGCTACAAAACCCGGACTGTATTAAAGATTGTTTAGATTAAACCACTACTAAATATTATTACTTGCCAGACAGTACAGTTAGGTAAATATGGCAGACACTCAATTGACGGCACAGGGACAAGGATATCAAGTTTACAGTATTTTTAATAGTAAGCAATATACAACTGAATTATCACGTTGCTCTTTAATAGTGGAATGATAGTGAAATGTCAGAGTATCAAAGTCAAGGGGAATGAATAATTCCTAGGTTAAGAATACTCGACCGGAGCTCTGCATGGAGTGGGAGAAGGCGATACAGGGCAAAGCGAGGGGGATAGCTGGAGACGATGATTTCCCCCACAGAGTTGTAAGCTCCAGAGGAATTGAAGAATAGTCGGATACTCCTGCGGTCACTGAAGAAAAGGGGGTCTCGTACGGATCCAGTCCTTGTAATCCAAGTGCCCGATGGCAGGGTTAATAGCTCTTAATCCAAAGCCCGATGGCAGTGATGGTAGCTAGCTAGTTTCGTTTGTACTAGAAGCTAGCCCGATGACGGTCTTCAGGGGGTAGTTAGATCCAAACGCCGATGGTCTTAACTATGCGCTTCTCCACGTTACTTCGCTTACACAAGTCACTATACTGCACCAATAATGGCTCTACAATATTAGGGTCGTATCTAAGTAGCTACTAGCTATCCGTAACGATACACCGCGGGTAGGCTTCCACTGCTCACATGTTCACTCGTTCTGCTGTTAGATTAGGTTACTTCTCGTTTCTCTGCTTTCACTTCACACTTCACCTGCGGCTGCTTGCGCCTTCTATAATATATATACTCAGAGTGATTTCTAGAGCGCAACCGAATTACTTGTCCGGAATCAATGCGCCCGCTAAGGGCATGTCTGAACTTGCCCGGACACGTCTTTGAACTTGTCTGAGGGGCGCGTCTTCTGGCGCCTCCAATGTCAAGGGCGGTGCCCAATGGGGCGAGCGAATAATACTATGATTCAAACGGAAGCTTAAAGGTATATAGCTTATATATATAAACAATATACAAGTTATACAAAATAATAAACGTAGATTCTCAGAGTTAATCTGGCCCTTCAGAACAGCCGCCTCCTAATTAGTCCGCACCTAATTAGTAAATAAATGGGGGCAGATTAATATTAATGTCAAGTCAACTTCTCCATACTGTGTTATGGGGAGTTGGAAACAATCTACAAAGTCAGTGGGTCATAGTCGTCGTCAGGGGATTTTGGGATCTCCGGCAGCTCTATCAACTTAGCTACAGGTCTGGTGTAGGTCCGCCCTTGGACGATGACTTCTGCCGCTCTGACCTTCCCATCGGAACCAGTAATCACTCTGCTCACACGGCCGGCCGGCCACGTAGCTCGGGGTAGTGACTGGTCTATTATCATTATGACGGTATTCACTGTCAGGTTGTCCCTGTCTTTTACCCACTTCTGACAGGCTTGAAGGGATGGTAGATAGTGTAGGAGGAAGCGGGCCCAAAACTGGTCGGCCAGTACTTGGCTGTGTCTCCACATTCTCCGGCCATTCATCTCGTCCTGTCTGTACACCGCCTGAGGAAGGGCAGGGACCAGCCGCGCCATCAAGATGTAGTTTGGGGTGACGGGGTCGATGTCCGCTACGTCGCTTGAAACGTAACCGAGGGGCTTAGAGTTCAAGACGCCCTCGATCTCTGTGAGGACCGTAGTCAGGACTTCCTCGCCCACGGTCTGGGCCCCAAGTACAGTGTACATAGCAGTCTTTATGGATCGGACCTCTCTCTCCCACGTTCCCCCGAAATGGGGGGCGTTCGGGGGGTTGAACTGGAAGGTGACCTGAGCAGGAGCGAGACGGATCTTGAGTTCTTCACCCATAGCCAGGAAGCTCTCTCTCAGTTCTGTATCTCCTCCTCTGAAGTTTGTCCCTTGGTCGGACAACAGCACTGATGGGGTTCCTCTCCTTGCTTGGAATCTCCAGAAGGACATGAGGAATGAGTCCGTACTCATGGTCTGGAGGATTTCAATGTGAACAGCTCGGGTGGTCATGCACTTGTACACGATGCCCCACCTCTTCTCTGTCCCTCTTCCTTTCTTGACGTTGAATGGGCCGAAGCAGTCCACGCCCGTGGAGTGGAAGGCCCGCTCGCCGAGTCGGAGGTGGCAGGGAGGCAGGGAGGCCATCATCGGAATACTAGGCTGTGCCCTCCACTTGCGACAGGTTGGGCAAGTCCGTTGGAATCGGCGTACAGCTTCTCTCCCTTGGAGTATCCAGAAGCGCCGTCGGATCTCCGCAAAGACTCTCTCGGCCCCCGCCGAGAGAGCTCGGTTATCTTGTGTCGGCTGTTGAGGACGATGGGATGCTTAACATCTTCGGTCACGTCCGGGGCCCGTCTCAATCGACCACCCACCCTGATGAGGTGCTGGGCGTCGAGCTCTGGGGCCAAGGTGAGGAGTCGACTGTCTGAGGGGACTGGCCTTTTCCCTGTCAGGCAATCTAGTTCTTCTGGGAATGAGTCTCTTTGGGCTCTCTTCAGCAGAAGAAGTTTGGCTTCTTTGTAGTTCGATGCGTCGAGGTCTGTGGTGGGGGGGAGCTCCGGGTGGTGCCATAAGAATGTCCTTTTCTGAGCACTCTCAAAGGTTAAACAGTCGTCTAGGTCCGGGTCCGTTGGAGCCGGGGCTTGCGTCAGCCCGCAGAACATAGACTTCTTGATCTCTGACTCATCTTGGTTCGCCTCCCGTGGTGTGGGGATAGGCCACTTCTCCTCCGGGAGCTTGAGGAACTCAGGACTAGGGATGGGAATCGAAAACCGGTTCCCGTTGGGGCTCCCGTGTGGCTCCCGTGACTTTCGATTCCCTTATCGCTGCCTACAGTTGCGCAATGTTAGCGTTAGCATGTAGCCATGGCAGACTATTTGATTCCTTAAGGGCTCGAAATTGCCTGGGTTTTGGTAATATGCTTCCGAAATGCTCCCGCTGTTTGGCTACTTCTATGTGCAGTGAAAACTACTTGAATGCTTTAGAACCTAGTCATTGATTTAGATCAGGGTGAGCTAAAATTAGCCGCGGAGCTAACGTGAGCTAACGCTATTTAATCAAGCTCACAAAGAGAGATAAACAGCTGATAGTACAGGTACAAATACAATAAAACAGCAGGTGGGGGCTGTTGTGTAAACCTTGTACTCTTTAGTTTACATATAATGAGAGACGGAATGTTTGTTTACAAGTCTGTAAGCCATGAAGAACAGTGGTGCAACATACAAATGTGTCCGTGTAGCAACACAAGCCAATACATTTTAGGACAGGGGCCCGGGGAGGGAGCTCTCTCTCTCTCTCTCTCTCTCTCTGTGTGTGTGTGTGTGTGTGTGTGTGTGTGAGAGAGAGTGTGAGAGTGAGAGACAGAAGTCAGAGGAATAACGACCTGTTATTCAATAGATAAAATTAGTTTAAGAATAAAAAAATAAATACATTTTAAGAGAATCTCAAATACATTATTTTATTTAAGTGTAGGCTATAGTTAATGTTTTATTTTTTACAGTTTTTGTATTTTCTGACATGGGGGCTCAACAATAAATGACAATCAGAAATGTCAAGTTGCATGTTGTTATTCTAACCAGCTTAGACCCCTACGCTCTGCATCTTCTGGCCGCCTCAGACCTACTCCTATCCGAACTCCGGGAGGGTCATCAAAGAGAAGTCGCCTATTCTCAGTCCTTGCCCTTCTTCAACTATTATCTGAATAAAAAAAAATATATCTAACCCTAACTAACCGTACTGTCATGCACTTGTCCTAATAAACTAACCTACACTGTAGCACTCAACACTTTGATGAACATTGTTGCTCAGCTGATAGAGTTGTGCCCTTCCTGATGGCTTGTCGTACAGAACTTGTAAGTCGCTTTGGATAAAAGCGTCAGCTAAATGACTAAATGTAGTTCTGTTGCATTTCCAATTTATTTATTTAAATTATAAATTGATCAGGTATCGATAAGGGTAAAGAATCGAATCGATAAGCAGAATCGATAATGGAATCGTATCGATAAAATCCTATCAATTCCCATCCCTACTCAGGACCATCACTGTAAGGGTTAGGACGTGTGAGGTCGTTTAGGGACATCCCCCGTGTGATGACATCCGCCGGGTTCTGCTTGGTGTCAACGTATCTCCAACATGCTGCTCCTACCAGGTCTTGGATCTCGGTGACTCGGACTCCGACGAAAACCTTGTACCGACAGGAGTCGGACTGGATCCAGGTGAGCACGGTCATAGAGTCTGACCATAGGAAGATCTCACGCACCGGTATGGTGAGTTCACTTTGTATCATCGTTGCGAGTTGCGCGCCTACCAGAGCTGCGCAGAGCTCTAGTCGCGGGATCGACTGCTGCTTGCGGGGAGCTATCCTCGAGCGGGCCAGGACGAAGGCTACGTGGACTTCTCCTCCATCTTCTCTGGCTCTCAGGTAAGCCACCGATCCGTACGCCACTTCAGAAGCGTCGCTGAAGACGTGCAGGTCTATCTGACACGTCTCCAGTCGTACTGTAGGGGGGAAGTAACTCCGTTGGATGGTCACATCTTGGAGTGAGTCGAGTTCATCCTCCCATTCTCTCCATGTGGAAGCCAGGTGCTCGGGTATGGGGTCGTCCCAGCCCTGCTCCTTGTCCCACAGTTCTCTCACCAGCATCTTCGCCCGAGTGGTGTAAGGGAGGATACATCCCATTGGGTCGTACTGGCTGGCGAGTGTTCGGTACACACTCTGCCGAGTGGTCAGTCGAGTCTTGGACTTCTCCTGATCCGTGGTCAGGGGTGTGTGTCTGTAGTGAAGCGAGTCCGTCTTGAAACGCCAGACGAGGCCCAGGGTCATCTCTTGCGCTTCGACTGGGGTGTGCGCCATCCAGGTCTCGCTGCTCGCGGCCTTGGTTTCTGGGGGGAGGCTTCGGAGGACTTGAGGGTCACTGCTGGCCCATTGTCTGAGGTCGAATCCACCTTTGGCCAGTGAAGCTCGTAGCTTCAGTAGGATGCTCTCGGCTTCTTCTGGCGTAGATACGCTCTGTAGGCAGTTGTCCACGTAGAAACTTCTTTCCACACTGTGTCGGACCTCCTCGTCGGCTCCGGGGTCTTCGGCCACGTGCTTCTGTAACGCGAACGTGGCGCAGCACGGGCTGCAGGTGGTGCCGAATGGGAGTACCTCCCATTGGTATATCGAGGGTTGTTCGTCGTCGAGCGTCTCTCTCCACAGGAACCTCAGCAGAGGCTTGTCTTCCTCCATCAGTCGGACTTGTAGGAACATTCCTTTGATGTCGCCGCTGATGGCCACTTTGTCCTGACGAAAACGTAGCAGTATGCCGAGGAGGGAGGGGCCGAGTGTCGGGCCGGGCAGGAGCAGGTTATTCAGATTCTGTTGTCCAATCTGATAGCTGCAATTGAACACGATGCGGTTCTTTCCGTTGTGGGTGACCTTGTGGTGGGGCACGTACCATGACTCTGTCGTCTTTTCTGCCTCGTGGTCATCGATTTTCTTTATATGGCCAGCCGTGATCAGCTTTTCGATCTCGGCGCGATATATCGTTGCTTGGGGGGGGTCTTTGGCGAGACGCCGCTCAGTGCTCTGTAGATAGCGTTGTGTCACTTCCTTCAGCTCGTGCAGAGTGGGCATCCCTTCCCGTCTCAAGAGTGGGGTCGCGTATCTTAGCACTCCGTCGACCTCGACCCTCGTAGTCTTCTGCTTGAGTAGAACTATGGCATACTTGTCCTCCTTTGACCGAACCATTTTGCGTTCGTTCTTGAATGGCAGCGAGTCTAGTGTCCATAGCCTCTCAACGTGCTGCAAGAGGGTAGTGTCTTGGTCGCTCACCTTGGTGTAAAGGCAGCGTGTGGACGTTGCTCGGTTGGAAGGCCCGGAGAGAGGGCCTTGGAGCGTCCAGCCCAGTCGGGTCTTAACCGCGGCTGGGCATCCTCTGGGTCCGATGTGGACCGCGTCCGTTGGGACGATAAGGTCTGCGTTGTCGGAGCCTATGAGCAGGGTCGGTGTAGCGCCGTCGCTGAGCGGTATGGGCAGTCGGCGTAGGTGTTCGTACTTCTCCCTCAGCTGTGGGATGGGGTAGTCATAGCGTGACAGACCTATGTCGTGGCTTGTGAACGCCTTGTTGATGCTGTACCGCTTCTCGGGCTGATCGATCGCTGCTATGGTGAACGAGACGTTTTCACCCTTTATTGTCTTTAAGTCTCGACGAATGGTACGGATTGTCATGGTCTCCTCTGGACCCCGCAGGCCCAACTGGGTCACGGCGGAGGCGAGGAGGAGAGTCTTCTCCGACCCGTTGTCGAGGACGGCGTAGGTGTCGAGTACCTTGTCCCCGTGACTGAGGAGTACTCGTACCACCTTGAGGAGCACCCGGGAGCTCCCACTCTTCGCGGGATCAATGTAGAGTACTTCTGCTCTCGAGCTGCTCTGTGGGGCGGGTTTCCGCTTGTTGCTCTCGTGCAGTGCTTCGAGGTGGGCGCCGTCACACTTGCCACACTTCTTCTTAAGGCGGCACTCGGCTGCCATGTGGCTGCGCGCGCAGCGGAAACAACAGCGGTTTGCTTTAATCCACTGACTTACGTCGTCGGCGGTCAGTTTCTTAAATGCGTCGCACTGTGACAGCCAGTGTTCGTTGTCGCAATATTGGCATGCGATCTTCCATTTTCCCTTAGCGGGGGGGTTATGACTCTTCTGTCGTGGCACCGACTCGGCCTGGTGCATCACGGTGATGGGCCTGCTTTGGTCTTTAAACCTTCTCGGTCCCTCTTTAATGTTCGAGCCATCCCATGCGAAGGTGTCGATCCTTAGGCTGCTGACCTCCCTGGCTAGGAAGTCAGCAAGGTCCAGGAGTGATTGTTCTGGGCCATTGGGGTCACAGTGATTTCTTTGCCGCCAAAAACGTTCCTGGCGGAATGGGGGGAGCTTCTCCAATATACGCTCCACGTTGGAGTTGGCGTACAACTCGTACATCCCCTTCTCTCGTTGTGACCCGAGCATCCCTACCAGGGATTGTACTTTGACGGATAGGTCGTCCAGGGCTCGATTGTCTTTAGCTGGGGGGAGACGTTCAATCTCACGTATCTCCTGAATGACATAGTCCCATGTACGTCCGTAACGTGCGTCGAGGGCCACCAGGGCATCAGAATAGGGAGTCTGTGAATTGGAGTATGCCAGCGCTATGTTGTGCGCTCTGGTTACCTTGAGGTGCTTAAGGAGGATGGCATACTTGTAGGACTCGTCCTGTACTCCGGACATAATTGTCTCTAGGCACATGCGCAGTTCGGTATACTGCGCTCTGTCTTCTCTTGTGAAGTCTGGGAATGTGGGTGTCCCAATGTAGGATGCCATGGATGGCTGTGACACTGATGCGCGTAGGGGGAGAGGCCTCCTTGGCGAGTCTCCCCGTACGTGGGGTCGTTGGTTCGTGCTGGGCGGGAACCAGAGACTGGGCCCCCAGGCACTATTCCTCGGTGCTGTCTGTTGCTCGAACTCCCCACTGGGACGTGTTGGGGGTTCATAACGCCGCGCGTCGGGACTGAGACCGGGGCTGCACTGTTCCTCCTGGTCTGAGATGGGTGCGTGCGGGTGGGCTTTCTGTCCTCCCTCGTCCTCCGCTAGGCTTTGTAGTCACTCGGTTAGCTGCTCTGCAACGTAAGCAGGTTCTTCCCGTAGGCTGGGTCCCGTGTAGCTTGGTCGGGGAGGGGAAGGTGCCCTCGACCCGTGTCGTGATGATCTCCGGGAGCTCCGGGTGGAGGAGTGGGGAGTCACCCTCTGGAGCGCTTGCTCCATCATTTGTGCTTGTAGATGGTCTCGTTCCGCCTCGCGCTGTGCATTGGCTGCGTCACGCTGTGCATTGGCGCGGTCTCGCTCCATGGTTTCTTGAGCCTGGAGGCGCCTCTCTTCCAGTCTGAGATGTTCGCGCTCACTCTCTCGTTGCACCTGGAGACGTCTCTCTTCCACTCTGGAGTGTTCACGTTCACTTTCTTGTTGCGCCTGGAGGCGGTCACGCTCACCCTGGAGGCGGTCTCTTTCGGTTGAAGCTGTCAGCGTAGCGATCAGGACTTGCGCTAGCCTCTGGTCGGCCTCGCTTGGGGATGACGCTGATGATGGTGATCTGGAGTTGGCAGGGCGGTGACCTGGTCTCTTTACGCGCTCCGAGGTCCATCTCGGGGGCACTGTACTTTATCTTCTCCCGCGCTCCGAGGTCCATCTCGGGGGCGCGGTGCTCTTTTCTCCGGTGCGCGCCGAGGTCCATCTCGGGGGCGCGTTCTGTACCTTCTTGCGCTCCGAGGTCCATCTCGGAGGCGCTGTCTTTATCTTCTTGCGCTCCGAGGTCCATCTCGGGGGCGCGGTGGTCTATGGGCATAGTCAAGTCATGTCCCGATTGTCCCCCCCCGTGAGCTAAGTCAGTTTCACTTAAACCAGCTTGGGTCTCTACCGGTGGGGCTGACAGGTCGATAAGGTTGGGCATACTTAAGCTACTAATTTTATCCTTGCTTAACGTCTTTTTAGATAAGCTAGGAGGTAGATCTACAGCGTAGTTCTCCAAGTGTGGAGGGGGCTGACGCTGGCGCCTAGGGCGCTCTAGTGGGGGAGAGCCGATTGGAGAGTGTCCGCCGCTGGCCATATTATTATTAATATGATTATTATTACTGATACCATCCGGCTCGAAGGACCAATTGTAGCTGAGGGGCTACAAAACCCGGACTGTATTAAAGATTGTTTAGATTAAACCACTACTAAATATTATTACTTGCCAGACAGTACAGTTAGGTAAATATGGCAGACACTCAATTGACGGCACGGGGACAAGGATATCAAGTTTACAGTATTTTAATGGTAAGTGTTACAAAGGGTCAGATTAAACCGAATATATATATTTATTGCTTGAGATCCCATGTATAATATTTGTATATCGTTTGATATCCCTTGTATATTCTTTGTATATATACACGGAATATCCCTTTACCTAGGTACAAACCAGACCATAATACTCGTTCTCCTATTGGACAGCGACCCCTAGGCGCCAACGGCCATACCCCCAATGGCAAGTTCAAAGACAACACCAAGGCATGTCTCAACATGTCCAGGTTTGCGCAGTAATGAGACAGAACTGAGGTTGGCACTAGATTATTCACCTTACGTATAAATACGTCGCAGGTGGATACAGCAGTAGAGTATCCTAAACGTTTAAGCCTTCACCACGATACAACGTGCCGTGAAGTGGGCCTCTTTGCCCCTGAATAGAGCCTTGAGAACCGCGTGCGAATATATAGCTAAAGTGTCAGAGTTTAACGCTGTATCGTCGAGTTTGACTTATTCTATTGTGAAGTAATAGTCTATTATTTATAGTGTATCGTGCGGCTACCGTTCTTCAGTGACCAGCATTACCACCGGTTCGTCGTACCTATAGCTAGTGCACTTATCCAGGCTGGGCGGCCTAAACTCGCGCCACCACCCGAGGAGTCCTAGACGAGAACCGTTGGATATGTACACCGGAGAACCTACACCGGCGAATGCAGAGCCTTTTCCGGCTGGATTATATTGCTTTGGTACCGTGGCTGCTGGAGCAGAGAACCGTCTACCCCACTGTCGTGTGGGATCTACCCCTGTGAGGAGCACCCTCGAGCCCGCCTCTAGGACCAGAGGCTGGCTAGCTTTCATCCATGCTGTCGTGCATACTGGATTATAGCTGTGGCTTTGTCTGAGGACCAAGGGAGTACTGCACTGGCTCCTGTATCTGGAGCCTCGTTATTCCGCGTTGATCCAGACTTTGCTCCCGAACATTCCTCTACCCTGCCGGCTTACAACCGGAGGGAACCCCCTAGTGTCTCCAGCTGACTACGAGTGTGCCTTATGTAATTACTATGCTACAGGTGGCGTCAGTTATACCCATCTTACTATTCTCATGGACTTACGCTCTTGACCTACTTTAAGTGTTCTTCGCCTTACAAGCGCAATTATAATTCTCAATCTGTAACCTACCGTTGCTGCTCTAATAATAATAAATACCTCTAACTAAAACTTTCTTTGTCATTGCCGTATTCTTGTGTGGGTGTTCACCAGATATATCATGTACTGTATGGCCAGTAATTAAAGTACATAACTAAGTAGTGGTTTAATAATACCATACTCTCAATACAGTCAGGGAATTGTACCCCTCAGTTACAATTGGTCCTTCGAGCCGGAGGAATATCAGTGTAATATCTAAATATAATATTGATATTAACCATGGCCAGCGGTGAACACTCCCCAAGCGGCTCTCCCAAGCTAGAACGCCCGCAGCGCAGACGTCAGCCACCTCCCTACCTAGAGGAATACGCTGTCAGTCTAATACCTAGCTTTATACAGACGTTAAATGCGGAAAAAGCGGATAGTAAAAGCATGTCAAATCCCACCGACCAGGCGACCCTGCCAGTAGAGACCCTAGTGGGTTCTAACGTAACTGACCAAGCTCAAGGGGGGGACCAGGGGGGACATGACTATACCCCCAGACAACGTCAACAGGACGGTCCCCGGAGAGCTCCAGGATAAAGAAAGCGCTCCAGGGACAGAACCCGACCCACTACCAGAAGAGAAGCGCGCCCAGGAGATAGACCTCGGGGCGCGCCAAGAGAACAGATCTCCAACGAGCACTGTCAGAAGCCGATCACCTCCGTCAGTGTCTTCCCCCCACGAAGCGGACAAGATGCTGGCGCAGGCATTCATCGCCACCCTGGCAGCCTCCACTGAACGCGATCGACTCCAAGCACAGACGCTTAGTGAGCGCGAACATTCTTCCATGGAACAAGAGCGCCTCCGGGCGCAACAACTAAGTGAGCGCGAACACTCTACCATGGAAAGAGAACGCCTGCAGGCTCAACAACTGAGTGAGCGCGAACAATCTGCAGACCAACGAGAGCGCCTTCACGCGCAACTCCAAGCGCAAGCCCTTAGTGAACGCGAACACTCTGCAACCCAGCGAGAGCGCTTCCAGGCGCAGCAAAGGAGTGAAGACGACCGCATACGCCTGGAGACCAGACGCCTCCAGACGGAAGAGAACATTGAAAGAGACCGCGCAGATGCACAGCGCGCCGCCGCCGATGCACAGCGCGACGCCGCCAATGCACAGCGCGACGCAGCCCAAGCCCAGCGTGAAGCAGAGCGCGACATCGCCCACATCAAGCGCGAAGCAGAGCGCGACCGGCTACAGGCGCAGATAATGGAGCAATTGATTGCCAGGGCGACACCCCCTCTCTCCGCACGGAGCTCCAGGGCATCATCACGACAAGGGTCTAGGGCACCTTCCCCTACCCGACCAAGTGACCCGGAGCCCGGCCAACAGAAGGATCCTATCCACGTCTCCGAACCCCCTCCCTGACCGGTCCATACGAGACCCAGCAACCGGGAAGAGCCGGCCTATGCCGCCGAGAGACTGAATAGAAGACTTCAAGACCTAGAAGACCTAGCAGAGGAAGAGGAAGAGGAGGAAGGTCAAGCCCACCAGCAGCAACGTACTCCACAGGACCAGGAGGTCCAGTACAGCCCAGACTTCACCCCCGAGGCACTGCGCTACAAACCCCCGACTCAACTCAAGGGTGAGTTTGACGCACAGCCAGCACCGAGGAACAGCACCTGGGTACCCGGCCTCTGGTACCCACCAAGTACCAGCCCATGACAACACGTACAGGGAGACTCGCCCAGGAGGCCTCTCCCCCAACGCTCACCGATGTGCCAGCCATCCATGGCATCGCACCTTGGCACACCGACGTTCCCGGACTTTACGCACGAGGACAGAGCACAGTACACGGAATTACGGATGTGCTTAGAGACTATGATGTCCGACGTCCCTGATGAGTCGTACAAATATGCTATCCTCCTCAAGCATCTCAAGGTGCCCAGAGCGCATAATATAGCGCTGGCATATTCCAACTCAAGCACCCCATACTCCGCGGCTCTAGTAGCCCTTGACCAGCGTTATGGACGCATATGGGACTACGTGATACAAGAAATAAGGAATATTGACCGTCTCCCCCCAGCCACAGACAATCGATCATTGGATGACCTCTCTATCAAGGTACAATCCCTGGTAGGGATGCTGGGGTCCCAAAAGGAAAAAGGGAGACACGAACTATATGCTAACTCTAATGTAGAACGAATATTAGAGAAGCTCCCTCCAGCCCGCCAAGAGCGCTTTAGGCGGCAGAGAGACCACCGTGATCCCGACGGTCCCGAGCCATCCCTCCTAGACCTGGCCGACTTCCTCGCGAGAGAAGTCAGCAGCCTACGACTGGATACGTTCGTGCGGAGTGGACCAAGCCCAAGAGATGGACCTCGGAGATCCAATGATAACCGCCGGTTGGTGACCGTTATGCACCAAGCCGAATCAGTACCGCGGCACAAGAACCACAACACCCCCTCGACGAAAGAGAAGTGGAAGATTGTATGCCAGTACTGCGAGAAAGAACATTGGCTGTCTCAATGTGACACTTTCAAGAAGATGACCGCCGACGAAGTGAGTCAGTGGATCAAAGCCAACCGCCGCTGTTTCCGCTGCGCGCGCAGCCATATGGCAGCCGAGTGCCGCCTAAAGAAGAAATGCAGCAGGTGTGACGGCGCCCACTTGGATGTCTTGCATGACAGCAACAGGAAGAAACTCGCACCCCCAAGCAGCACCAGAGTAAACGTCATGTATATCGACCCCGCCAGCAGCGGAAGCTCCCGAGTGCTCTTGAAAGTGGTCCGAGTGATATTAAGCTACGAGGACAAGGTCATGGACACTTACGCCGTCCTTGACGATGGGTCAGAAAAGCCTCTCCTCCTCGCATCCGCTGCAGCCCGGCTGGGTCTGCGGGGGAGCGAAGAAACAATGACAATTCGTACTATAAGAAGAGACCTGAAGACAATAAAGGGTGAAAACGTCTCCTTCACTATCGCAGCAAGCGGGCAGCCCGAGAGGCAGTATAGGATTACTAACGCTTTCACCAGCCAAGACATAGGCCTGTCACAGTACACCTACCCCATCCCCAAGCTGATGGAAAAATACGTGCACCTACGTCAACTACCTATACCGCTCATCGACGGCGCCACCCCGACCCTGCTCATAGGATCCGACCACGCACACCTCATCGTCCCAACGGACCGGGTCCACATAGGGCCCAGAGGCTGTCCAGCAGCAGTCGAGACCCGCCTAGGATGGACACTACAAGGCCCCCTCTCCAGGTCTCCCAACCGACCAGCAGCCACTCGCTGCCTCCATTCCAGAATGACAGAAGAAGACACCACCCTCTTACAGCACGTCGAGAGGCTATGGACACTAGACACAATGCCCTTTAAGAATGAAAAGAAACTCATTCGTTCAAAGGAAGACACTTATGCCATAACCCTCCTCGAGCAGAGGACAAAAAGAGTCGAGGTCAATGGAGTGATGAGATACGCAACTCCACTCTTGAGGCGAGAGGGTATGCCCACCTTCCACGCCTCAAAAGAAGCGACGGAGCGATATCTACTGAACACCGAGCGGCGTCTAGCCAGAGACCCCACTCAAGCCACTGTGTACCGCGCTGAGATTGACAAGCTAATCACAGCGGGACACATAAAGAAAATTGACATTCAAGAGGCCGATCAGACGACCGAATCATGGTACGTGCCCCACCACAAGGTCCACCACAACGGCAAGGATCGTATTGTGTTCAACTGCAGCTACCAGATCGGACTACAGAATCTGAATAAAGAACTCTTGCCCGGCCCAACACTCGGCCCCTCTCTACTAGGCGTGTTGCTACGTTTCCGCCAAGACAAGGTGGCCATCAGCGGCGACATCAAAGGGATGTTCCTGCAGGTGCGACTAGTGGAAGAGGACAAGCCCCTGCTGCGGTTCTTATGGAGAGAGAGGATCGGGGATGAGCAACCATCCATCTACCAATGGGAGGTCCTCCCTTTCGGAACCACATGCAGCCCATGCTGTGCTACGTTCGCACTGCAAAAACATGTCGCAGAGGACCCAGCAGCTGACGAGGAGGTCCGACAAAGTGTAGAGAAGAGTTTCTACGTGGACAACTGTCTACAAAGCGTCTCGACGCCAGAAGAGGCCGAGGCCCTCCTACTCAAGCTCTGCGCCTCCCTGATCAAAGGCGGCTTTGATCTCCGGCAGTGGGCCAGCAGCGACCCTCAAGTACTTCGCAGCCTCTCCCCAGAGAACAAGGCAGCAAGCAGCGAGACCTGGATGGCGACCATCCCAGGTGAAGCCCAAGAAATGACATTAGGACTAGTCTGGCGCTTCAAAACAGACTCGCTCCATTACAGACACACACCCCTGACCAAGGAGCAGGGAAGGTCGATTTCACTACCGACCACCAGACGGAGTGTATACAGAACACTCGCCAGACAATATGACCCGTTGGGATGTATCCTACCTTACACCACCAGGGCAAAAATGATTGTGCGAGAGCTGTGGGACAAGGAACAGGGCTGGGACGACCCCATACCCGACCACCTTGCTTCCACATGGAGAGAGTGGGAAAAGGAACTCAACTCGCTCCCAGGTGTCAACATACGCCGCAGCTACTTCCCACCCACAGTGCGGCTGGAGACGTGCCAGATGGACCTGCACGTCTTCAGCGACGCCTCAGAAGTAGCCTACCTAAGGTGGCTTACTTGCGGGCCCGAGAGGAGGGAGGAGAAATACATACCGCCTTCATCCTGGCTCGCTCAAGGATAGCCCCCCGCAAGCAACAATCGATCCCGCGTCTAGAGCTCTGCGCAGCCCTAGTAGGCGCGCAACTCGCCACGTTAATCCAACGTGAACTCACCATCCCGGTGCAGAGAACAATCCTGTGGTCAGACTCCATGACCGTACTCACATGGATCCAGTCCGATTCGTGTAGATACAAGGTCTTCGTGGGAGTCAGAATCACAGAGATCCAAGACCTAACAGAATCAGCATGCTGGAGGTACGTGGACACAAAACAGAACCCAGCAGATGTCATCACACGGGGGATGTCCCTAGATGACCTCACACGTCACAATATCTACAGTGACGGTCCCGAGTTCCTCAAGCTCCCGGAAGAAGAGTGGCCTAAACCCACCCCACGGGAGGCTAGTCAAGAGGAGGCAGAGATGAAGAAATCTATGTTCTGTGGGTTGACGCACACACCAGTCCCCACCGACCCTAACATAGACGACTGCCCCACCCTTGAGAGCGCGCAGTTAAAGACATTCCTGTGGCACCACCCTGAGGTTCCCTCCACTACTGACATTAATGCAGCTAATTACGAAGAAGCAGAACTCCTTCTGCTACAGCGAGCCCAAAGAGACTCGTTCCCCGACGAGCTAGACTGTCTGCAGGGATCAAAGCCAGTCCCGTCAGACAGCAGACTGCTCCACTTGGCCCCTGAGCGCGACGCCCATGACCTCATCAGAGTGGGTGGTCGTCTGAGACGGGCCCCGGACTTAACGGACGACGTCAAGTTCCCTATAGTTCTCAACAGCCGACACAAGGTCACAGAGCTCATCATAAAGAAATACGACGAGGATGTGCACCACGCTGGGGCAGAGAGAGTCTTCGCTGAGATCCGACGTCGCTATTGGATACTGCAAGGAAGAGAAGCAGTACGACGCTTCCAGCGGACCTGTCTAGATTGTCGCAAGTGGCGAGCACAGCCCAGTATACCCAGGATGGCTGACCTGCCTCCCTGTCGCCTCCGACTTGGCGACAAGCCCTTTCACTCCACCGGCATGGACTGCTTCGGCCCGCTGTACGTGAAGAAAGGAAGAGGGACGGAGAAGAGGTGGGGTATTGTATTCAAATGCATGACCACCCGAGCGATACACATAGAACTCCTTCCAACCATGAGTACGGACTCATTCCTTATGGCCTTCCGGAGATTCACAGCGCGGAAAGGAAAACCGTCTATATTATTGTCTGATCACGGGACAAACTTCAAAGGCGGAGAAAGAGAGCTGAGAGAGAGCTTCCAAGCTATGGGCCCAGAACTTAAGACCCACCTCGCTCCCTCTCAGATTGACTTCCAGTTTAACCCCCTGAACGCCCCTCACTTCGGGGGAACCTGGGAACGAGAAGTACGTTCAATAAAGACAGCCCTGTACGCCGTGCTTGGGGCCCAGACCGTGGCTGAAGAAGTCCTCACGACAGTCCTCACAGAGATCGAGGGAGTATTGAACTCAAAGCCCCTCGGTTACGTCTCAAGTGATGTAGCAGATGTCGACCCAGTCACCCCCAACACTCTCTTGATGGGGCGGCTGGACCCTGCGCTCCCACAGACGTGTACAGAGCTGAGGAAGCGAACGGCCGAAGAATATGGAGGTACAGTCAAGTATTGGCTGACAAGTTTTGGAACAGTTTCCTCCTCCACTATCTACCGTCTCTACAGACCCGCCAGAAATGGGTAAAAGATAGAGACAACTTGACGGAGGGCACAGTCGTCATGATCATAGACCAGTCACTACCCCGAGCTATGTGGCCGGCCGGCCGGCCGCGTAAGCAAAGTGATCACTGGTGCCGACGGAAAGGTCAGAGCGGCAGAAGTTCTTGTCCAGGGACGGACATATACCCGACCCGTGGCGAGGCTGATAGAGTTGCCAAGGCTCCCTGACTCCCTTGATGACGACCATGACCCACTGACTTTGTGAATTGCCCTACTCCCCACAACGGACATTGAGTAGTTGACAAGACGGTTAATCTGTCTCTGCTTATCTAATTAGGTGCAGACTAATTAGGAGGCGGCTGTTACAAAGGGTCAGATTAAACCGAATATATATATTTATTGCTTGAGATCCCATGTATAATATTTGTATATCGTTTGATATCCCTTGTATATTCTTTGTATATATACACGGAATATCCCTTTACCTAGGTACAAACCAGACCAAAATACTCGTTCTCCTATTGGACAGCGACCCCTAGGCGCCAACGGCCATACCCCCAATGGCAAGTTCAAAGACAACGCCAAGGCATGTCTCAACATGTCCAGGTTTGCGCAGTAATACGAGACAGAACTGAGGTTGGCACTAGATTATTCACCTTACGTATAAATACGTCGCAGGTGGATACAGCAGTAGAGTATCCTAAACGTTGAAGCCTTCACCACGATACAACGTGCCGTGAAGTGGGCCTCTTTGCCCCTGAATAGAGCCTTGAGAACCGCGTGCGAATATATAGCTAAAGTGTCAGAGTTTAACGCCGTATCGTCGAGTTCGACTTATTCTACTGTGAAGTAATAGTCTATTATTTATAGTGTATCGTGCGGCTACCGTTCTTCAGTGACCAGCATTACCACTGGTTCGTCGTACCTATAGCTAGTGCACTTATCCAGGCTGGGCGGCCTAAACTCGCGCCACCACCCGAGGAGTCCTAGACGAGAACCGTTGGATATGTACACCGGAGAACCTACACCGGCGAATGCAGAGCCTTTTCCGGCTGGATTATATTGCTTTGGTACCGTGGCTGCTGGAGCAGAGAACCGTCTACCCCACTGTCGTGTGGGATCTACCCCTGTGAGGAGCACCCTCGAGCCCGCCTCTAGGACCAGAGGCTGGCTAGCTTTCATCCATGCTGTCGTGCATACTGGATTATAGCTGTGGCTTTGTCTGAGGACCAAGAGAGTACTGCACTGGCTCCTGTATCTGGAGCCTCGTTATTCCGCGTTGATCCAGACTTTGCTCCCGAACATTCCTCTACCCTGCCGGCTTACAACCGGAGGGAACCCCCTAGTGTCTCCAGCTGACTACGAGTGTGCCTTATGTAATTACTATGCTACAGGTGGCGTCAGTTATACCCATCTTACTATTCTCATGGACTTACGCTCTTGACCTACTTTAAGTGTTCTTCGCCTTACAAGCGCAATTATAATTCTCAATCTGTAACCTACCGTTGCTGCTCTAATAATAATAAATACCTCTAACTAGAACTTTCTTTGTCATTGCCGTATTCTTGTGTGGGTGTTCACCAGATATATCATGTACTGTATGGCCAGTAATTAAAGTACATAACTAAGTAGTGGTTTAATAATACCATACTCTCAATACAGTCAGGGAATTGTACCCCTCAGTTACAGTAAGCAATATACAACTGAATTATCACGTTGCTCTTTAATAGTGGAATGATAGTAGAATGTCAGAGTATCAAAGTCAAGGGGAATGAATAATTCCTAGGTTAAGAATACTCGACCGGAGCTCTGCATGGAGTGGGAGAAGGCGATACAGGGCAAAGCGAGGGGGATAGCTGGAGACGATGATTTCCCCCACGGAGTTGTAAGCTCCAGAGGAATTGAAGAATAGTCGGATACTCCTGCGGTCACTGAAGAAAAGGGGGTCTCGTACGGATCCAGTCCTTGTAATCCAAGTGCCCGATGGCAGGGTTAATAGCTCTTAATCCAAAGCCCGATGGCAGTGATGGTAGCTAGCTAGTTTCGTTTGTACTAGAAGCTAGCCCGATGACGGTCTTCAGGGGGTAGTTAGATCCAAACGCTGCTGGTCTTAACTATGCGCTTCTCCACGTTACTTCGCTTACACAAGTCACTATACTGCACCAATAATGGCTCTACAATATTAGGGTCGTATCTAAGTAGCTACTAGCTATCCGTAACGATACACCGCGGGTAGGCTTCCACTGCTCACATGTTCACTCGTTCTGCTGTTAGGTTAGGTTACTTCTCGTTTCTCTGCTTTCACTTCACACTTCACCTGCGGCTGCTTGCGCCTTCTACAATATATATACTCAGAGTGATTTCTAGAGCGCAACCGAATTACTTGTCCGGAATCAATGCGCCCGCTAAGGGCATGTCTGAACTTGCCCGGACACGTCTTTGAACTTGTCTGAGGGGCGCGTCTGCTGGCGCCTCCAATGTCAAGGGCGGTGCCCAATGGGGCGAGAGAATAATACTATGATTCAAACGGAAGCTTAAAGGTATATAGCTTATATATATAAACAATATACAAGTTATACAAAATAATAAACGTAGATTCTCAGAGTTAATCTGGCCCTTCAGAACAACTAGGTTATAGTCATAACCTTTCGTTATATAGTCTACTGGCCTCGCGTCTCGCTCTTCGCCATACTGAGATATGGGGCAGAGCAGATGCGTGGCCCGACAAATGTACCCCCTGAGGACCCGCAAGCCCTACCACCAGGGGGGAGGGGAGTCCCGTCCACCTACCCTTCCTAGTGAAGAGGGGGCGGCAGTCAACTCCACCAAAGTGCGAAAAAAGAGGGAACTAGAGACCCCTAAAAACGCACAGCACAGGCGGGACCACGTGTGACACATCACCCCGTGGCACACACCCACACACCCCTGCTAACCCACCGAAGGGCGGGACGCAGGGAAGGTCCCAGACCTCAGAACTGCCTGGGAGACAGAACCCCCAGTCATGTCCATGAGGTAAAACCTAACGAAGGGACCCGGGGAGGACCAGGAAGCCGCAGCACAGATGTCCTCCACCAAGGCCCCCCCTAACAAGGCGGCAGAGGCCGCCACTCCACGAGTGGAGTGCGCCCTGACACCCCCAGGGGGGACCAGCCCAGCCAACGTGTAGCAAAGGGCAATGCCCTCACACAACCAATGTGACAGGCGCTGCTTGGACAGTGCCTTACCAGCGCGAGCGCCACCGTAACAAATAAAGAGCTGATCGGTAGCCCTGAAGTCCTGAGTCCGACTGAGGTAAACTCCCAAAGCCCGGACGGGACACGACAAGTGAAGGCTCGCCTCTAACTCACCAGCATGAGGAGGCGGATGAAACGCCTGAACCACAATATCCCTGGAGCGAAAAGAGCTCCGGATATTTTTTGGCACGTGTTTTGTGTATTCCAGTGTAAAAACGAGCGTTTTTCAAAATGGTATTGTTGTGGCTGATGGTTGTTTAACACAGCAGGAGACGATATTTCCAATTTCAACAGGCAATTTGTTTAATGAAAGAAAGTTTTAACAGCAGAAGCTATGGATCATCAGACGGTCACCACAGTTGAAGAAAAACACTCTGACCCCTCAATCCCTCTGCTTGTCCCATAAATACCTTCTCAGCCCTGCCCCCCCATGACAGATAAGATGACGTGACACATTATATCAGATATGACATGACGTACATTAAAATGACACATAGATTTAACATCGAAGAGAGATGCGATTGAGTGAGATGTGTGCGTGTATATGTATGTGTGTAAAAGAGAGAAAAGATTAAAGAGAGAAAAGATTAGATGTGTGTGTGTATATGTATGTGTGTAAAAGAGAGAAAAGATTAAAGAGAGAAAAGATTCGATTGAGTGAGATGTGTGCGTGTATATGTATGTGTGTAAAAGAGAGAAAAGATTAAAGAGAGAAAAGATTAAATGTGTGTGTGTATATGTGTATGTATGAAAGAGAGAAAATAACAAGATATGATGTACACAAGATTAGAGCACACGATATGATGTACTGAAATGTCCATCTGCCTATCTCCAAGTTGTTTTAAGAACATCAGCCAAACCGTCTTTCAGTACTGCTTAGTTGACCCATATTAAACTAGTTCACCTCATATACACATTTTCCCCAACAGTATAAAACGGAAATTAACCGATTAAAAAACAATCAGTTTCAACAATGTTGACTGCAAACAAGTCATTGATAAGCGACGGTCATATTAGACACATAGCCATAATTTAAGATATAGTTTATGCATTCGCAAATCACTGATTCTTGAGAGTTGGGACAAAACATGTCCTACATAGAAAAGTCTAATTTATATAAAAAATAAAGAAATTCATAATGATTGACATACTCACAAAGTTACATCTAAAGGTATTGTGTATAGTGATTTTATGTTTTAGCACATATATTTGTTTTTTGGGGGATATTTGTTTAAATGTATAATCTGTGGTTAGAAGCTCCCATGTTAATTATCTTGTCCTCAGCAAGGGGTCACATTATTGACCAGCCCAAAAAAGCTTGAAAGACCTCTCCACTTGTGAAAACATACATATCAAATCAAAGATAAGGGTTATACATGTATAAAACAATGCATGCCATGAAACTCAAATAATATTGTCCATAGAAATCTACCTATCAAAGTTGTGTCCTCAGTTTATGTCAACTCTGTCAGACCTTTTCATAAACCTAATTAAATCAGGCAATAGCATGGCCAGCTCTATCCCTGAGGACCCCTTTTCCTTCCCCTGAATGTGGTGAATGCAACACTACCACACATGGTCTGGTAAGTTTTACACTTTTTGATATTTTAGACAAACAATGTCAATATTCCGATGGTCACAGCTGGAACATGTCAACACCGTCTCTCCGTTATTATACTTTTAAAAAACAATAGTGGATTGAATTCAAGTGTTTCAGTGAGATTATTAAGACAGCTAGCAACTGCCAAAAAACGAGCTAGCTGTACTGCACAATACAGGCTTGGAGGGAAAATGTGTGCCCTTTTGTCAACTCTGTCAGACGTCAACTCCATCAGATTTTGTGTCTGACGGAGTTGACGTGTAAGCTGACGGAGTTGACAAATCCATCAATAACCTCATAATATGCTATTATTATACTATTTTTGAACATGGTAAAGGATTTAAATGTTATTTCAGAGTTTTATCTGCACAGAAGTGTGCATATAATAGCATGCATTACAATACACTTCTGACTTTTAGAGGCTGTGGTCTGCTTATTGAATAATTGTCTTACTTTCCCAGCACATGTGTTAATAAATAAATATAAATATATCACTTGTCTAAGTTGATTGATTGATTGATGTAAAATATGGTGCAGTGTGTAGTTCTGTATCGTATTAGCTCCGCTCAGCGTCAACTGCACAGATCTCACTCCAGTGACGTGCACTGAATAAAAACTCACAAATGTACCTTTACATACCAACATCCGTCTGGCCACACCCCCATCTGCTACCTACATAAGCAGGGGTGGGGCCACACACTCATCTCCTTCTCAAAATTCACCACAAGAGAGTGCCTGTATACACCACTTGACGGGGTGTTTAGCTGAAGAAGGAAAACAGAAGAACAAGGAGATACGTTGGTGTTATATCTTTATTTTCTCTCTCACTATTTTTGAGAAAATACGGCGATAATGTCTTCGTTACTGGAGTGTCTGGAAAATGATGATCATTCTGACCTCCACCGGCTTTTTCGTATTAGGGGCTCGCGTCGCTGATATACTCCCCACCTGCAGTCCTCCTTGCTGCGGCTGGATAGGTATGGAACCTCCGGTTATACAGCTGGACTGTGGGAGGCACCGGCTGTTGTGAGAAACTGGTTGCTTCCGAGCTGGGTGAGTAATGTTTTGCTTGCGAGCGCCAGTTGTCTGTTAATGCTATGGGGGTTAGCTGACAATTTTACGAAGGTTGGCCCCAGATTGGGGTTCTCTGCTCGGCCTCTTAGGCGGCGGACGGAGGCTCCTGGTCTGACACCCATGATGGTCAAACTAGTGGGCCGCGACCGAGACCTGGTTTGAACCCAGGATTCTCTGGACAAGCGGATGCTTCTCTGTCCCGTGCAGGCCCCATCTTTCACATGAATGTGAGAGTACACCCTAACGAGGAAATGTGGGTATGGATCTTCTTTATCGGTAGTTCCATGCTCAAGTTGGCTGCAGCCCGGATGGGAATTGTGCCGGCTCCGCTGTATGTCTGGTAAATCACAGTTGAAAACTGTGTTGGCATTTCTTTTTCTCTTCTCCCTTAGGATGAGGAGGGACTCAGACGGCGGCCTGTCTGAAGTGTGGCTTGTTATGTCGTTGTGTACACTGAAGCAGGGGAAAAGTTCTGGGCCGGACGGCATTCCCCCAGAGGTCTATAAGAACTGTGACCTTGACAACATCATCCTGGAGTTCTGCAACCATGCCCTGATGAAAAACAACCAGCCTGATATGTGGTCTCTCTCTAACATCATCCCAGTGCCTAAGTCCGGAGATCTCTCGAAGCCAGACAACTACCGTGGCATAAGTCTGACATGTGTCATTGCAAAGATGTAAAATCGCATGATACTAAACCGGATAAGGAATGCCATCGACCCCCACCTCAGGGAGAACCAAAATGGTTTCCGAGAGAAGAGGACCACTGTGGCCCAGATCTTGGCCTTGAGAAGAATCATCGAGGAGGTGAAGAAGAACAACCTGACAGCGATACTGTGCTTTATCGACTTCAAAAAGGCTTTTGACTCGATACACAGAGCCGTGATGATGAGGATACTCAAGGCCTACGGAGTCCCTCCCAATCTACTCCGGGCCATAGGGACCATGCACACGGGTACAAGGGCCAAGGTGGTAACCCCAGACAGCAACAGTGAAGAATTTGACATCCTGGCTGGAGTGATGCAAGGGGACACCCTTGCCCCCTTCCTTTTCGTCATAGTCCTCGACTATGCGCTCAGGAAGGCCATCAATGGACGGGAGCAGGAACTTGGTCTCACAATAACCCCAAGGAGATCGAGACGACACCCTGCCATAGTCCTAACAGACCTTGACTACGCGGACGACATCAGCCTGCTCTCTGACCAGGTGGAGCAGGCACAGGAACTCCTGTGCAGAGTGGAGACGGAGTGCGCCAAGGTTGGCCTTAGGCTAAATGCCAAGAAAACCGAGGTCATAATGTATAACATCCTCCCGGATCATCCACCTCTAAGGACAACAGGAGGCTCTGCTCTAAAGGAAGTCAGTGATTTCAAGTACCTGGGCTCGTGGGTCAACTCGTCCGAGCAAGACCTTAAAGTGAGGAAGGCACTTGCGTGGAGGACTCTGAACGGCATGACCAGTGTGTGGAAATCCAACCTCCCCCATCAAATCAAGCTCAACTTCTTTCATGCAACAGTTGAGTCTGTCCTTTTGTATGGCAGTGAATGCTGGACCTTGAAGCCCACCCTGCAGAAGTCCTTGGATGGGTGCTACACCAGAATGATGCGTGTGGTGCTCAACATCAACAGGGATGAGCATGTCACTAATGCAAACTTGTATGGGGGGGTGCTAAAGGTGAGCGATAAAGTGGCAGTCAGGAGAATGAGGCTGGCAGGTCACTGCCAGAGACACCATGAGATGCCAACCAGCAAACTTGTGCTGTGGGAACCAACACACGGGCATCGATCACGAGGACGTCCCACGTTAACCTACGTGGACGTACTCAGGAGAGATGCGGGAACAGAAAGCACCAACGAGCTAGCCAGATGCATAGAGGATCGGGATGACTGGAAGCACCGATGGAGGGCCCGTCCGAGGACGACCTAGATAGTACAGTTCAGGTAATAGCTGCTTAGCTTGCGTGCTAGTTTGTGGCCTATTGTTAGCCAGTCAGCTGTTAGCTGCGGCGCTAGCTTGTTGTGTTCACTAGGCTAGGAAACGTTAGCTTGTTGCTATCAATCGGGCAGCTTAATGCTACACTGTTGAACGTTACTGTGAATATAACATGCCTTAAACACTCTGACTATGACGTCATCTTTGACAGAGGATGTTAGTCGACCCTACACCGGGTGCCATGCCAGCGAGGACTTCGTCAACATGGAGAACGGCGGCTGGGTGGCGCAGCGGACATTACCCTCGGCACCAACGCAGGAGATGCCGGGTTCGACTTCGGTGTCCCTTTAACCAGTGTTGCAGTCCTCTCGGCCTGCGCTCAGGGTAGGAGTCCTGACCGGACTTTAAACACTTCTTCTTTCCTTCCCTTCTAAATGTTTTGTAATAACGATGTTTTCCAAAACGTGTGTTGCTGCAATACATTGAGGATACGACGCGTGTTGTGTGTGAATTGTCTTGTCACTGGTATAGCTTCTCTCTCCATGGAAATCGGCGTTGTTGTTTACATGTGTAAAAATGAACTGGTTCGTTGTGATGAGAACATGTGTGTTCATGTAACGTTTGTAACGTGGGTGAACTCACAACTAAGTGGGTTAATTAACCTGTGAAGCTATGCTTAGTGACATGTGATTGAGGAAAAAATCTTTTTCTCAGCCTGTGATGACAATGAACAGCATGTTCACATATTAACAGGGGTACCTGTTCAACCTGGTCGTATCAAGGGTAAGGTAGGAGGGGTGACCCCCCCCCGGTTTCCCTGGGGCTTCCCCCCCCCTCCTCTCAGACATGTTTGTTTACAATATATTGTGTCACTGTGTTTGTGGGGATACGATGTAACCCTCAGCTTAAGCTGCTGGGGTTGTGCGGCTGCTTGAGAAACTATTCTTTTCCTAGGGAAAAGGTTGTTTGGTCACTATCATGTGTGCTTAGCAAGGCCTGTGGCCAATACGTAATCGAGGACTTATGTTTCTCTCGTTATGAAAAACGGCGTTCCTCTGTAGTAAGAGTGTACTTTGCCATTTTTTGTTGTGATGAAGGGTTGTGTGTGTCGTTGAGATCTACAACTGGGTTAGGTTTTGGTCCACAGAAGCACATGTGTAAGTCTGGTACCGGGGCTCTTAAAGGGGCCCTCTCTGTTCTGTGTTTTTTCCTTAGTAAAAATCAGATAGCAGGTTAGCACATGAGCTATGTGAAGCTGTTAAATGCTTCATGTAGCATGCTATGACTGGTGTCATGGCTCTACTTTGTCATTACATCGTATCAGGGGTGAGGGGTCGTAAAGGGGTGAACTGGTAAACCTTTCCTCCCCTTTTCTGATTGGTCAGGTGTTAAAACCCCCTGTCCTTCAGGGTTCCTGTCACGTTGCTGTTTCGGCACGTTACAGGGTAGGGGGGGGGGGGGGGGGGGAGTTTCCTGGTCCCACTCCCTGAAAGATTGAGCGTGTGCACCGCGGAAATTCCCCCGCCATAGAGTACATCACTGAGCGCGTTTCTATTGGTAAGACTTCCGTGAGTTGTTCAGATTCCATGTTATGGATCTGTTTCAGGGAGTTGTCAGAGCCTCCTCCTCACGAAGCTCCTCCTCAAGGAGAAGAGCCTTCTGTGAGTTCGGACCCTCCTTCCCAGTGAGGGAGCTGTCGTATATTTCTAAATGAAAACATGAACATAGCAACTGTACAAAATGATACTGGACGAAAATGCTGTTGGTAAACTGTAAAGGAGCGACCGGGGCTCCAGGAGAAATGGTGTCCGTTAGCACCAGGCCTACAGAGGGTAGAGGCAGGTTGACTCCCCAGAAACAGATGGCTGACCTTAAGACAATTACTGACCCCTCCAGGCTATCTTGAAGGAAGCCAGGACAGAGGTCTTGTAGATAATAGCTGACCAGCCGTGTGACCCAGGCCATGCAACGGCAGCTGCTGCTGACTAACGGACAGGGTCAGAAAGGTGACACCCATGGTGGGAATCTTCCTTTCACATCACAGAGAACTGCCACTAGTTGAAAAACAGTGCAAATCAATGATATACTAATAGGTTTAGCAATTTCATAGGTTACATGTAGGCATAACTCTTAGAACTACTAGAATAACTTAGTCACAATAAAGAATAAAAACTCTTAAATACTAGAAGGTAAAACTATACAAATATTGGTCACATGATTTAATCAGGAAATAAGGTGTTCTATTAAAGGACGGATATATAGGGTTTGTTGTCTGGGCACTGTCTGAAAGTAGTCTGTTTCTTATCTATACTATGTAAACATTTTGTCACAAGCATGAGGATGTATTACTCAGTGAAACGGATCCCCTCATCAAGTAAAGTGTCAGCAGATTCAAACTGTGAAACCGTTGTCACAAGACCCGCAGACAAGCCGGCTACAAGGGGTGGCCAAATAAGGAAGCCAGATTGTGGACGTGAATAGGCAGGCAGGGACTCGCTCTCTCTCTCTCTCTCTCTCTCTCTCTCTCTCTCTCTCTCTCTCTCTCTCTCTCTCTCTCTCTCTCTCTCTCTCTCTCTCTCTCTCTCCCCTGATAAAAAGGGCTGATGGCGACGGACAAAAAAGAGACACACCCGAAAGGACCTGGAGAGACACACAGAACTCGAGAGCCGAGCCTGAGACACAGCGAGAAGGATCCTGAGAGCATGGAGACACAGAGCCATGGACACAGACGATGACAGAGATCGCATCGCAGCTGGAGCGCTGAAAACCTCCACCGACAGAGGGAGACTCGCCAAGCCGGCTACGGGAGAGCCGATGACACAGAGAGCCATTGAGACCAGATGACCGAGCCGAGGTTCATAGCAGACTCCGCCGATACGAAATCAAGCGCTCCCTGCCTGATCGGCGAGGAGACGACCAGCAAACCACTAAGAGAGGACTCGTTGTTGTCATGGACAACCTGAGACAGCGAACAGCACCGAGAAAAAAACTCTGATCACCCTAGCTGATCCGAGCATGGACAACAGCCACATGAAAGAGATGATTAGATTGAACCAAAGAGACGATGTACTTGTGTTAATTCCTAAGCTGTGGTATTAATAAACACCGCAGTTGTTTTTGACCACGTTGTCAGCTCCTCTCTTTACTTGAACCAAACATCTGAAAATACCTAACCAATGCAGAGGAAAAGGGTAATAGAAAACTATACGATCAATAAACTTAGATATAGGTAAATGAAGAACAGAGAGATACTTCAGAGCCTCCTCAGAGTTTCAGAGCCTCCTCCTCAGATTGTCAAGGTGAGTAGAACTTCAAAAGGGAGTTCTGCTCTATTGTATGTGTATTCGATTCAATTCGATTATTGAGTATGTGTAACATTCCTAGGGCCGGCCCTGGCTGGGCCGGTTATGAAAGGAACAGTGAATATTTCCTCCCTCCTAACATTGGTCTCCTACCTCCTGACAGTGGTCTCCTACCTGGTCTCCTACCTCCTAGTGGTCACCATCAGATGGGCCAGATGAGACAAGCCACCATTTTGTTTTTCTTTGTTATTGTTGATTTGATTGCTTCATGTTTATTGTCCTGGCCTTTTCCCTTCCTTGTGTAATGGTCTTCCCCTTGTCTGGTTGTGGTTTGTGATATTGCCTTTGTTATTGTTGTGTATTGGTTTAGTCTAGTTTGTGGTTTATTGGTTCTGTATGTTTGGACTGGCCTCACCAGGGCCCTCATTCATCAACGTGTCTTACGCACAGATTTGTGCTTAACCTGTGCGTACGATCATTTCTAAGCAAAGAGTGGGATTCATCAATTTCAACTTGAACTTGACTTAGTGCTTATATTTACGCACAGCTCGGAGCACACTTAGCTGACGCCCAGTGGTAGAATATATTATTACAACAAGGAAATGAGCTTCTGTGCATTAGTTTCAACAGTATGAACCGTAATTCATTATAGTTCATTGTAAAATAGCAACAGTAGTGTAATTATGGTCAAAACCCTATAAATAGCATTTGGAATAATAGATCTTTCTCTCAGAATGAATGCAGCATGGTTTATATAGCGTTATCGGAATTAACTCCGCGTAGCTCAACTCGTTATTATTTTGCGCACAGACCGCAGAAACACGGGAACGTTTTGATTATATTTAAAAGGCTTTACGTTAAACGAAACAAGTGGAATTTCGAAGCTGTAAGCAAAATACAAGTCATATGAACACCCACGATATAGTGTTCTTCCCCCTTTTTACTGTATAAGAAAGAATAAAAAAACGCATTGCAATGACACCAGGGTGTATGTGTATTACAAAACCCTTGCAATAATGTGTCTTAAATGAATGAAAAGCATACATGCTCTGGACACAGAGCATATCGTGTGGGTGATATGACTTGTATTATGCTTACAGGATTCCACGTATTTAGTTTTACAATGTCAAAGCCTTTTAATGTAAATCAAAACGTTCCTGTATTTCTGCAATCTATGTGCAAAATAATAACGAGTTGAGTTCTAACAAAGAACATATTACATGCTGGTATGCTGATAGAGTAAACTATTATATGAATATGATATGATATAAGGTATACACTGGTCCGTCGCATACACTGGTATGCGCAAGTTACTGTTGCATAATGTAGGCTATGGCTGCTATTATATGTAATTCATATAGGCTACCTAATAGTATATGATTTTTAGAGGCATCTATTTTGTTGTCGGTAATACCGACAACAAAATAGATGCCTCTAAAAATCATATAGCCAATCGAACACAACTAATAAAGGCATTCATATTACAGCACGGTTATAATGACACACAACCAACGCCAAACAGTGGTCAACGAACGGTCTTTATTAGTATTTTGAGCTGTCCAGGCAGAATTGCAGCAATGGTCTTAGGGAGCCGTTGATATCTGACATCACCGTTTACAAGTCCGCCTTTTATTTATCCCATAACACGCGTTGTGTCTTCTTGGTTCGACAGCAGTGAACAATCTCCGTGAAGTTTCTCAGAGTTCCGCTCGGGTCAGTCCATTATTTCACATCCCATGGGGGGTGTTTCCTCACTTTCATGACCATATATGGATAATCATGCACGAGCATTGACGGTAGAACAAAGTGGTATTCATCAACACGGAGGAGCATAGGACCTGTGTACGCACGGTTGATGAATCCCGATTTTTCTGTGCGTGCACTGATTCTACATTCTGTGCTTACGTGTGGAAATAGAACATATTCTACGTCCACGTTGATGAATGAGGGCCCAGGTGTTGTCACTTATAATTAGCATAGTATTTAAGTATGTCGTCTTCCTCTGTTCTGTGTGGCGACATACTTCCTGTTCCTCCCCGTTCCTGCCCTCGTCATGTTGCACTGTGTTGTCATTCTGAGTAAATGTAGTGTTTTGTTGTTTACTGTTATTTTCCGTATTCTCAAGTTCTGTTTCACTAGTACCAGCACTGCTGCACCGTTTATGTTCTTTTGTTATTTGTAGTTTAGTCTTGCCTTCTCTCAGTTCTGAAATAAATAGAACACCACCTTTTGTGAAGAGCAACCACCGTCTCGTTCTCTGTCATTTTGTAGTTCTGGGCTCCTCCATCCTTCTGCTTACTGGGTTCTGTTCTCCCCCTAATCGTAACAAGTATGTATTGGTTCAGAGCCTCCTCCGCGGAGAGTCCTAACCTAGGTGTTACATAGCTCAATGTTGCAATATTTCTTTTCAATCTATACAGCTCACGTGGGAAGTCTCTCTGGGGGTTCCCCGTCCTCTGTTTTTTTGGAGTAGGTGGACGGGGTATTGTTTAGGGTTTCCCTGACTCCTCGCCTTACAGGTCTGTTGAGTCATGGGTTTCCCCCCGCCATAGGGGTACGTCGCTCACCGTCCCCTCTTATGAAGTGTGGTTGACAGGGTGGTGTTTCCCTCAGCCGCGTCGCATGGGACCCATGTCCGTATTATTTTTTCTTTTTTCTGAAAAATGTAAAATTCAAAAAGCGGCTTCTTGTCGTTCCCCAGGCGGCTTGGAGGAACGGTATCTGGTGTCTTGTTAGACTATTCATTGATGTATTTTGGGTCTCGACGGGTACATAGTGCTGGCTCTGGGTGTTTCTGATAGGAATCACGCATGAGGCTGGTGCGCCTTGGTTGCTCGTTATTAAAACAGCGTTTTTATAGGGCAACTGGGATGGAGTTTTTCTCTTCCGAGCGCCAGTTTACTAGGTTGTCTCGACGAATTCTCGTTCATATCTGGGGGATGTTAACGGAATAGATCAAAGCATAGGTAGAGGGGTCTCACGCCCTTGGGGTGGGCCACTGAGCGTGGTATGAATAGACTGTCTGGGTGGCGCCCTCTATAATGTTTTAGATCGACACGCGTACCTACCCCCCCCTCCTGGAGTTGGGGATGTTGGCGTGATTAGGGCACGGGACTGGTTCTGGTCATGCTGGTCCAGGTCAGTTAACCCGTTGTCCGCCGGGGACGCAGATCTTCTGTTCTGGTACCCTGAGGGACTTGTGCTTTTTTCAGGGGGAAAAATTTCGGGTCGGCCCGGGTGTCACAGGGTTTGATATTATGGAGATGTTCGTCTCCATTCTTTTCGCCCCTCTCTTCTCCCGCTTACGCATGGCTGAGAGGGGGTTGTTGAGGTGGTTTTTATAGTACTCTTCTGGCATCCCTGTGTACGTCCCGGTTTGCCGGGCCCGGTCCGGAGTCGTTTTCGTCGACCCGTAGGCCTGGGATAACCCCTTTTTGAAAACTGAAACACTTGTACTGCGGTATAGCCAGTGTATACCCCCAGGTGTGTTTTGGAGTTTTTTCCTGAGGGGTTATAGGAACAACCACACTGCATGTTGAACCAAGAGGGTGGTTGATTCCCTGGTGTGTTGGAGCGGAGTCAACTCCCGGGTTACCCGGTTGAGTGTGCCCCTGCACATTCATGACGTCTGCCAATCGTGTCAGCCTTCTCTGCCTCGGCCCCTCTAGAGCGGCAGGGATTTTTTGGTGGAGACTTTGACATGGTGCTCAAACAATGCCAGCATATGCCCCTTCCGCCGGGGTTCTGTTTTCAGTTGACCCCTTTGGCGCCTGTCTCGTCCGCAGTGCTCCAGGCTCGGGTCAAGTGCCTGCTGCCTGGATTGAGCGATCGGCCTCTTCTGGAGGTCGTCTCCCCGGTGCGCTGCCTGCTCCCGCTGTAGTGTAGCCTCTTGAGTGCTTCGAGTTACAGCCATGCTGACTGCCTGAGTATGCCAGGGTCAGTGTGCCAGGCGGCGTGCTAGTGGGGGGAAGGGCCTGCTCTTGGATGGGCCTGTCCGAATACGCTGGTGATGTGGGGGGCGGTGTCACTAGTGACCGCCTGGTGAGGTCTTGATGCTGTGGCGTCATTGGCCTCTCCGGGCCCCTTTTTTCCAGGGGGATCCAGTCCCTTCTGGGTCTTCCTTCGCGCTCCGCTGCTACGGCCTTGCCACAGGGTTGAGTTTGCTCTTGACCCCGTGATTTTGGGGGCGGTAACGAGGTTTGTTCCTTCCGTTCGTTCCCTGGTGGCATGCGGGTTGTGTGTGTGCGTAGTCGTGGGGTCAAGCCACGGTCTGCTCACCCTGTGCGTTGAGTTGCTCGAGTTCCTCTTCGCACGGTCGGATCCGTCTCCCTCCCGTCCTCCAATAGGGAGGGTATCCCTCCATTAGGGGGGGTCGGGGGGCTCGGTCCTCCCCGGTTCTGATGGTTGTGGGGGGCCTCAGTGGGGTACATTTGTCGAGCTTCAGCTCCCGCTCAGCTTCTGTTGTGCAGTTGACGCTGAGCGGAGATAATAAGATACATAACGATAGGTTATGAATATATCCATAGTTCTGTTAGTATTAGTGACGCTCAGCGTCACAACGCCACTGCGGCCCTTGATCTTACCTTGTGGTGAAATGATTGAGAAGGAGATGAGTGTGGCCCCACCCCTGCTTATGTAGGTAGCAGATGGGGGTGTGGCCAGACGGATGTTGGTATGTAAAGGTACATTTGTGAGTTTTTATTCAGTGCACGTCACTGGAGTGAGATCTGTGCAGTTGACGCTGAGCGTCACTAATACTAACAGAACTACGGTTATATTCATAACCTATCGTTTTCACTACCAAACATCTACACTCTTGCCTCTTATAGAGCGGGGAAGGAGTTCCATGTTGCCCTTTCATATCCCAGAAGGGATACAAGACAGAAGAAAACAGTTATTCTTGTTATTATACTGTTTACTTAGATCATCAGAGCAAAGGTGCACGGTGGTAAATGTTCCAGACCTAGGTTGATCGATGCCATCTGCAATCCTCTAGTGAGGCCTGTGATGTTTACACCCGTGCTCGGGAAGATGTTACCGCCAGATTATTATTACATGACTTAACTACACACCGCGTCCGTGTCATTATTATTGAATACTGTATACAGCATACAGAAACATGGTGTCAGAAGCTGGAACTAGTATTTTATTTGTTGAAGACTAGTTTATGTCGGATTCGGACTCCAGCAGCGGTTCATCTACTGAACGAAACAGTCAGGACGAAAGTGAGGGAGTAACGTTACCCAGGAGCTCACCAGCGGCAGCTAGCATGGCGGCTGTTCTGAAGGGCCAGATTAACACTGAGAATCGACGTTTTATTGTTTTATATAACTTGTATATTATTTATATATTTAAGCTATATCCCTTTAAGCCTCCGTTTGAATCATAGCATTATTCGCTTTCCTCATTGGATAACGCCCTTGACACTGGCGGTGCCAAGAATCGCGCCCCCCAAACAAGTTCAAAGACGAGCCTGGACAAGTTGAGACATGCCCTTGGCCAGCGCATTGATTCCGGACAAGAGATTCGGTTACGCCCTAGAAAGCACTCTAAGTATATATATTGTGGAAGGCGCAAACAGCAGCAGTTCGTCCGAAGTAAAGCAGCAGCAGTTCGTCATTTAGTGTGAATCTAACGTTAACGCAGTTCGTTCGGTGTGCAGCAGTAACAAGCAGTTCGTTCGTTTAGTAACTAGTGTGAACATTAGCAAGTGTGTGTGGACTTAACGTAATTAGTATCAGAACACAAGGTGAACCTAGCAGCAGAACTATTGGACATGTGAGCATTGGAACCTACCGCGGCGTATCGTTACGGATAACTAGTAGCTCCTTAGATACTACCTTGATATTGTAGAACCATTGGTGGATTATAGTGACTTGTGGAAACGTAGTACCGTGGAGAAGAGCATCGTTAATACCATTGTCGTTTGGATTTAACTACCCTGAAGATCTGCATCGGGCTAGCTTCGAGGACGAAGCTGGCTAGCTATCATCACTGCCATCGGGCTTTGGATTAAAGCTATTACCCTGCTACCGAGCACTTGGATTACAAGGACCGGATCCGTATGAGACCCCCTTTCTTCAAGTGACCAGCCTGAGTATCCGTCTATTCTTCAATCCTCTGGAGCTTACTACTCTGTGGGAGGAAATCACCAGTCTCCAGCTATACCCTCGTTTGCCCCCCTATATCGCCATCTCACGCCATGCAGCGTCCCGGTCTAGTATCCTTAGCCTAGGAATTATTCATTCCCACTGACTTTGATACTCTGACATTTACATTTACATTACATTTACATTTAGTCATTTAGCTGACGCTTTTATCCAAAGCGACTTACAAGTTCTGTACGACAAGCCATCAGGAAGGGCACAACTCTATCAGCTGAGTAACAATGTTCATCAAAGTGTTGAGTGCTACAGTGTAGGTTAGTTTATTAGGACAACATTCTAATATCATTCGCCATAAAAGAGCGACCAAGTAATTCTCAGTTGTATATCTGCTATTAATAATAAAATACTGTAAACGATATCTCTTTGTCACCGTGCCGTCTATTGAGTGTCTGCCATAATTAACTGTACTGTCTGGCAAGTAATAATAATATGTAGTAGTGGTTTAATCTATCACAATCTTTAATACAGTCAGGGTTTTGTAACCCCTCAGTTACAGCGGCTAACGTTAATTTTCCACCACCGTCTCCGATGAGCTTCACAGGCGATTGGAGCGTCAATTGGGAGATTTTTCGGTCCGAATATGAAGACTATGTACTCGTCACGGGCATACAAGCTGCAACCCTACGGAGCGCGATGGGAAGTGAATGCCGACACATTTACCAACATAACCTGAACCTCTCTGTAGACGGTCAAGGGGATCCCACCGTCATACTGGACGAGTTGGAGAAGTATTTCAAGCCAGCCAAGAACACTATCTATGAGAGGTACGTTTTCGGGAGTTGCAAACAGGAAAAAGGAGAATCGATTGATACTTTTGTGACGAGGCTGAGAGAAAGGGCAGCGACATGCGAATATGGACAGTTGAAAGACGAAATGATCCGTGACAAGATAGTCCTTGGTGTTGCCAACGAGAGCATCAGGCGCAGGTTGTTGAGGGAAAAGAGACTGACGTTGATCTCCGCTATCGAGATGTGCCGCGCAACGGAACAAACTGACATGCGAATGAGGCTATGGTTAGACTAGTGTATTCCTGGCGTTTTTTTATACGTTTTTGACGACGTTTGGTGTCCTATCTACACAGAAATGCGTTTTTTGGCGTTTTTTTGTGGATACGGCTGAAACACAAAATTGTGTTTGCGTTTGGAGATACGCAAAAAAAACGCTTCGACAACAGCGTGTAGTCAGCACGGAGCAGTTGTTGCGAAAACGCCCATGCGCAGTAGATACCATCTGCGTGCCCTTCCGGTGACAACAGTGTGTGTGTTTGGGACAGAGGCAGAGCTCCGTGTCCCAAATAGCTTCAGCTACCATGTGTTGTCAAGTTATTGTTATAAGGACCCCAGTCCAAGCTACAACAGTCTGCATTCCCTTAACAATTGTTTGTATTGAGCCGTATTGTATTGTACCCATATGCAATATGTTAAATAAAGTTTACATCCATTCATTCTGATAGCATTACCGATTGCATGAGCAGCTGGCTAACGTGAGCTATCAGGATTCAGACCCTGTTAGCTCAGAGTTCCTCTTTCAACTTAACAAGCATTAAACAAAATGGCCCAGTCATCTATTCACCTTTGTTTAATACACACAGCGTTGTCTCTAATGTTATCTAACTACTGATAGCTCGCGATATCATCAGTTTTGATGCTGGCTAAGTAGCGTGAGCTAACGTTAGCTTCTAGCCACAATGCTATATTGTTATAATGGCATACTCCATTGACGTTAGCATGCAGCTAACAATGCTACCGATCGTTTTTTAGACTAAACGATCCGCTCTTGGTGGTCACTTGTGTTGATGTTAGTTTTGTTTCATCAACAAATGACAGGCAGAACACACAGTGAATGTATCCGTTTTGTTTATTGCACTTTTATTAGGCTTTGCTGAAAAATTATTGCTGCATTGAGTAAATAGGTGATAATGGTGGCGCGGCATAGGCGCCTGCCTTATTGACATTTTCTTTGCTGGAGCTTCCACCAGGAAGTGTATTGGCACATTCGTTCTGATTGGTTGAAATTGCCTTCATGTTTGCCACCTACTGCCACCTACTGCTTTGGCAGTGTACTACATCAGTGTGCTCGGCTGACAAAAACGAAAAAAACTCGAGGCGCATGACGTCGCGGCGATACGCGGCGATACGTATAAGAAAACAATACGAAATGATACGAAAGGTGTAACCGCAGCCTCAGAGGAGATTGCGTCATCAAGTCTCCACACAGAAGCCGTGCACGCAGTTGCCAAACAACATTCCAGACACAACCAATGGAAGCAGAGCAATCCACCCAGATTCGGAGACACAGGTAATCCTTGCAAATACTGTGGGAATTCGCATTCAAGGGGCAAAGAACATTGCCCTGTATTTGGGAAACAATGTAAATCTTGTGGAACAAATAATCATTTTGCTAAAGTGTGTCAAAAAAGCAGAAAGGGATACACTGATGGAAAAGTCAACTGTATGGAAAATACAGCGGAATGCTCAGAGCACAACAGTGGTGAGGAGGACTTGTACATGCAGGAGTCGATCGGTGCAGTGCACACCAAAGGAAAGAAATGGTTTGTGACACTACGACTCCACAACAAGACACAGCAATGTCAGCTGGACTCTGGAGCCACATGTAATGTAATGGGTTTCCAAGACAAAAAAAGGCTGGCTCCTGAGCAGTGTTGGGACTAATGCGTTACAAAGTAACGCGTTACAGTAACGAAGTAACTTTTTGCTGTAACTAGTACTCTAACGCATTACTTTTTAAATTCAGTAACGCTGTTACCGTTACTAAATGGTTTGTTAGTTCGTTACTGCGTTCTTTTTATGTAGATTCATAGCGAGCGTCCTCCTGACTCCTGTTTGATTTTGCCTGCGTTTGTTTTGTTTAATAATAGAGAGCGTCTGGTTTCCGCATTTCTGATTGGCCACTGACTGACGTTCTCTGACCAGAGAGCGTCAGTCAGTGGCCACTGGCCAATCAGAAATGCGGAAACCAGAAATGCGGCTACGGAAAAGTAATAGACGCTCTCTATAGTAAACAAAAGTCAGGAGGACGCTCGCTATGAATCTACATAAAAAGAACGCAGTAACGAACTAACAAACCATTTAGCAACTACTTGGAGAGATAATTAATATACAACATGGAAACGATAAAGAACATGTTTGAGGGGCTGCTGGAGTCAGCTGGACTAACGTTACATCTCGACCTGACCACCGCAGACTTTGGTGAGTGCAATGTGTTTACTGTTCACTGAAACTCAAGTTGATCAACGGATTTTGACTGTACGAAATCTGCCAGGGAATCTCATAATACTAATCAAACAATATAAATATAGTCCTTTCATGCACAATTGATATCCTAACTATTGTAACGTTGCAATGCTTTGATTGATATCTTAAACAACGTTGCAAGATGGTTATAATGAAACGCTCCGGCGACATCAAGGCTGTTCCTTCAACCAGCGCACTTCTTATTATATCGACTCGGCACAACATTTGTTTGTGTCAGATTTGTGTTTGTATCTAGACCACATTGATTAGCAGAGTTCAGTGATGTGAATGGAAACGTTAGGTTATGACTATAACCAAGTTCTGTTAACACTTAGTGAACGCTCAGCGTTTCATGCATATATCTCGCTTCAGCATATATACACTGAATAATTTCACAAATGTACCTTTAAATGCCAGCATTCATCTGGCCACACCCCCATCCGCTTACCTATATAAGCAGGGATCAGACCACGTGAGCGGATCGGCGCGGCCGAGAAATCCGCTCTTCGCTCTTTAAAGCTTGGTCCGCTCCGCTAATCACTCATGTTGACCCCGCCCCCAAGTCGCTCTCCGCTCGCTCCCCGCTCACCTTGAATCGAGCGCTCCCCGTTCCCCGCGCCAGATCGCTCGGCAGTTTTTTTTCTTCTTTTTTTGGAGCATGGTGTAAATGAGCTCAAACTACAACAGTCTACACCCCCTGGGCCCCTTAACAATTGTTTGTATTGAGCCGCATTGTAATTGTAGCCATTCTGCAATGTTAAATAACGTTGTTTATCCATTCACTATCTCTATTAAGCGATGATAGGCTAGCCGAGCCACAATGCTATGGTCGCTGCCATTAACGTTAGCATGTAAGCTAACGTCAACAACAATGGCGTCGATACTTTTTCCTAACTGGAGTGAGTGTGGGCGTCTCTACAGTGACAAAGCCTGAACGAACAGCCTATCACAGGTTCACCCTTCTCATTGGTTGAAAATGGCCTTCATGTTTGTACATCGCCATCTGTTGCTTTGGCATTGTACTGCATGTATATATTACATCAGTGTTAAACCACTGTGAGCGGCCTGGAGTGGATTGGAGCGGAGGAGAACTCTCGCTCCGGACGTCGCGCCGACTCATTTTAAAACCCACTCCTCGCTCACGTCAAAACCGGCCGCTCCGCGCCCCGCGCCGCTCACGCTCCGATCCGCTCACATGCACTGGCAGGGATGGTGCCACACACTCATCTCCTTCCCAACAAATTTCACCACAATGAAAAATCAAGGGCCGCAGCGGCGTCAAGACGCTGAGCGTTCACTAAGTGTCAGAACTTGGTTATAGTCATAACCTAACGTTCTGTATCACACTAGCTCACGCTCAGCGTTTCATGCATAATAGGAGCTGAGCGGGAGCTAGAAGCTCGACAAATGTACCCTGCTGAGGCCCCCCACAACCATCAGATCAGGGAGGGCCGAGCCCCCCCGACCCACCCTAATGGAGGGCACCCCCCCTATTGGTGGCTTCACGGGAGGGCGACGGACCCGACCGTGCGAAGAGGCACTCAAGCAACTCAACGCACAGGGTGAGCAGACCGTGGCTTGACCCCACGACTACACACACGCACAACCCGCATGCCACCCGGGAACGAACGGAGGGATAAACCTCGTTACTGCCCCCAGAATCACGGGGTCAAGGGTAAACCCAACCCCGTGGCAAGGCCGTAGCAGCGGAGCGCGAAGGAAGACCCAGACCCACCAAAGGGACTGGACCCCCTGGAACGGGGGCCCGGAGAAGTCCATGATGCCAGCATCAAGACCCCACCAGGTGGGCACTTAGTGACCCCGCCCCCCACATCGCCAGCGTATTCGGACAAAGGCCCCTCAGCCGAGCGGGCCCTGTCCCCCCAATAGTACACCGCCTGGCACACTGACCCTGCAGAACAGGCAGTCAGCATGGCCGTAAGCACACAAAAAAGGTTAACCAACGGAAGCAGGCAGCGCACCGGGGAAAAACCAGGCAACAGGCTATTAACCCTAGCCTGGAGACTGCGGACGAGACAGGCGCCAGAGGGGACAGCTGAACACAGCCGCCCCGGCGGAAGGAGCGTAAGCTGGCGGTGTTGCATGACCAAGCCTCCATTTAAAAACCCCCACCCAGAGGGGTTGAGGCAGAGAAGGCTGACACGATTGGCAGACGTCATGAACGTGCAGGGGCACCCTCAAACGGTGAACCCGGGAGTTGACACTGCTCCAACACACCAGGGAATCAACCACCTTGGTGTTACCCAATGCGGTGGTTGTTCCTATAACCCCTCAAGAAAAAACTCCAAAACACACCTGCGGGTATACACCGGCTATACCGCAGTACAAGTGTTTCAGTTTTCAAAAAAGGGTTAACCCAGGCCTACGGGTCGACGAAACATTACTTCGGACCGGGCCTGGCGATACGGGAAGCACAGGGTCACCAGAGGAGGTCAAAGACCACCCCAACAGGCCCCTCTTCGCCATGCGTGAGAGAGGAGCGAAAAAGAATGGAGAACCAGCCCCTAAGCACACCGTACTTGGTATTCCCAGGCGGTCTCCCAACCAAGTACTAACCAGGACCAACCTGTGTAGCGGCCGAGATCCGACGAGATTGAGCGTGTACAGGTTGGCATGGCCGTAAGCCATTACGACAGTGCTGAGTAAAACGTACCCAACCAGGGTCTCCATAGCGCTTAACCCTGTGACACCCGGACCGACCTGGCATTTTCCCCCCTGAAAAAAGCCCAAGTCCCTCAGGGTACCAGAACAGCAGATCTGCATCCCCGGCGGACAACGGGTTCAACTGATCCGGACCAGCGTGACCAGAACCAGTCCCGTGCCCTAACCACGCCGACATGCCTACTCCAGGAGAAAGGGCAGATATGCGTGTTGATCTTAACATAAAAAAAAAGGCGCCACCCAGACGTTCGGGCGAACCGCGCCCGGTGGCCCACCCCCAGGGCGTGAGAGCCCTCTACATATGTTCAGATCCATTCCGTCATCATCCCCCAGACATGAACGAGAATCCGTCGATAACCAACCCAGGTCGTGGGATGTGGTCGTCGGAAGAGGAAAAACCTCCATCTCAGTTGCTCTATAAAAACGCTGTTTTAACCTCAAGCAACCAAGGCGTGCCAGTCAGTCGCCTGTTTATAGCGAGCTAGCACTATACGTGCGTCGGGACACACCCACATCAATGAACAGGCTATTTAGACCTGTCATTGAATCCCCAAGGCGCCCAGGGGAACGACAAGAGGGGTGTGACACTTCCTAACTCCAACTCTTTTTTTAATAGAAAAGAAGGAAGCACCAACAGTATGTATCCCAGTCTACACAGCCGGGGGTAAATTTTTTTCACATTTTTACATCCCACCACCCTCCCATAGGAAGGAGACGGGAATCCCCACAGAGACTTCCCACGCGAGCTGTACAGATTGAAAAGAATATATTGCACCTTGAGCCATGTAAAAAATTGGTTTTTAGGGCTCTCCTGGGAGTATGATTATGCCATTTATGTGGATTAGAATATTTTTTTTGTATTTCACGCCATATCCGGATCGCATGTGTAATTATGGGGCCAAATTTCAGTTTGCATTGCTTAATTGATATTTTGGTGTATACTATGTCCTGCAGTCTCTGTGGTGCTACTATATTTACTTCTAAATTTCTCCAGGATACTGATGCTTGGGGTTCAAACCAGGTTGTCAGTGGTCTTAAAGTGTACGCCTTAAAATAGTGGAAAAAATTTGGGATTGCCATCCCTCCGTCGGCTTTGTTTCTCTGTGCGGTGGATCTTTTTATACGTGGTGGTTTGTTATTCCAAATAAATGTATATGCGGAAGAGTGTAATTTTTTCCAGTAACCATCTGGAGGGGGTAACGGAAGCATTGAGCTGATGAAGTTGATTCTAGGTAAGACATCCATCTTAACTATTGAAACCCGTGCCTGTACTGAGTTTTTAAGTTTTGACCACCTGTCAAGGTCGCATTTAATTTTATTTTGGATTTCTATGTAATTGTGTTTCACCGTTTTGCTTATGGTAGGGAATATTTCAACTCCCAAGCATCTAAAGTGTTTAACCATTGGTATTTCTTCTGGAAGACTTGTATTCTTTGCAGGGGCATTCAGTGGAAGGAAAGCCGACTTTGGCCAGTTTATTTTAAATCCCGATAGGTCACCAAAGTCATTAATCAACTTGAGAAGATGAGGCATTGCGGTGTTAGGGTTTTGCATGAACAGTATTACGTCGTCCGCATATAGACTAATTTTGTGTTGTGTGCCCTTGATTACGATTGGTTCTATGAGTTGGGATTGTCTTATATATTGTGCTAAAGGTTCTAGTGATAAATCGAATAGTCCGGGACTAAGAGGGCAACCCTGTCTAGAAGAGCGTGATACCGGAAATATTCCGGAGGTGATTATACCTGTTGTAATCATGGCCGATGGGTCTTTGTATAATACTTTAATCATATCATATCATCCTTTCTAATACTGCCCATAGATACGACCATTCCAGCCTATCAAAAGCTTTCATTGCATCCAGGGACAGCATCGCCTTGGGTGTGGTGTCGTCCTTGCTGGCATCTAGTACGTATAGTAATCGTCTTATGTTGTCAGTGATCAAACGGTTTCTTATGAAGCCAGTTTGATCCGGATGAACTAAAGACGTCATATGCTTTTGAAGTCTGATGGCTAATACCTTAGAGCAGTGGTCTTCAAACTGTGGTACTTGGTGGTACGGCTGGTGGTACTTGAAAACATTTCCAAAAAAGCAAAAAAAAAAGATTTTTTTTTTTTTTTTTTTTGCAGTCAGGCCACTGAACTTAGAAGCAGGCCAGGCCAGTGTTTCTGGTTGCGGCAGCGCAATAGTTAGATAATCTAAGTGGGGAACAACCAGGAGATCACTGTGACAGAGAGTAATGCAGTCTAAACAGTCATAAATCTTTAATTCAACTTCAGCCCTGATCATAACCATTTATTTTTAGATTTCTTGTAATGTCAGATAAAAAATGAAATACTCCCACTTTTCTGAAAAGAGTTGGTTGAATCATTGACACATGCCTAGCCTGTAATAATCCCCCCCAGAAAAATGTACTTTGCATTTGATATATTGTAAATATTTTACTTTTTGTGTTTCTTTTAACAATAATTTGTGATGCCATCACACAAACTGGCATTTAAAGGGTAAACATTCAAAAATGTATTGAATATGTGTTTTCTTTTCTTTTTTACAATAATTTGTGATGCCCATCACAAACACTGGCATTTAAAGGGTAAAAATTCAAAAATTCCTGCACCAGAATGCAGGAAATTAAGTTTTTGTAACAAAATAATTGTGTGTGTGTGTGTGTGTGTGTGTGAGTGTGAGAGAGAATGACGGACAATTGCTTGCTGTGTGAGAGAAAGAGAGAGAGAGAGTGAGAGAGAGAGAGAGAGAGAGAAAGATAGAGAGAGAATTAAGTACATTTGCTGAAATACAGTTGTTCTTAATTTTCTCACTTGCTATGTGAGAATGTTAGTTATTATGTTCTCAATGCCCCTTGCATTGTATGAGTTGTGTGGAAGCGTTTGCTAGTTCTAGTGCTATCCCTTTGTACATTGTGGCTGTGTCTGACAAAAGTTAACAATAAATAATGGTATTAGGAATACATTTGCCTCCTGCGTGAACTGTGCATAGCTAATAGACTGTATTTTAACGCCGGTCATATGGTGGTACTTGGAGAGCCAGCTACGTTCTCAGGTGGTACTTGGTGTAAAAAGTTTGAGAACCACTGCCTTAGAGAACAGTTTGATATCGGTTCCGAGGAGGCTTACGGGTCTATAACTACCGCACTCGGTGGGGTCTTTGTCTTTTTTAAGGAGGACTGTTATGAGTGCAATATTGTCGTTCTTATGAAAGTTCCCCTCCTTGACTGAGTATAAAATCATATTAAGTAATAGGGGTCCAATTATGTCCCAACATGAGAGGTACATTTCTGGTGGGATACCGTCTCTTCCAGGAGCCCTACCACTTTGCATTTCGGATATGGCCTTCCTGAGTTCCTCTAGTGTGATTGGTGTTTCTAACTGTTTAGCATCATCCTCTGAAAGTTTGGGGAGGTTAATTTGATTAAGATATGTGTCCATTTTGTTTTGATCGAAGGTCGTTTCTGATTTATACAAGTTGGAGTAGAATTCTTTGAATGTCGTGTTTATTTCTTTGGTGTCTGTTACAAGTCCTTGTTGTGCTTTAAAGGGGAACTATCTTATAAATGGCCTTTTTCAGTGTTTAGCATTGTTTCCTAGCTATGTGGACTTATATTAATATGATCTATGTCTCTAATTCTCATATTGGCGCATTCTTCCAATTCTCCTCTCACAATATTCACCCTCACTGAACTGAGTCATCTGAAAATGTGATGATTTGTGATGTCAGAAAGACACCGCTGCATGATAATGTTCAGGCGCCGGCGGCGCGGCGCAGTGGTTTAGGTGCCCAGGCTCAAAACGGCTCGAGATCTTGAGGTAGAAAAATGCTGTTTTTGAGGACTTGATTAGAAATACAAAACAATGAATTAAAAAATATATATAATTACAGAGGTGTTCCATAAACTCACAGGAATTGTGTAAAAGTGCCCAAATAGTGAAAGAAATAGTAAAATAGTTCCCCTTTAATGGAGGTTATATCTGAAAATTTTGCGTTAACTCTTAATCGCGTAGCTAGTAGGTGACTTGGTTTGGAACCTTGAGAGTAATGCTGTTGTCTTGTGCTACGTATTTGTACTTCAGATTGTTGTCTGTAAATGGCGTTAATCTCTATTTTTAGTAAATTAACTTGAGATTCCAGTCGAGCCGAGTCGTTATATTGTAAAGAAGTAAATAATGTAGAGTAGAGCATTTCTAATTCCGCCAGTTTTGAGCATCGATTCTTGCGTATTTTGGATGAAAAGCTATCCGTGAAATCCTTGATCATTCCCTTTACCGACATCCATAATATTCTAGGGTCCGGCACCGAGTTCACATTCTCTGGTAGGAATACTGAAAGAGCTTCTTTGAGTTGTGTAATGAATTCCTTGTTATTCAGCAGTGTTGTGTTAAAGCGCCATCTTGGGGCTCGGGATGATAGTACACCAAATGATCCTTTTAGGAGTAAATAACAATGATCTGATAATGCATTGGGTACCATCTCCACTTCATAGTTATCAAATAGTCTCGGTGTTGCGAAAACATAATCTATTCTGGAGAGTGTTTTATGTCTTGCTGATCGACAAGAGTACTTCCGGGTCGTGGGGTTGAGTGATCGCCATAGATCATTTACACCTGTATTCTTTGCCCAATCCTTTAACGCATTAGATGACTTTTTTTGTTCGTTGGAAAAGTTGGGATAAGATTTATCCAACCCACGGTCCCAAATGGCATTAAAATCCGCACCAATTATAAATGAGTATTCTGGAAGGTTTAACATTTCCCTAGTGAGTGCAGTGTAGAAATAATTTTCATATAGATTTGGGGCATATACCGCTACCAACGCTATTTTCCTATTCTTGTGTATAATCTTAGCTATGGTTATCCGACCATCTGCATCAGACCATACTCTCTTCAATTCAATATTCAATTTCCGTTTCACGACTATAGCAACTCCACGGGTTCTCGTTCCAAAGGAAGAGTGACTAATGTTATGGTATGTGTTGTCCGCTAACGTAGCTTTGTCTCCCACTAAAATGTGTGTTTCGCTTAAGAGAGCCACATCAACCTGTTTGTTTTTCATCAATGTGAGCACACTTTTGCGTTTATGTTGATTATTTATTCCCCCAGTGTTCCAGATCATTATATTCAAACTAGCCATAATCTATACATATTGATTTGTATTTGTTGGTAATATTTCTGGAGTGCGAATTCACAATGGATTTATATCCCACTGTTGAGGTCCTGTTGAGAGCCGAGCATAAAAACATACATTTATACAAAAAAAACCTGAACCCCCCTCCCTTACAGAGTCGTACAAGGTACCTATTTGATACCTCCTTCGCGTACAACCTCTTCCTTTCCTGCACCTCCGGTCTGCCCAGAATGAGCAATTTATCCTAATCTTTCCTATGTATACCATAGGATCTATGCTTTAATTCTAATTTAATAGAATGTCACCTGTGACCAAGTCTCTCTCCCCTTAATGTAATTATAACAGAATGAAAATTATACCTCGATTGGTATACTCATTTAAACCTCTTTTTTTTTTCTTTTTAAACCTTCTATTAACATTTATTGGTTAGAACATTTCAGAATAACGAAATAAAGAATAAGAAATAGTGATGTTTAGAATTAGATATCGAAAACCCATCTAATCCGGGAATATTTACTTAATTTTTTTAAATACCTTTGTATGTTTACACATCTAAACAACAAGGAGATTTTAAATACTTGTATGCAGATCGTCCACCGTCATGCGTGATCATTAATCTGTTATGGTGGTCGTTGTTCTTCAAGTCTATTTCATGACCAAGACTCATATCTGTTAGGGTTTGACACCGACCCCAAACGCAACGACACAAGAGAGTAGGATTCAGAGTTGCCAAAAACAAGGGCTTGTTTATTAAGACTAAATAAACAGCACAGACTTGGAAGAGTAAAAACAAAGACTGGAATACAAGCAAGGATGAATGTTGCTGCTCTGCAGCTTCTCCCGGGATGGTAGTCAGGGGAAGCAGATGCTGACGTCAGAGCCGCTCTGCAGACCTCTCTCGGCAGAATCTCCGAGGTGGTTGCGGGACCGAGAGAGAGAGAGGGAGCGAGTTAACTCAGAGTGCAGGTGGAACAGAGCAGGTGAACAGGAGAGGTGACTTGTACCCGAAAACAGAGTTATCCAAGTGACTGAATCTTCGGTGTAAATACACACTGTGAGTAACGTTCCAAACACAATCCCAAGTGATAGATATCTTCGGTGCAAAATAAACACTGTGAGCGAAGTCCCAAAATACAAATCCAATGTGATAATATCTTCGGTGTGTAAACACACAGTGGGAGATGTTAGGCCAAAATGTTATCCCAATGAAACAATCCAAAAAAGGCTAAACGCTGGGTGAGTGACTGTCTGATAAAAAGCTGGAAATCTTCAGTGTTATATAACACACGAAAAACGGAATTGGATCAAAGACAGTCATAAAAAACTCACCCAGGCGTTGTGCGTAAAGAGCGTTGGAACAGAATGGAGCGAGCGCGTCGCCTCTGGGAAAGGGTGTCCAAGAGGAATGCTTCTTGAATATCCTGGAGGCAAAGCACAGGGAAATAACAGCAGGCAGCAGGAACGGCGAATGCAACTGAAATATCAAAACGATCCAACAAAACTTGAATGGGGAAACGGGGTATAAATAATACGGGAAATGCTTAATTGACAAGCAGTGACAGCTGAGGGATGTGATTGATAAGCGTGTGGACGGGGGAGAACCAATCAACGACGTCTCTGGGAAGAAGCGTGTGAATAGGGGAATGAAATGATTAACAGAAATCTAAAGGAAACAGAGCGAGTAGGCTTAAAGGAACAGAGCGAGTGGGAGAGCAGCGGACCAATCATCACAGTACTTAAAGAAGCCCGTGGTGGGGAAAGAACCAAACCTTACAATATCATTGTTATTTCACGGGGTCATCATTGAAAAGGGTATTGTATTCCATAGTGCTGTCAGCCGCTCGTTACTTGCAGTTTGATGCTTTAATGTTCCAGAACATTCCTTGTGCCCTAAAACAATAACCATCCAGTCAGTGTATTCCAGAATATTCCGTTATGACTCATAGCCTTCAAGTAAGAAAAATAGAGTATAAAAATCTAGAATGTTCCAAAATGGTCGGTATCAAATAAAGATTTGCATATTACCGTGAATCTATATTTATATGGTGTTTAGCGTTTTATATCAAATTACTTATTTCTCAATGTTGTCAAAAGTTTGTATGTTGCCGTTTTTTGATGTCCATGCAATTGTAGAGTTATCCGTGAAAGATGAATCTTGTCATCCACTTTTTATCTTCTTCATGTATTCTTCTGCCGCCTTAAGCGAACGTAGCATGAATCTCTTTCCTTCTCCCTCAACTATGGAAAGATTCGCAGGGTACTGTAGGATTGGGTGGAGACCTTTCTCAAATAGCTGGTTTACTACAACCTTGTAGTGGGCCCGCAGAGTTATGGCTTCCTTGCACATATCTTCATAAAACCACACTCTTTTTCCTTTGTACATCAGTTTTCCCCATCTCTTGCGTGATTCCCTGATAATCGTGTCTCTTGTTGCAGTTTCCCGTAGACTAGCAATTATCACTCTTTCCTTGTTGTTTTTATTGTAGTTTTCAGATCCAATTCTGTAGCGTTTGTCCACTATCGGTTCTGTAGATAGGATTTCAGAACCTAGGATTTCGAATAGTACTGCAGCAAACTTGTCATCTGTGCAGTCGACTAATTCATCCAGACCCACTATACGGAGATTGAATCTGCGGGCGTGCCGTTCTATTTCTAGCAGATGGATCAAGTTTTCCTCCTTGTTGTCTTGGATCAACTGCCGGAGCTGTTTGTTTTCCAGTTGCATTTCCTTTGATACTTCGGCGATATCTTCAGATAGTTCCTTATTCTTCTCCTCTTGCTTCTGTGAGTATTCGATCCCAGTATTTGCAACCGCCGTTATGCGATCGGATTGTGCTACAATCTGTGTCTTGATATCCTCAAGTTTAGCCTCTATGGCTATCTTAAATGCGGTAGCATTAGCCTCGACTCTATCCACAGCTTTAGCCATCTCAGTAACCTTGTCGGTTAGGATTTTCATCATATCTGTCATCCGCGTATTGAAGTCGGGTGGAATACTCTCCATGACTGTCTCTGCTGAGGTCGTTTGAATGTTAGAATCCATGCTATTGTCGGTTTTTTATTCTCAATAGTGTCCGCTCTTCCCTTTCCTGAACGTGTCACCGCACCGACTGCCGTTGGAGAATCTGCTTCACGTCTTTTTGAGCTATCTTTCTTTGGTCGCATGCTGCGTTTCACTGTTGATATAGACACCTGATTTTATAGTCTTATTCTAATACATTTTCATGACTTTTGTATTATAGGAAAGCATGGCTAGACAAAAATTGTCATTTGAGGAGCGAAGGAGAAGAAATAGAGAGTACCAATGAAAGAGAAGAGGTATCGGAGAAAATATTGGAGAGAGGTCCAGAAAATGTGCAGATAGAAAAGGTCCCATGAAGGTGCTGTGCTGGAGGCAAACACCCCCCCAGATCAGGATATTCTAGATAACAATGACAGACAGCGCAGAGAGTCTCTCAGACAGGAACAGAAACAAAGTAAAATGTGAAAAAGGCATTCAAGAGAAATACAAACTTTAAAAGAGAAGATTACAAATGCAACAAAGCAACAAAACAACCTGAGAAAAACAATAATGTGCTGAAGAAAAGGCTTCAAATACATCACCACTGGACTCTCAGGCACGGAAACAAAGAATATGCTATCAGGAAGCAAAGTAAGGAATCAGAAAATCCAAAAGGTCCTGCTATTCCACCACATCTTCAGAAGAGAGCTGAAGACAAACAAACAAACTCCTGGCCCACGGTGCCAAAAACCAGCACTGAGTGTGTCATCAGGCACGATTCTTAAAAAGTATCGCCTTCTTCAACAAATTAAAGACTTTGGGTTAACCTACAAGTTAATGAGAGAAAGGGAGCATCCTCAGAAAAATCCAACATTCATACAGGGTATAACACAGACTGTCCAGGATTTCTTCCTGAACTCTGCATGTGTGACGATGTGTGACGATCAGTGTTGGGACTAATGCGTTACAAAGTAATGCGTTACAGTAACGAAGTTACTTTTTGCCGTAACTAGTACTCTAACGCATTACTTTTTAAATTCAGTAACGCTGTTACCGTTACTAAATGGTTTGTTAGTTCGTTACTGCGTTCTTTTTATGTAGATTCATAGCGAGCGTCCTCCTGACTCCTGTTTGATTTCGCCTGCGTTTGTTTTGTTTAATAATAGAGAGCGTCTGGTTTCCGCATTTCTGATTGGCCACTGACTGACGTTCTCTGACATTCTCTGACCAGAGAGCGTCAGTCAGTGGCCACTGGCCAATCAGAAATGCGGAAACCAGAAATGCGGCTACGGAAAAGTAATAGACGCTCTCTATAGTAAACAAAAGTCAGGAGGACGCTCGCTATGAATCTACATAAAAAGAACGCAGTAACAAACTAACAAACCATTTAGCAACTACTTGGAGAGATAATTAATATACAACATGGAAACGAGATAAAGAACATGTTTGAGGGGCTGCTGGAGTCAGCTGGACTAACGTTACATCTCGACCGGACCACCGCAGACTTTGGTGAGTGCAATGTGTTTACTGTTCACTGAAACTCAAGTTGATCAACGGATTTTGACTGTACGAAATCTGCCAGGGAATCTCATAATACTAATCAAACAATATAAATATAGTCCTTTCATGCACAATTGATATCCTAACTATTCTAACGTTGCAATGCTTTGATTGATATCTTAAACAACGTTGCAAGATGGTTATAATGAAACGCTCCGGCGACATCAAGGCTGTTCCTTCAACCGGCGCACTTCTTATTATATCGACTCGGGACAACATTTGTTTGTGTCAGATTTGTGTTTGTATCTAGACCACATTGATTAGCAGAGTTCAGTGATGTGAATGGAAACTGTCAAGTTGATCAACCGATTTTGAGTATCTGGGGCATGGGACTCGGGAGCAATCTTTTTTTTTTTTTTTTTTTTTAATAACGAAATAGTTACTTTTCACAGTAACTCATTACTTTTGAGTGTAAGTAACTAGTAAAGTAACGAAGTTACTTTGAAATGAAGTAACTAGTAAAGTAACTGAGTTACTATTTTTCAGTAACTAGCACAACACTGGTGACAATGGATAGTGCTAATGATGGCTTTGTCATTATAAATGATTTCGCATATCTTTTTAAATCTTCGAAAGGGGATGGGTACATTTGGAAATTTTGCAATACAAAATTATGTAGGTTAGAGTTATCCTATCCCAAAAATGTACTCATATTTAAATTCCCCATTAAGAAACACATCATTTAGACACCTTGCATGTTAGGATTTCCTTCAGATTCATGTTGGCATCTGTAACTGAGGGGTACAATTCCCTGACTGTATTACTAGATATGATACTTACTACCACTACCTTTGTACTTAATATTCGGCCACCCAGTACACGGCATAAATATATTATCATGAACACTCTCACGTAGATGAAACGGATCCAACACAAATGTACGAATTAGAAACAGGTCTTTATTTCTACACAGCGATGGTGTGTAGAATAAGCACTTAATCACTTAATTACATTTATGAATTGAAATAGTATGCACTTTTATGGCAAAGAGTATTCGTCGGTATATCAATAGAGAATGTCCAATCTCTGAAGGCGCAGGTGGTAAATATACGACCTGGAATAGTTAAGGAATAACAGCAATGATACTTTAATGATTATACTAGATACACTAGAGGGGGTTAATCCGGTCGCTTGTAAGCCGACAGGAGTAGGAGGGGGGGGGGGGGTAGAATCCGGCTGCCTCGTCCGGCCAAGGGTATCCCAGGTGAACCCACTGTAGTGCCGTTCAATGCGCCGGCGATCCTTGGACCACAGATGAAAGCAGGTGGACTCTTTGTGGGCCGGCTCTCTCCGGTCCACGGGGGAGAGACGTGAAGCGACCTCGTCTTGCAGAGCGTCTCCTCACCTTGCGTCCTCTCCAGGGGGGGGGGTTCCAACACACGGCAGTGTCGGGGGTCTTTATCCATGGAATAATCAAAGTATCCAAAGCATAATCCGTGCCTGGGAAGGCGGGCTGTCGTCGGTAGAATAATCCGGTATACAGGTCCACTCGCTCGTCGGCTCTGGGGCTCCTCGGGTGCAGCTTCACATAGGGTCAACCACCCTGGGTAAGCAGCCAGTTCTCTGCCCGAAACGATGGGGTACTGACTACGGTAGTATTCTCACCGCACGAAGCACTATATATTAACAGACTATTATTAGCTTAATAGACTACGTCCAACTCGACGATATAGTGCCAAATATGACTATTCAAATATTAATATACACGATGTCTCAATACCGATGGTAGGCAAACTTGGCCTTACTCCCACACGTGGCGTCGCGGGGAGGCTTTACGTCTGTGACTCTATTGGAGGGTAAGAAACTGGACTGAAAAGAAAGTCCTACTTTAGTAGCGCAGTATATATACGCACTATGAACAAATAGTCCCATTAGTGGTGCGGTAGCCAGATTCCTACGCGGAACTAGGACTTGTTCGTACATGTCGAGCGGTACGTTTGAACTGGGTCTGAGGGGTATGGCAGCCTGGCACCAAGGTCTCGACCAATAGTAGAATGGAGACTATTATGGGATGTTCAGTAGGCTAGAATGGATATTCAATGCATACCGTACAAGGAATATACAAGGGATACCAGGGAATATTAGAGAATATACAAATACAATTAAATATATATATATAAATAAATATATATATTCGGTTTAATCTGGCCCTTCACAACAGCCACCCCCTGAATAGGTCCCAGACCTAATCAGTTAAACAGAGACAGATTAATCGCGTTGTCTATTTACACATAAGGGTTTGCTGTAGGGGTCAGTCAACTTCACAAAGTCATAGGGTTGTAGGGTCATGGTCATCATCGATTGTGTCTGGGAGTCGAGGCAGTTCTATGAGCCTTGCCACGGGACGGGTGTAAGTGCGACCCTGGACGAGCACTTCAGCTGCTCGGACCTTGCCGTCGGCACCGGTGATCACTTTGCTTACGCGGCCGGCCGGCCACATAGCTCTGGGCAGTGATTGATCAATAATCATGACGACTGTTCCTTCTGTCAAATTGTCTCTCTCCTTTACCCACTTCTGGCGGGTCTGTAGAGACGGTAGGTAGTGCAGTAGGAAACTGTTCCAAAACTTGTCGGCTAATACTTGGCTGTACCTCCACATTCGTCGGCCGTTCGCTTCTTCAGGCCGGTACATTGTCTGGGGTAATGCAGGATCTAGCCGCCCCATCAGGAGTGTGTTGGGGGTAACTGGGTCGATATCCGCCACATCACTGGAGACATATCCGAGGGGCTTCGAGTTAAGTACTCCCTCAATCTCCGTGAGGACTGTCATTAGGACTTCTTCCGCCACAGTCTGGGCCCCAAGTACTGCGTACAGGGCTGTCTTTATGGAGCGCACTTCTCGTTCCCAAGTGCCACCGAAATGGGGTGCGTTTGGGGGGTTGAATTGGAAATCAACCTGTGCTGGAGCGAGGTGGGTCTTAAGTTCTGGGCCCATAGCTTGGAAGCTCTCTCTCAGCTCTCTTTCGCCGCCTTTGAAGTTTGTCCCATGATCGGACAATAGGGTAGACGGTCTTCCTTTCCGTGATATGAATCTACGGAAGGCCATAAGGAATGAGTCTGTGCTCATGGTCGGGAGAAGCTCGATGTGTATCGCTCTGGTGGTCATGCATTTGAATACAATACCCCACCGCTTCTCGGTTCCTCTTCCTTTCTTTATGTGCAGCGGGCCAAAGCAGTCCATACCCGTTGAGTGGAATGGCTTGTCACCGATTCGGAGGCGACATGGAGGAAGGTCAGCCATCCTTGGTATGCTGGGCTGCACGCGCCACTTGCGGCAGTCTAGACATGTTCGCTGGAAGCGTCGTACCGCCTCTCTTCCTTGTAGGATCCAGTAACGACGTCTGATTTCCGCGAAGACTCTTTCTGCTCCTGCGTGATGTACATCCTCATCGTATTTCTTTATAATCAGCTCTGTGACCTTGTGTCGGCTGTTCAATACGATCGGGTATTTAATGTCATCCGGTAGATTGGGGGCTCTGCGTAGGCGACCACCCACTCTGATGAGGGTATGAGCGTCGCTCTCGGGGGCCAGATGAATTAATCTGCTGTCGGATGGGACGGGCTTTCCTCTCTGTAGACAGGCCAATTCATCGGGGAACGAGTCTCTCTGGGCTCGCTGCAGTAGAAGCAATTCTGCTTCCTTGTAGTTAGCTGCTGACATATCAGCGGGGGACTTGCACTCCGGGTGGTACCGCAGGAATGTTCTTTGTTGTGCACTCTCTATGGACGTGCAATCGTCTATGTTAGGGTCGGTGGAGGCTACGGTGCTCAATCCACAGAATACAGACTTCTTAATTTCCACCTCCTCTGGACTTGCTTCCCTCGGGATAGGCATGGGCCACTGTCCTTCCGGGAGTCTTAGGAATGCGGGGCTGTCACTGTAGACATTGCGACGGGTGAGGTCATCCAGGGGCATCCCCCGGGTGATGACGTCAGCTGGGTTCTGTTTTGTATCAACGTAGCGCCACTCTGTTTCTCCGGTTAACTCTTCGGTTAAGTCTTGAATCTCGGTGACTCTGACTCCCACGAAGACTTTGTACTTGCATGAGTCCGATTTGATCCAGGCGAGTACCGTCGTGGAATCTGACCACAGGATTGTTCTAGACACCGGTATGGTGAGCTCACGTTGGATGAGCGTGGCTAGGTGCGCTCCGGCTAGGGCTGCGCAGAGCTCTAGACGTGGGATAGATTGTTGCTTGCGTGGGGCTATTCTCGAGCGGGCGAGGACAAATGCTGTGTAGATCTCTCCCCCCTGGTCTTGGGCCCGTAAGTAGGCTACTGATCCGTATGCGACCTCTGAGGCGTCACTGAAGACGTGTAAGTCCATTTTACATGTCTCTGGCCTCACCGTGGGTGGGAAGTAGCTTCGGCGCATATTAACGCCTGGGAGTGAGTGGAGCTCCATCTCCCACTCTCTCCAGGTGGATGCAAGATGTGCGGGAATGGGGTCGTCCCAGCCCTGGTCCTTGTCCCACAATGCTCGTACAATCATTTTTGCCCTGGTGGTGTACGGTAGAATACATCCTAGCGGGTCATATTGTCGGGCGAGTGTTGTGTACACACTCCGTCTGGTGGTCGGCGCCGCCGCCGGCCTTCCCTGCTCCGTAGTCAGGGGCTTGTGTCTGTAGTGAAGCGAATCTGTTTTGAATCGCCACACCAATCCCAGGGTCATCTCCTGGGCTTCTCCCGGGATTGTAGCCATCCAGGTCTCGCTGCTGGCTGCCTTGTCCTCAGAGGAGAGGCTGCGCAGTACTTGCGGATCGCTGCTGGCCCACTGCCTGAGATCAAAGCCGCCTTTGATCAATGAGGCGCGGAGTTTAATCAGGAGAGCCTCGGCCTCTTCCTGGGTTGAAAGGCTTTGTAGACAGTTGTCTACGTAGAAGCTGTTCTTTACGCTGTGTCGGACCTCTTCGTCCGCTGCTGGGTCCTCTGCTACATGTTTCTGTAGTGCAAATGTCGCACAGCAGGGGCTGCACGTCGTTCCGAAGGGGAGGACTTCCCATTGGTAGATGGCTGGGTGCTCATCTCCTGGCTTCTCTCTCCATAGGAACCGTAACAGGGGCTTGTCCGCCTCTACTAATCTCACCTGCAGGAACATTCCTTTAATGTCCCCGCTGATGGCCACCTTTTCCTGGCGGAAGCGGAGTAGAACGCCGAGTAGGGAGGGGCCGAGTGTGGGACCGGGCAGTAACTCTTTATTCAGATTTTGGGATCCGATCTGGTAGCTGCAGTTAAATACTATGCGGTCTTTACCGTTGTGATGGACCTTGTGGTGGGGCACGTACCACGATTCAGTGGTCTGGTCAGCCTCTTTAATGTCCATCTTTGTGACGTGTCCCGCTGTGATGAGCTTCTCAATCTCAGCGCGGTATACACTCTCTTGGGCGGGGTTCTTGGCTAAGCGCCGCTCCGTGTTCAGCAGGTACCGTTCTGTGGCGTCTGTCTTGGCGTGGAAAGTAGGCATTCCTTCTCGCCGCAGGAGTGGCGTGGCGTATCTCAACACGCCGTTGACCGGGACTCTCTTGGTCCCTGTCTCGAGGAGGTGAATGGCGTAAATGTCATCTTTAGAGCGAATGTCTTTCTTTCCGTTCTTAAAGGGCATTTGTTCCAAGGTCCATAGCCGCTCTACGTGTTGCAGGAGTGCGGTTTCTCCCTCTGTGACTCGGGAGTGGAGACATCTAGTGGCTGTACTTCGGTTGAGAGATTTGGCGAGCGGGCCTTGGAGAGTCCATCCCAAACGGGTCTCGACTGCTGCAGGGCAGCCTCGGGGTCCGGTATGGACCCGGTCTATCGGGACAATGAGGTCTGCATGGTCGGAGCCTATCAACAGGGTCGGCATAGCATTGTCTATGAGCGGGATCGGTAACTTGCGCAGATGTGCATATTTCTCCATCAGCTTGGCGACGGGGTATGTGTACCGCGACAGTCCTATTTCTTGGCTGGTGAAAGCGTCTGCAATCTGGTACCGTCGCTCAGGCTGGCCGCTTGCTGCGATAGAGAATGAGACATTCTCGCCCTTTATCGTCTTCAAATCTCGTCTTATTGTCCGAATTGTCATTTGGGTTTCGCTTCCCCGCAGCCCTAGCTGGGCCGCAGCGGAGGCGAGCAGCAGGGTCTTCTCTGACCCGTCATCGAGGACGGCGTAAGTGTCCAGGACTTTATTCTGGTAGCTTAGTGTCACACGCACTACTTTTAGGAGTACTCGGGCTCCACTGCTGCTGGCGGGATCGATGTACATGACGCTCGCTTTGCGGCTGGATGGTGCAGGTGAAGGGCGCCGTCTGTTACTGTCGTGAAGTATGTCCAGATGGGCTCCATCGCACTTGGTGCACCTTTTCTTTAAGCGGCATTCGGCTGCCATGTGTGAGCGCGCACAGCGAAAACAGCGCTTGTTGGACTTTATCCATTGACCTGCTTCCTCCGCGTTCAGCTTGGGGAAGGAGTCACATTGCGCTAGCCAGTGTTCTTTCTCACAGTAGGGGCACACTATCTTCCACTTCTCCGTTCTGGAGGGGGTACTGTGGCTCCTGCTGCTCGGTACTGACTCCGATTGGTGCATCACAGTCACCGATCTTCTTCCATCATTTAGTCGTCTGGTTCCTTCTCTGGAGCCAGGGGTGCTCCGTCCGAATGTATCTAGCCGTAGGCTGCTGACTTCTCTCGCCAGGAAGTCTGCTAGATCGAGGAGGTTCGGTTCGGGGCCATTCGGGTCTCTGTGGTCCCTCTGCCGCCTAAAGCGCTCCTGACGAGCGGGCGGCAGCTTCTCCAGGATCCTTTCCACATTTGAGTTGGCGTAAAGTTCATGCCTCCCCTTCTCTCTTTGCGCTCCCAACATCCCTACCAGGGACTGCACTCTGATGGACAGGTCGTCCAGTGCTCGATTGTCTATTGCTGGGGGTAAGCGGTCGATGTGTCGGATCTCCTGGATCACGTAATCCCATATGCGCCCATACCTCTGGTCCAATGCTACCAGCGCTGCTGTGTATGGGGTGGTGGAAGTCGCGTAGGCGAGCGCTATATTATGTGCGCGGGGTACCTTTAAGTGCTTCAGTATGATGGCGTATTTGTGGCGTTCATCCAATACATCCACCAACATGGTCTCCAGACACATGCGGAGTTCTGTATACTGGGCCCGGTTCTCTTGGGTGAAGTCGGGTACCATAGGCGTGCCAATGTATGACGCTGACTGTGGATACATCGGCGAGCGTTGGGGGAGAGGCCTCCTAGGCGAGTCTCCTCCCGCTCCTTGGTATGGGCTGGTACCGGCAGTGTACCATGGCCCGCTTGTCCAGGTGCTGTTCCTCGGTGCGGGTCGTGCGTCGTGCTCACCCGTGTATAGAGTCGGGGGTCTGTAGCGCAGCTCCGCGGGAGTATAGCCTGGGCTGTACCGGACCTCCTGGTCCGGTAGAGTACTGTGCTGTCTTCGGGCGTGGTTCTCCTCCTCTTCCTCTTCGTCTTCAGTTAGGTCATCCAGTGCTTGTAGTCTCTGGTTTAGCCTCTCCACAGGATATGCTGCTCCTTCCCGGTTGCTAGGTCTCGCTTGGACCGGTGGGGGGAGGTGGTCTGTGGGGGGTATAGACCTCGTCTGTTGGTCAAGTTCAGGGTTGTTTACTCGGCTAGGGGATGCCGCCCTGGAGGTGTGTCTAGACGAGTTCCTGGAGCCTCTGGCGGAGGGAGAGGGTGTTGTCCGTCTGATCAGCTGTTCTATTAGTTGCGACTGCTGTCTGTCGCGCGCTGCGTCCCGTTGAGCACCGGCTCGTTCTCGGGCCACATTCTCTTCCATCTGAATGCGTCTTATTTCTAGACGTATCTGCTCGTGTTCGCTTCGCTGCTGGATCTGCAGTCGGTCGCGTTCAGCAGCGGCGTTCAGGCTGATGAGGAAGGCCTGCTGTAGGGTCCTCTCTGCCTCTGGAGAAGGCGGTTGTATAGGGGAGCCTTCCCTCGGGGTACTCCTTGCGGAGCCTTGGAGTTCTATCTCCACGGTGCTCTCCCCGTCTTCTTCCGTGCCGAGTTCTCTCTCGGTAGCGTTGTATTCCTCCCGGGACTCATCGGGGACTACTTCTTCAGTACTGGCGGGGTGTGAAGTCATGTCTGGTTCCCACTGGTCCCCACCGTGAACTTGGTCAGTTACATTAGAGCCCGTAGGGGCCTCTATGGTCGGGGTAGTCTGGGCGTTGGGGTTAGACATACTTTTACTTTCTAGTTTTACCGCGTTTACTGTTAGTAGAAGACTAGGTTGTTGACTGACAGCGTAAGCCTCTAAGTACTGAGGGAGCCGTTGTTCGCGCTGCGGGCGTTGGTTAGGAGGATCGTTTCGTGGAGTGTTCATCATAGGCCATTTCAATATTAATAACACTATATTAATATTACACTGATTACCATCCGGCTCGAAGGACCAATTGTAACTGAGGGGTACAATTCCCTGACTGTATTACTAGATATGATACTTACTACCACTACCTTTGTACTTAATATTCGGCCACCCAGTACACGGCATAAATATATTATCATGAACACTCTCACGTAGATGAAACGGATCCAACACAAATGTACGAATTAGAAACAGGTCTTTATTTCTACACAGCGATGGTGTGTAGAATAAGCACTTAATCACTTAATTACATTTATGAATTGAAATAGTATGCACTTTTATGGCAAAGAGTATTCGTCGGTATATCAATAGAGAATGTCCAATCTCTGAAGGCGCAGGTGGTAAATATACGACCTGGAATAGTTAAGGAATAACAGCAATGATACTTTAATGATTATACTAGATACACTAGAGGGGGTTAATCCGGTCGCTTGTAAGCCGACAGGAGTAGGAGGGGGGGGGGGGTAGAATCCGGCTGCCTCGTCCGGCCAAGGGTATCCCAGGTGAACCCACTGTAGTGCCGTTCAATGCGCCGGCGATCCTTGGACCACAGATGAAAGCAGGTGGACTCTTTGTGGGCCGGCTCTCTCCGGTCCACGGGGGAGAGACGTGAAGCGACCTCGTCTTGCAGAGCGTCTCCTCACCTTGCGTCCTCTCCAGGGGGGGGGGTTCCAACACACGGCAGTGTCGGGGGTCTTTATCCATGGAATAATCAAAGTATCCAAAGCATAATCCGTGCCTGGGAAGGCGGGCTGTCGTCGGTAGAATAATCCGGTATACAGGTCCACTCGCTCGTCGGCTCTGGGGCTCCTCGGGTGCAGCTTCACATAGGGTCAACCACCCTGGGTAAGCAGCCAGTTCTCTGCCCGAAACGATGGGGTACTGACTACGGTAGTATTCTCACCGCACGAAGCACTATATATTAACAGACTATTATTAGCTTAATAGACTACGTCCAACTCGACGATATAGTGCCAAATATGACTATTCAAATATTAATATACACGATGTCTCAATACCGATGGTAGGCGAACTTGGCCTTACTCCCACACGTGGCGTCGCGGGGAGGCTTTACGTCTGTGACTCTATTGGAGGGTAAGAAACTGGACTGAAAAGAAAGTCCTACTTTAGTAGCGCAGTATATATACGCACTATGAACAAATAGTCCCATTAGTGGTGCGGTAGCCAGATTCCTACGCGGAACTAGGACTTGTTCGTACATGTCGAGCGGTACGTTTGAACTGGGTCTGAGGGGTATGGCAGCCTGGCACCAAGGTCTCGACCAATAGTAGAATGGAGACTATTATGGGATGTTCAGTAGGCTAGAATGGATATTCAATGCATACCGTACAAGGAATATACAAGGGATACCAGGGAATATTAGAGAATATACAAATACAATTAAATATATATATATAAATAAATATATATATTCGGTTTAATCTGGCCCTTCACAACAGCATCCATGTATGGCGAAGGCCCGGACTAGCCATCGGGAGCTCTGTCTGTCTGTCACACACACACAAAGGGAGCCGCATGTGATTGGTGGAGGCGGGACCAGGCCATACAACTGATTGACAGTGGAGATGGCGAATGGAATGGCAGATGGCACTTCTGCAAAATGACAGGGAGAGACAGCGAAAGACAAAAAATGTCAAGCATAACCTGCGCTTGAAAATGGACAGTGAAAAAAGAGGAAGGGTGGAGCAGAGAGGGAAAGAGAGAAAAATACATACTGCTTACTGCTTGTATTTCACAGAACAGTCAGTTGGGAATTACTGGAAATGAAATGTTTCAACAGTTCAACAGTGAAAAAAAGAGGAAGCATGGAGCAGAGAGGGAGATAATATTTTTTTAAAGGCCCTTGCAGGAGATGCTGCTAAATGTGGCAACATTGACCAAATGTTTTTTGCACCACGGGACCACCAGGTTAGTCTGTGATAAAAATAAACATGCTAGCTCACTAACATAGCTAATGTTACCATGCATCATCATCATCCCCTGTCACTTTTTTTTTCCATAAATCTTTTTTTCAACTTCAGTCCTGATCATAACTATTTTTATTTTCATTTTTCTTGTAATGTCAGATTAAAAATGAAATACTCTAACTTTTCTGATAAGAGTTGTTAAGTCTGACATTACAAAAACAAAAAATCCATCAAAATCAGTGACACATGATGATTATAACAATTATTAGCCTGTAATAATCCCCCCCAGAAAAATCCACTTTGCATTTGATATATTGAAAATATTTAAATTTGTGTGTTTTTTGTAACAATAATTTGTGATGCCATCACAAACAATGGCATTTAAAGGGTAAACATTTTAAAAGTCCTGCACCAGCATGCAGGGAATTAAGTCTTTGTAACAAAAATCTTCCTGGTGGGGGACCCCCAGACCCCCTGCTTAAAAATTGGGTTATATTTCGCACTATATTTCCTGGCCTGAATAATTCCCCCAGTCCGGCCCTGCGAAGGGGTGAAAAATGGTCAAATCTGCCATTTTGAAACCCAAATGATGTAGGTTAGAGTTATCATATCCGAAAAATTATCCTATATTTGAACTCCCCACAAGAAACACATATTTTAGACACCCCTCATGTTAAGATTTCTTTAAAATTCATGTTTGCACAAAAGTATGGCCCGCCCTAATATGATGACCACTGGTGGCTAGCCAAGACCATCGATGTGGATACTGATCAACAAGATGTAAAAGTGGAATTTCTGCATCCCCATGGTCCAACAGAAAAGGTTCCGTTTCTGCCCAGTTCAAGACATCATAGTGAAACTAATCGGAAATGCAGAAGGAAACGAAGAAGAGAAGTGCAGGGTGAGAAAATTGAGATCAGGAAGTTGTGTAGATGAAAACAGGGACAAGAAGAAGGGGTCCTGGTCTCCATTACTGTTTTTGTTGTTGGAAACAGTGCATTTTGTAATAGTTGGAAACTGTGTATGTAAAGTTTGTTGTTATTACAATTGAGTTAACTAAATGTTCAGTATAAGACAAGGAGTTATTAGTTCTTATCATTGTCACTTCCATCTGTTTAAAAAAATGCATGTGTTCATTTATCAGAGATGCATATACAATTTTGTCAACTCCGTCAGTTTCTCGTCAACACCGTCAGATCTTTGTCAACACCGTCAGATGTTTGTTTTTGTTAATTTTGTGGAAAATACAAATTCCTTCTTCAGTTTATGTTGTTTAAGTAATAAAGGAGCATCAGATCTTCATCCTCTTGTCTTAATTTACTTAATGATATTTTTTTATCATATCAAAATTAAAAACAAAGTTTGAAAATGCAAATATTTCTAAATCTGGGTTTTCAGAATAGTGTGAAATTACACCTGAGGTTTATATATTATATTTGATTGCATACCAGAGTAACTAAACACTATTACAACATACTTCAGAACTTTAGATTCTTGTTGGACTGGAATAATTAGAATTATATACTTTTTTGTGTGTCTGACGGAGTTAACACAAATCAAGTTTCAAAGGGAAACATGTGAATTTGTTGAAAATGTTTTTCTATGTAGAGCCCGCACCTTTACATGGTTAAATAGCTCAGACCTTTCACTACACATGAATATACAACTCTAATCAATATAGTGTGCATTCTCAAAATATAATATTAAAAAGTGTTTTGTCCCGACTCTCAAGAATCAGTGAAATATGAGAGCCCTTGAATAGTCATTGAATAGAGCGGTGGCATGCAACAGGATTCCTAGGCACCGCATGGCTGGCACGGAAAGTGTTAACATCCAAGGGCCCACATGTGGGCCCTCATGAGGACGATTCGCGATGCGCCAATTTGCCGACCTCTAGCGGTTCGGGTGTGCATTTATTTTAATACAATATATAGATAGAATTAAAGCCCTATTTGTTGCCTGTCAATTGCCCTTTCAGGTGACAAAATCCGCTGAGCGGTTCTCGAGTTACATGCCGATATGTGAGGTGTGCGCCAAAGTACACATTACCACCCCCGACCTCCGGGGGCTCTAGCTCCGTCAATCATTTGGCGATCTCGAGAATCTTTGGACAGGGTTGTAGCGAATTAATGTGGCTTTCCAATGATACCCCATGATATGATAATTGGGGATCTAATACGGTCTCTATTGATCGATTTATGGTAAAGAAAAGCAGGGTCCCCCAATTGGGGGACCTTACGGCTTAACAGGTTTAGACTGCAAATATTCATTATTTTACAAGAAACAAGCATCTACACTAAATATTTTAATGATGAATTTGTAGATCTATTCGTCACCCTATGAAAACAGTTTCCTTGACCCCCAGGTTGAGAACAATGACCTAGACTAGATTGTATTAGAAGATTAGAAGATTATATGAATATCATGTGAAAAATCTGCTTTAGGGTGAATTATCCCATTTAAATGTGCCTTAACTGTGAGATTAAGCCAGTAGTTCTATTTGATTCACAGGTAGTCTCTGTCTGAGGCCATGTAATCCAAACCATGGTGCATGCATGGTTCATAGTTAACATAAAGATAAAAATCTATGAATGTGTCATGAAGGAGTATGACGCCCCCCCCTACTGTGTTGCTCTGTTACTGTTTTCTTGTTCTCCCTGCAGGAGATTGCTAGGACGGAGTTGGAAGGCCTGTCCTCCTAATTGAAGTACACCTGGGCTGGATGGCCCAGGTGTATAAGATGCGGTATCATGGCTGGATGGCCCAGGTACATAAGAGGTGGTCTCATGGCTGGACTGACTTACTTGACTTAATCCTCTTTACCCCGTTGGGGGGCATAGGGCGTCCACCAGAGCTCTCCATCTCACTCTCTTCTGGGCCAGGGCCTTTGCTTCTTGCCAGGTCACTCCGATGTTCTTTAGGTCTACCGGCTTTCCTCTTCCCCTGCGGGTTGTAGTCCACGGCCTGTCTAGTGATGTTGTTTGAGTCCTTCCTAAGGGTATGCCCTATCCAGTTCCACTTTCTCCTTTTGATGGTGGTAGCTATGCTGTCCTGGTTGGTTATCCTCCACAGCTCTTCATTTGTGGTTTTGATGGGCCACCACAGCTTGAGGATGTAGCGCAGGCATTTGTTGACAAACACCTGGATCTTGCTTGTGAGGCCCTCGCTATAGTCTTCCATGTTTCAGAGCCGTAGAGCAGGACAGTCTTCACATTGGTATTGAAGATCCATAGTGTAGCAGGGTGGATTATCCCTACTTTATGAGAGTAGATGTACACTGTCACCAGGTAGTGGGAACGCAGCAGATCTGAGTCCAACTGAATCCCCGACTTTAGTGCAGGAGTATTAGAGTGGAGCTTTAGCAGAGGGAGTGGATGGGGCCTAGGATTTACTAACCTAGGGGTAGTGCGCTGGTCCTTCTTGCCCTCCAGGGCGACTCGCAGTAATTCCCCACACACCCACACTTCTCCTAATACTACCCGCACCCTCCCACACCCGGTGACAATAGTGATAGATGATATACTTTCTCCCCAAAGCAGTACATTTCCTTGCTGATGAGCAGAGACCTGTCCCAATGATGCCTAGGCAGGGGGTGGGGAAAGGGTTAAACAATAAAATGCATTACCCGGGCAGAAAGGGGTTAATACGACAGACTCAGTAACAGACACACACACAGTGCTCCCATTCAGTGTTCTTTACTGAAGAAATGATTCAGATTCAGATTCAGATTCAGATTACTTTATTCACCATATTGCAGTACAAATGGAACGTGATTTGACGATTACAGTGCATGCGTTTCACAATATGATATGGTTCTTTACACAAGGCACAATGAGCAAAGCTCTTCCCGCTTACACAACCCAATAAATACAGCTCTTCCCACACCGGTCAATACACAGTAATGGAACCTGTGCCTTTAAGGGTTGAAATGTTAGGCACCTAGTGCTCTCACTCCACGGTAGAGAACCAAAGCTCTTCCCACACTAGTCAAGATACAGTAATAACACCCGTCCCTTTTAGGGTTGAAATACCTGTTCTTGCACCCGTAGGTGGGGAGGGAGGGAAGTTAGAGGGAGAGGGGTATGGGCTACTGCAGGGGTGGCCAACCCGCGGCTCGCGAGCTGCATGCGGCTCTTTACCCGTCAATGTGCGGTTCTTCCATCCACAAAAAAAAAAAAAAAAAAAAAAATTTTTTTTTTTTTTTACGTTTTTTTTTTTTTTTTTACTCATTCCATAAGGACGTAGAATAAACATTTCAATTTTTTTTTTAAATGGTCCATTTGCATGTTCTTGGTATCTGAATATAGGGACATATATGAATCAGTGTCAGAAATAGTGTGTCTGTTACTAGGCTTGAGTAAATTGTAATGAACCAAAGGAGAATATCAATTATATAAAAAGAATTTAAAAAGATTCTTTGACTGTGAATAACACCATGCTAAAATTTACCAGACCTGAAAAATCTAAGCAAATGAATAAAGGGAAGATGATTAAACAGAAGGTTTTGTAATTCTGCCATCTTTTTTATAATGTAAATTTCTCCACCATTTTTCATCGTATTGCAACGCCATTTTTTGCAGGACGTTCACAGAAAGGTAGAGAAACTAACTGTGTTCTGTTTTATGGCAATAACGTTCAGGTTTGTGGGAGATAATCCCAAAAAATAAGATAAATAAAAAAGAAAATCCAGAAGTCAGATGATTGACAGGGGCTGGTGTGAGCTGGGTAGGGTAGTTTTTCGAAATTCGAAAGCCCTGAGTCTCTTCCTTCAAAAGACTACACTCACTTTTGGCTGTGCCACTTCCTCCTGTCAATATGCGCCGGTTTCCGACTCAATGCCCTGATATTTCTATAATCTTATATTTCACTAATAACAGCTAAAATAATTGGTAAACAAACGTAATGCTGAAAATATACACTTTTACTGTATATCTCGGGCTTAACCCTGTGAGGCCCAAATTAAAAAGACATTAGCAACTTCAGAGGCCAGAGGGTGGGACATATAAACACATTTACTATCAAATAGCATTGTGAGGCTGAACAACAGGACCAATTGACTATACATGTGCTTAAATTTTTTTAAATAAACATTATTTTTTTTAAATGGCTAAAAGTGATTCTGTAATTTTGCAACCGTGGTTCTCACAGGGTACTTTTAACCCTGTGAGGCCCAAATAAAAAAGACATTAGCAACTTCAGAGGCCAGAGGGTGAGACCTATAAACACATGAAGGGTGCCGTGACTGAAAAAAAAGGTTGAGAAACGCTGGTATATGGTGTGGCTCTTTGTGGTACCACAGTAATTTTTGTGGCTCTTAGTCTCTGACTGGTTGGCCACCCCTGGGCTACTGAATGGGAATTTTATAAAGGAACACACGTTATCACACCACACATTTAACCAAAAGACAGTGGGCCCACATTGAAAACAAAAGTCCTATCTATAGCCGGCTCCCCAAAATAATAAACGTCGGGGCGCCCCTGAGCACTGCTACCAGTGTCGGTTCAAAGTACTGCTTCTCTTCGCCCTTAGAGGGCCCGCGCCGCACAAAGAGAAAGTCTACCGATACAGTTCCAGCACTCGGAGCGCTCACGGTAACAGGCTGGAGAGTACTTAACCAAAGCTTGGCCCGCTCCCACCACCGACTGTCCGTGTGGTGAGATGGCTGTCGAGAGGTCCTGTGATAGCAAGCGGCGGGGCTGGGTAGACGTGGGGCAGGTGACTGCTGGAGGTGTGTGCCGTGCCGCGACGTTCGTTGAGTAGTCCACTGCTCGGCTGGAGAGGTGAAGCAACACGCGGACTAAACTGTGCCCTAGGCCTAACTGAAGCTAAGCTGTGGGCTACGGCGACCCCCTGTCTCTGACGTCTATACTTCAGCTAAAACGCAACGTGTGCAATATCTACCGCACTCTTCGGCAGTAGCTAGTCTGCTTCTTCGTTCACACAGTCTCTTTAGCATTAACTGAAAGCTAAGCTATCGCGTATTCTATATATAACCCGCCTCGTAACTGGGTTTATATCCCGCATGCCTGATGTCCGGAGCTCCTGCTCCACGCGACTTCTTCCTCCTCTTGGGAAACGACGAAGAGGCTGCTCCGCTGTCGGAGCTCCTCCTTCCTCCCATCCTTCTTCACCTGATGTCCTTCCAGTGCATGCTCCCCTATTCACTGTCAATGTTAGAATATGGAGGATCAAGAGGGGTCAGTGAGTACAGTAGAGCAAAAGGAATTAGGTTAGGCACATTGAATTATCGCTAGACACATTCAGGTGTCTACAATAGCTTGGTGTTGTTGGAGAGTTGCTTGGACAACCAGATTGGCCTGTGTATCCTGAATGCTACCTGTGCTTTACTGATGCGTGCCTCTATGTCCCTGTCTGCTCCTCCATCCCTGCTGATGTTACTCCCTAGGTAGGTGAAGTGCTCCACGTCCTCTATGGCCTCTCCCCTCAGTGTGATTGGATCATGTGTTTTTGGATTTAACCTCATGGTCTTGGTTTTTCCGGTGTTGATCTTGAGTCTGTTAGTGACCAGCACTCTTTCAAGGGTACTACGACTATGCTTGCACCTCATGGTACCAAAGCACCTCAAAGGCGCTAAAAACAAGATTACAAACATCACAAAACAAACTGGTCAGACTACTACTTGACCTTACTCCTAGAACCCACCTCACCCCTGCCCACTTTGACTACCTAGGATGGTTTAGAGTAGACGACAGAGTACAGCAACTTGCAATGGGCCTGGTCTACAAGATACACTATACGACTAAGGTACCCATGTACATGTCAAAATACTTCACAAAGGTCAGTGAATACCACGACCACAACACCAGAGGGAGCTCAACAAATCATGTTAAACCCAGATTCAGCTCAAACAAGGGACTAAACACGTTTTGCAATTATGCCACATCAATGTGGAACGCCCTACCCAAAGCTGTAAAGGAATGTGAATCCCTACCCACATTCAAAACCACTCTGTTCCACTGTTTTGTTGACTTCAGTTCAGCTTTCAACACCATTCTACCCAACAAACTCCACAGTAAACTGCACAAACTCGGACTGAACACCACACTATGTAACTGGATCTTGGACTTTCTCACAAATCGCACACAACATGTCAGGATTGGCAAGCACACATCCCCCACCCTGGCCATTAGCACGGGGGCCCCTCAGGGGTGTGTACTCAGCCCACTTCTCTACACACTTTTCACACACGACTGTTGTTCCTCCTCCCCATCTAACCTCATAGTAAAATTCGCAGACGACACAACAGTGCTTGGCCTCATCAGAGGGAATGATGAGACCTCATACAGGAGGGAGGTTGAGCAACTAGTGGAGTGGTGCGATGGTCATAACCTTGCTCTCAACCCCACGAAGACCAAGGAGATGATCATCGATTTCCGCAGGACTGGTGACCTCAGCCACTCTCCACTCCTCATTGGGAATGAGGAGGTGGAGAGGGTTTCAAAATGTAAGTTTCTGGGCGTCTGATGACCTGTCCTGGGGGGTCAGCATTGCCTCTGCTGTGGGCAAAGCACAGCAGCGCCTTTTCTATCTTAGGAAGCTTAAATGGGCTAAACTCCCACAGGAACTGATGGCCAACTTCTACCACTGCGCAGTAGAGAGTGTACTCACGTACGGACTGCTGGTGTGGTTTACTGGCTGCACCAGGGCAGAGAAGGAGGCCCTCCACAGAGTGGTCAAGGCTGCGAGGAGGATCACTGGAGCTAGCCTCCCAGATATCTCCACAGTCTTTACCTCCCGCTGCCTACGGCGTATAAATAACATCTTACAAGACCAGTACCACCCAGCAAACCATCTCTTTCAACTGCTGCCCTCTGGTCGAAGGTACAGATCCATCCAGTCCGGAACCAGCAGACTGACCAACAGCCTCTACCCACGGGCTGTCAGGATGCTCAACGACGAACATCAACTTGCCCACCCCCCCCCGCATCTCACCCCCGGTGACATAAACTCCCACTCCCACATTACAACAATAACTATGAACCGGACTTGCATTGCTGCACTATACAATATTTCATCCTTTGCAAGTCAACGCCCCCCCCCCCCCCCCCCTCCTTCCATCAACTCACTGGACTGAAATATTTATATTTATTAATTTATTTTGCACTAGCACTAAATGCACTTGGGACAATGATGGTATGTTATATTGAGGACATTGGGACATTGATACTTTATTACTATATTACTATTATTATTGACATTATTATTTTGCACATGCTATATCTTATGTTTGTATACCAGTGGTGATGTTCCTAACAAATTTTCGTTTTACCAACAATGACAAATAAAGATCTATCTATCTATCTAATGACATTATGATCATAAATCAATATTTTTCAGAGTGTTGCATATTTTTGGCGATTTTTAAATCAAACGTTTTCAAGTATTAACATCACTAACATGCCCAAAAGCATGTAGAATGTATATTATCATCAATACGTTAGTTTAGCAATAGGTTAAAAGTGCCATTAGATAGTTTTTCGATCGTCTATCGGTCTATCCAAGCCGGAAATGGAAATGGAAATTTTGAACCATGGGAATTGTAGTCTTTTTGCAGCCATTTTGTAGAGGACATGCATAGCTGTCGACCAGCGTTGGGATTTTTCCAAACTACACTTCCTGTCACATACTGTGGGGGTTCAAAGTTCAGCGTTCTGAATGAATCATATCAATAACTGTTATGATTCGCGATAATAAGCCACAAAAGGTAACGTTTTTTACAAATATTGAAACGCAGTTAGTTTCTCCTCCCTATTGTTAGCATGTAGGAACAATTAGATCTGAAATTAGTTTCAAAACGGTTGCACTGTGGGGAAAATAAAAAAGTACACTAGATTACAGTAGATATCATTATCTGTTCTTATGCACGCCTGGTGATACTAAATCCAAATTGAACTCGGGCATTTGAAAGATAATATATGTATATATATATATAAATGTGCGAATTGGCTATAATAAGGTAATGTATAAGCATCTATTCTATATTCTATAATAATATTTCAAATTGCATTGGTCCGGATGGGAGAATTCAGTACTGTATCTACAGAACCTTCGGTTTTATCATCTTCCCTTTATTAATTTCCTTCGATCTTTTGTACACATGATCTCAAGAAGGTACTGAACGAGATCAGTGGCAGTTTTTCAAGTTTGGTCATTATTATCATGGTGTTATTCACTGTCAAAGATGCAAAGAAAAATCATAATTCATATTCTCCTTTGTTTCATCACAATTTAAGCAAGCCTAGTAATAGACACAATATTTCTGACACTGTGAATACATTCCCTGAGGTCCATAGATGTACCTAGATACCAAGAATATGCAAATAGCCCTTGTAGAAGTGGAGCAATATTCCATTTACCTAGGTATATATTTTATGTGGATTTTCACATCGTGTGGAACAGGCTAACTTAGCACCTACGGGAGGCTGCAATTCGAAACTGGCCACCGTAAATGTCCAAACCCCCCCACCCCCTCCTAATAGACAGTCTCCTCCCCACCGTATGTATATATTCTCTTCCCACCGTATGTATATTTCTCTCCCACCCACCCACCCCCTCCTAATGTACAGTCTCCTCCCCACTGTATGTATATATTCTCTCCCCACCGTATGTATATTTCTCTCCCACCCACCCACCCCCTCCTAATGTACAGTCTCCTCCCCATCATATGTATATACTCTCTGTTAGGATCTATGGGTAACAGTACTGTATATTTGCATATCGTATATGTCACAAATGTAACAGTACTATATACCTGTATGTCATGTATGTCCCAATGCCATAAATGTCATGATGTCATATATGTTGTGTGTGTCATAAATGTCACTATGAATTGAAAATGGGGGACCCTGATGTAAACAAGACAAACGTCTTTCTCTGGTCTGCATACCCTTAACAATTGTGTGTATTGAGCCGTACTGTATTGTACCCATTCTGCAATCTGTTAAATAAAGTTTTCATTAATTCAGTCTGTAACCTATCTGTCTTCTGTTGTATGTAGAGGCGGCATCATGGCTGGATGGCCCAGGTGTATAAGAGACAGTCTCATGGCTGGATGGCCCAGGTGTATAAGAGACAGTCTCATGGCTGCCGCTCGCTCTCTCTGACTTGGTCTTGGATGGGGATGTGGTAGGGATTGATGTGTAAGGTGTTCGGGGGACTGACTGTTCCGGGGAGGTTCACATTCCTTCGAGCAACATTGTACTATTGTACTTATTTTATGCCTATTCTTAAATCTGCACGTTTACATTGCACTACTTTTATTGTTTTTTATACCTATTCTTATGTCTGAAATGTATGCAATTTTTCTATTTTGTCAATTTGTGTGCTGATTTTATGCCTATGTTATTTTTTATACTAATTGCTGTGGTGCACTCTGGACTGAGAGTACTATGTAGATAGTTATTAATATTTATTATTGTTATATTGTAGAAATGTGTGCATTGAAATGTCTGTAAAGTCTCGACTACATTGAAAATGAGGGTGACCTCAATTGTAATTTCGAGAATAAATAAAGGTTGATGATGATGATGATCTGGCTTATTATCTTGCTCTCTGACCAAGCATATTAACTCTCTCTCTCTCTGACCTGGCTTATTAACTCTCTTTCTGACCTGGTAGTCTATTTGCCACCCCATAGAGCCCCATTGTGAACCCGGAAATTTCGGAACCACCAAAGTTTTATGATGGATATGGATAGTACGGATCCCCAGCACTCAGAAACTGCTGGATGCTAAGTTGTAAATGTTGGGCAATCTTTTTTATTTGCATAATTAGCACACATTTGCATAATCGCCTAAATGGCCAAACTTGATCAATTTCAACAATGTTGGAGTTGTTTTGGGGGTTATTCGGGATGCTGAATCCAGTTATGATACTTAAGAGAAGAAAAAGGTTTAAAAATTGCAATATTTACTGGAATTTACAAAAAAAAATTGCCATTTTTTATGAATTTTCTGTTTATAAATGTTTCAGAAGATGCAGAGGGACAAGACAAGGATGCCCACTGTCGAGTTCACTCTTCGCGATGGTGATTGAATTGCTGGCGTCATGTGTACGAGACAATATTCACATTAAAGGACTGAAAATGAATAAGGAGGAACATAAAATATCCTTATACGCAGATGACATTATTTTATACATAAAAGACCCAGAACAGTCCTTATCACACTTATATAACGAAATAGAACAATTTGGAAAATACTCTGGATATAAGTTAAACTTTAATAAATCAAATGCTTGTCTCCTGCATATGACCCCAACCGAAACGATGTATAAAACATATCCTTTTAATTGGTCTCCAGAAGGGTTTAAATATTTGGGAATAAACATTACACCGCAACTAGAGAACTTGTACAGGGAAAACTATTGTCCTCTTATAGAAAAGATAAAAACTGATTTGTGTAAATGGTCCACGCTCCCATTATCTCTGCTGGGAAGAATAAATGTAATAAGAATGAACGTCCTTCCAAGACTAAATTTCCTTTTTCAAATGTTACCATGTTACTTATCTACAGAATTTTTCAAATCTATGAATAGACCCATCTCAAAATGTATTTGGTGCAACAAAATGCCTAGGATAAAGTTATTGACACTTATGAAACCAGAATCCATGGGAGGTCTCGGTCTCCCCAACCTCCAACATTATTTTTGGTCAGCCCAATTAAGAAATGTACTGTCATGGTAGTTGGGAAGACGGGACTCACAGTGGTTTCAGTTAGAAGCTAAATTTGTTGACCCGTTACCATTGGACTCTCTCATATTTATAAAACAATTTAAAAAGATAAGAAACATAGGTAATTGCTTCACTGTTTTTAACACACTATGTGCTTGGAAGGACTGCTAAAAAAAACTGGGTATCACCAATTGTACCTCCATATACTCTCCTATCTATCACAATCCTGATCTAGATAAACATCTAAGATCAATTAATATACTCAAATGGGCTCAGTTGGGGATAAGTCAATTCAAAGACCTGTTTCATACAAATATGCAGTTAAAATCATTTATGGATTTAAGAACAGAATATGCCATCCCAAATACTGATTTCTTTAAATATTTACAAATGAGAAACATTATACACATACTGAGAAGAGAAAATAAACTAAGACTAGAATTACATGAAATAGAAGAAATACTAATGTCATCGACCACAATTAAAGGTAAAATTAGTGAATTTTATGACATCTTCTCCAAAGAATGTCACTCATCTTTTTTGCCTTTGTTGAGGATCTGGGAGACAGACCTAACCATGAAATTTGAAGAAAATACATGGCTAAATATTTGTGATAGAATACACTTTCCATTTACAAGTAACAAAATCAAAGAAGCTAATTTTAAATGTATCCATAAATTGTATTTAACCAATAAAAATGCATAAAATGTCTAGAGATAATTCAATAAACTGTCCTAGATGTAAAACTAACGAAGGAACATTTCTACACATGTTTTGGCACTGTGATAAACTAAAACGATTCTGGAATTGTATTCATTTATTTACAAAATCTGTATTAGAAACGGAATTTGACTTGTCTCCATGTGCCTATTTACTTAAAGGTGCTATGCATTATAAATGTCATTTTTCAGTCTCTAGCATTGTATTATAGTAATAGGAGTTCGTATCAATGTGTTTTTGGGCCTAAATACTATATTGGCGAATTCCTCAGCTACAGCCCATCCCCTCTTTGCCTCTAGTAAATCAGGTCATGTTGATTTGACGACCTGGTGCACGTCACAGGGCGCTGTTTATAGCGCACGGTGATGTGATTGGCTCTGTGGTTTTAGTAATGCCCGCCTCCATTCTTGCTACTGTTGGGGAAAATGTATGGGGTGGACTAGTTTAATATAGGTCAACTAGCAGTGCTGAAAGACGGTCTGGCTGACGTTCTTAAAACAATTTGGAACAGATGGACATTTCAGTACGGCATGTTGTGTGCTGGTAATCTCGTACATTGTATGCTTTCATATCTTGTTCTTTTCTCTCTTTCACACAGACACACGGACACACACGTACACAGACACACACAGTCGCACAGACATACACACCGACACACACACACACACACACATTCCCTGTGACACAATACACACATACAATACACATACGTCTGTACGCAGACGCACGCACACACAGACACACACACACATACACACACACACACACACACACACACACACACACATCTCACTCTCTACATCATATCGTGTGTGGACATCATATCTTGTTTATCTCTCTTCATGTTCAAGCTGTTCTTATCTCTCTCCGATGTTAAATCTACGTATCATCTTAATGTACGTCATGTCAGATCTGACATGATATGATACGTCATCATATCTGTCATGGGGGGGCAGGACTGAGAGGGGATTTAGGGGACAGGCAAAGGGATTGGGGCAGGAGTGTTTTTTGTTCAAGCTGTGGTGATCCTCTGCTCGACCCATAGCTCTTGCTGTTAAGAACTTCTTTTCTTAAATAAATTACCTATTTGTTACAATTGGAAATATCATCTCCTGCTGTGTTAAACAACCTTCAGCCACAACATTTGGTGACCCTTGACCTGTAGACCGCCCTGCCGGGCCCCCTCACACGGCCAGCTCCGGACCTCTCCCGTAGAAATTCTGCCGGTTGTCGACAAAAAGGTAAGCGTTGGGCTTGTTATTATAAATATCCGTCAGAGTTTCTGCGGGAGGGAAAAGTTGAGCTGACTGTGTTGACGAGGTCTGGATGGACGGCTAAAACGAACACGACTGGTGAGGTGTTTTACACTGGGGCGATTCCTCTTTTAACAAGCCATAAAGTGCGCCACTAATCAATTTTAATTGCATGTTTTCGACCTCTGGTCAAAATTTTTCTCCATCTCCTCAAACCTCTTCAAACCTCTTCAAACCTCTCCCCGACCCCTTTCACATAACTCTTCTGTCCTCTGTAGATAAGACTCTCAAATTTTCAAAACAAAAACTGCTGAAGATAGCTCATTCTGGGCGGAAAGCCAGCTCCCAGGTCTGGGCGTTCTGCCAAGAGAGATAGCTCTCTCTCTCTCTCTCTCTCTCTCTCTCTCTCTCTCTCTCTCTCTCTCTCTCTCTCTCTCTCTCTCTCTCTCTCTCTCTCTCTCTCTCTCTCTCAATTCAATTCAATTCAATTCAAATAGGCTTTATTGGCATGAAATATCAACATACTTATTGCCAAATCAAGTCCAATATACAAACAATAACATATATATTATTAAGCAATAAAACATACCATAATATTAGCAATAAGTAAAACAATCAACAGAAACATATTAAATTACAAAATAATCATTCAATCGGGTAGTCATTTTACAGATGTAGCCACCCAGATACGTGTATTTACAGGGCTTGTTCTCTTATTGTATGACAACCATCTACATATTTTGCAGCTAATACTGTACACTGACTTTTCTCCCCACATATATATAACAGCTTTTGATTATCAGGGAGATGGATAAACTGTGGATCAATTTTATTTATTTTATAAAAGAAAACTTCTCTTAGATCCTTGTATTTCTCACAGTATAGTAGGAAGTGAGGTTCTGTCTCAACATCCCCCTGATGACAAAGTGAACACAGCCTGGCCTCTCTGGGCAGCCAGTTCTGCCTGTGACGGCCTGTTTCTATGGCTAGACTATGTCCACTCAGTCTGTACCGTGTCAATGTCTTTCTTAATTTTATATCATTCACAGTGGTCAGGTATTCTGCCACCGTGTACTCTCTGTTTAGGGTCAAATAGAATTCTAATTTACTTTGAGATTTGGTTGATTTGTTCCAATATTCTATATAGTTTTCTTTTTGTTTTGAGGTTATTTGGTTGGGCCAGATTTTTTGGTATCTGTCCTGAGGCATTTGTGGGCAGAGATTTCTGACTAGCTGGCAGAGGGGACTCTTATCTGGGTTCATCTCTTGGCTCTGAAGGGCTTGGTAGGAGTGGGGGTCACTTGATTGGAAGTGTGTGTAAAATTTTATGGCTCGCTTTTGAATTTGAATGATTAGGGGGTATTGGCCGAGTTCTGCCCTGCATGCATTATTGGCAGTGTGTCTGTGGACCTTAAGTAGGTTTTTGCACAATTCTGCATGCAGTACTTCTAATGGGTGTTTTTCCCATTTTGGGAAATCTTGGTTAGTTAATGGACCCCACACTTCACTGCCATATAATATTATTGGATTTATTACGGAATTTAGAATTTTGAGCCAGGTCCTAATTGGGATGTCAATTGGAATTTTCCTTTTGATGGCATAAAAAGCCCTTCTTCCCTTCTCCTTCAATTCATTCACAGCCATCTCTCTCTCTCTCTCTCTCTCTCTCTCTCTCTCTCTCTCTCTCTCTCTCTCTCTCTCTCTCTCTCTCTCTCTCTCTCTCTCTCTCCTGACACACACACATAGACACACACACAAACACACACACATTCCTGTGTCCCGGTAGACAGCGGGTTGTGTCACACACACACACATACACAGTCACACACACACACACAGTCACACACACACGGTCACACACACACACACACACACACAATCACACACAAACACACACACACACCGACACACACACCGACACACACACACACACACACACATTCCTGTGTCCTGGTAGACAGCGGGTTGTGACGCACACACACACAGTCACACACACACGGTCACACACACACACACACACACAATCACACACAAACACACACACACAATCACACATACAATACACACACACACACACACACACACACACACACACACAAACACACACACACACCGACACACACACAGACACACACACATACAATACACACACACACACACACACACACACACACACACACAAACACACACACACACCGACACACACACAGACACACACACACACATAGACACACACACACACACACACACATTCCTGTGTCCTGGTAGACAGCGGGTTGTGACGCACACACACACAGTCACACACACACGGTCACACACACACACACACACACAATCACACACAAACACACAGACACACACACACACATAGACACACACACACACACACACACATTCCTGTGTCCTGGTAGACAGCGGGTTGTGACGCACATACACACAGTCACACACACACAGTCACACACACACACACACACAATCACACACAAACACACACACACACCGACATACACACATACACACACACACACACACACACAGACACACACACCGACATACACACACACACACACACACACACACACACACACACAGTCACACACATACACACACACCGAGTTGTAGTAGCGTTGTAGTAGTAGATCTAGGTTAACTGTTGTTCCTGGAGTGGTAGTTGTAGAGTAGGAGAGTAGGAGATCTAGGTTAACTGTTGTTCCTGGAGTGGTAGTTGTAGAGTAGGAGAGTAGGAGATCTAGGTTAACTGTTGTTCCTGGAGTGGTAGTTGTAGAGAGTAGTAGATCTAGGTTAACTGTTGTTCCTGGAGTGGTAGTTGTAGAGTAGGAGAGTAGGAGATCTAGGTTAACTGTTGTTCCTGGAGTGGTAGTTGTAGAGAGTAGTAGATCTAGGTTAACTGTTGTTCCTGGAGTGGTAGTTGTAGAGTAGGAGAGTAGGAGATCTAGGTTAACTGTTGTTCCTGGAGTGGTAGTTGTAGAGAGTAGTAGATCTAGGTTAACTGTTGTTCCTGGAGTGGTAGTTGTAGAGTAGGAGTAGAGTAGGAGATCTAGGTTAACTGTTGTTCCTGGAGTGGTAGTTGTAGAGTAGGAGTAGAGTAGGAGATCTAGGTTAACTGTTGTTCCTGGAGTGGTAGTTGTAGAGTAGGAGATCTAGGTTAACTGTTGTTCCTGGAGTGGTAGTTGTAGAGTAGGAGATCTAGGTTAACTGTTGTTCCTGGAGTGGTAGTTGTAGAGAGATCTAGGTTAACTGTTGTTCCTGGAGTGGTAGTTGTAGAGTAGGAGAGTAGGAGATCTAGGTTAACTGTTGTTCCTGGAGTGGTAGTTGTAGAGAGTAGTAGATCTAGGTTAACTGTTGTTCCTGGAGTGGTAGTTGTAGAGTAGGAGAGTAGGAGATCTAGGTTAACTGTTGTTCCTGGAGTGGTAGTTGTAGAGAGTAGTAGATCTAGGTTAACTGTTGTTCCTGGAGTGGTAGTTGTAGAGTAGGAGTAGAGTAGGAGATCTAGGTTAACTGTTGTTCCTGGAGTGGTAGTTGTAGAGTAGGAGATCTAGGTTAACTGTTGTTCCTGGAGTGGTAGTTGTAGAGAGATCTAGGTTAACTGTTGTTCCTGGAGTGGTAGTTGTAGAGTAGGAGAGTAGGAGATCTAGGTTAACTGTTGTTCCTGGAGTGGTAGTTGTAGAGAGTAGTAGATCTAGGTTAACTGTTGTTCCTGGAGTGGTAGTTGTAGAGTAGGAGAGTAGGAGATCTAGGTTAACTGTTGTTCCTGGAGTGGTAGTTGTAGAGAGTAGTAGATCTAGGTTAACTGTTGTTCCTGGAGTGGTAGTTGTAGAGTAGGAGTAGAGTAGGAGATCTAGGTTAACTGTTGTTCCTGGAGTGGTAGTTGTAGAGTAGGAGATCTAGGTTAACTGTTGTTCCTGGAGTGGTAGTTGTAGAGTAGGAGATCTAGGTTAACTGTTGTTCCTGGAGTGGTAGTTGTAGAGTAGGAGATCTAGGTTAACTGTTGTTCCTGGAGTGGTAGTTGTAGAGAGATCTAGGTTAACTGTTGTTCCTGGAGTGGTAGTTGTAGATCTAGGTTAACTGTTGTTCCTGGAGTGGTAGTTGTAGAGAGTAGATCTAGGTTAACTGTTGTTCCTGGAGTGGTAGTTGTAGAGTAGTAGGTAGTTGTAGAGTAGTAGTAGCTGAAGTACAACCACACACACACACACACAACACAATAAACACATATACACACTAAACAACGATGCATACAGAAGAGGACATACTGTTGGACACCAACCCGTTGATAAAGAACCTAATTCTCAAGGTTGGTGTCCGTTGGCAGAGGCGTACAAAGGCCGGGGACACAAAATGGCCTTCCGGAGGTACTTTTGATCTCGACATATGCGAAGAGATGAATGTAATGATTCGTAACCACAAGCCAGGCGACAGCAGCAAAAAGAGGTTGAAAAAGAGGACAGAAGAGTCGGGGGTAATGAAGCTCTACGCCCAGAAGGGGAGAGCATACAGGCAGGAAGCTTTAGCGCTAAATCAGAGAGAGACGGATATAGGGAAACCAACATCCCCACCTTATGTCACGCAATTGCCGGTGAACATATGCTATGTGAACAAAATACTGAAGGAGTGGAGAGGTGAGCTAGGACACAACCCAGAAATTGACCCGTTGCAGAGAGCGATGTTTAGAGAAAGTGTGATGAGAGGGCTTCCAGAGGTGGTTAAGAATAGACTGGAAGACGTGGTGGGGTTAATGGACATGACTTATCCTTTGTTCTGTGCACATGTAACACATAGTGTGGAGAAGCAAAGGGCTCAGGAGCAGAAAGTCAGGGATCAGGATAGAAATGACTCAAGGAAGTTAACTCAGCAACAACTGCAGCCCCAAAGGAGGTTGCAGGCAGTAATGGTGTCATCTGCTACCTCTCCACCCATGCAGGACCAGGGACCCCCGCCTGCACCTCAGGTAGTGAGAAGTTATGGCTATAGTTCACAGAACCAGGCGTCCAGGCGGCAGGCAGGGAATGGGCAATCAGGCCCACGGTTTACACAGGGACCGGGGAACGAACAACAGTTTCCCCGTTTCCACTGTTGGAACTGCGGCATGCAGGGACACAGGGAAATGAGATGTAGGCAACCATACCGTCCCGGCTCGGAGTATGGAAGACCCGTGCGCCAGGGGGAGTCACAAGGGCCCCACAACCAGGGGGAGACAGGAGGGCCCCGAAACCAGGGGGGTAATCACTAGGGGTGCCCAGAGAATGCGACGGGGGGAAATCAAATGATTGTGGTTTCCAAGGGAGCTGAGCAAGAACCTATTCTGCAGGTCCTAGTGGAGGGCAAATTAACAGAGATGATGGCAGACACTGGAGCAGGTTTTTCCTGCATAAAGCAAAAATACGCCGCTCACTTACCCCAGTCTGGACAGTATGTTCGGACGGTCGGATTCTCGGGAAAAACACAATTAATACCCACATCAGATCCAATCTCTATGACGTATAACAACAAGACCATAACAATACCTGTATTAATTTCGGACAGCACCCCGCGCAATCTCTTGGGACGAGATGCAATGTGTAAACTAGGCTGTAAAATCCTATGTACGCCTGAGGGGATTCAAATTGAACAAGACGTGTACCAAATGATGCTACAAGGGACGGGGGAGAAAGAGGCCACTGTGTTCTGGCTGGGCAACATAGATGCAGAGCTGCAAAGGGTCTGTGCCCCCTGGGAGCCATTTCTGAAAACCCAACTGCCTCAGTCTAGACAAACAAACATGGAGGCACATTGCACACTACAATATTTGACGAATAGTGACCTAGTTAGGAACAAGGCATGGTTGCAGGGACAGCCCGAGCAGGTGCAGATTAACTCATCTACGATAATTGTAGGGAGACAGGGCGCGGCGTTGAGGGTTAACACGGGTAAGTATCTACGGGAACAACATAGACTAAGAGACGCCGCCCCACACATCACTCTGAGAATAAATCCTGGTTACGAATCCGAACATCTAGGTTCAATGATACAGGAATCCGAGACTCAAAGGTGGGTCTCCACGGAATCTCCGCTAATTTGGAACAGCGCAGATGGGAGTTTCATAAAAATAATGATTTCCTTTTCAGTTTTGGCAAAACCGCAAGTAATCAGATTACCAGGAGACCCTTGCGTTATTCCAGAGGCGGATGCTTTGCTGGAACACGACATGTTGGCGCGCACCCCGGAACGGTTGTGGTCAAAACACGACACAGATGTGGGTCTAATATTGTCGGCACAGCCAGTGAAGGTCAGGTTAAAGAAGGGTTGTAGACCACCCTTTATCAGACAGTATACAATGAAGCCAGAGTCGGAGGAAGCTATATCACATCAGATTGAGGGACTGTTAAAGGGGGGAGTGCTCGTCCCTTTCAAATCCAGATGTAATACACCTATCCACCCAGTGCTAAAGGCGGACAGGGCTAGGTACAGACTGGTACACGATTTGAGGGCGGTGAACGACGTGGTGTCTGGACCAGAGGCGGAAGTCGCTAATCCACACACCCTCCTGACAAACATCCCGAGTAGCTCGCAGTACTATACGGTCATTGATCTCACGCAGGCATTCTTCAGTGTTCCATTGGAAAAAGAGTCTCAGTATCTGTTTGCTTTTACCCACAGGGGGAAACAATACTCTTACACCCGGTTGCCACAAGGGTTCGCGCACTCGCCGCATTACTTCTCGAAGGCGCTCAAGGAAGACTTGCAAGGAGTGTGCGACACACTACTCAGCACGGTTTTACTGTATGCAGATGACATTCTAATCTGCTCGGATACACGTCAGCAGTGCCATGAGGACTCCATCAAAGTTTTGAGTGGATTGGCCGTGGGAGGCCACAAGGCATCCCGTTCAAAACTGCAGTACTGCCAGCCAAAAGTTGAGTACTTGTCTCGCGTCATTCAAAAGGGCATAAAAAACATCTCACCCACGCAGCTCGAAGCTGTATCCAAGGCACCTAGGCCATTGACGGTCCGACAGATGATGACGTTTTTAGGGATGACTGGGTACAGCTCTGAGTGGGTGGAGGACTATACGATAGCGACAGCGCCGTTGAGGATGATGATAAAAGAGGCGGGTACAGACAAGCTTCGCGCTCCCTTGACATGGACCGAGGAGGGGGAGGACGCGTTCATAAACATTAAGCGTCTGTTGTTACAGGCCCCTGCCCTGGCGCTGCCGGATTATGAGAAGTGTTTCCACCTATTCGTCTCACATAGAGCGCAGCATGCGACAGCTGTCCTGACTCAAACACAGGGGGGGAGTGGGAAAAAACAACCGATAGCATATTACTCTAGAGCTCTTTCGCCGGTAGAGCAGGGTCTGCCACCTTGTTATCAGGCCCTGGCCGCAGCACATTTGATGTATGAGAAGTCAACGGCCGTGACAATGGGATATGACATTTGCATTTGGACACATCACAAATTGGCAAACTTGATTGAAAGAGGCAAATTTGTTCTGACCAGCCAACGGCAACAGGCTTACATGAGGCTCCTGCAGTACTCGGACGTTACGATAAAAACATGCCACGGCAGTAACCCGGCGGATCTGGTACCACTCCCGAGCGAGGGTCAACCGCATGAGTGTGAGGTGGAGGTACAGGCTTTCGTGAAACTCCGTCCTGATTTGGGAGTCGACCCGCTCGCGATAGCAGAACTCTCACTTTTTGTGGATGGGTCCTGCTATCGGGAGGGGGAAAATTTAAGGTCAGGATACGCCGTCGTACAGTGCAAACCTAACGGAGAAACACTAACAAGAAAGGCCGAACAATGCATGCAACCATGTTCGGCCCAGCTTGCAGAACTAATAGCACTAACAGAAGCATGCATAATAGCTAAAGATTGCACGGTTAACATCTTTACAGACTCTGCGTATGCGCATGGCGTATGCCACCTATTCGCGGCCATTTGGAAGGCAAGAGGCTTTAAGAAATCGGACGGCTCACCGATCCTTCACCACAAGCAGGTTGTGGCGCTTATTCAGGCTGTAAAGTTGCCCAAAAGCATTGCTATCGTAAAGTGCCAGGCACACAGAAAAGACCTGTCCTTTGTGACGACGGGAAACAACGCGGCGGACGAGGCCGCGAAGGCGGCGGCTGCGGTGCCGTCCACGGCTGTTCTGATGTTTGCGGCCGAACTGACGACTGAGGTAACTGAGGATAATTTGAGTGATCTTCAGGACTCAGCCACGCAGGCCGAGAAACAGTCGTGGACGGAGAGGGGGGCTGTAAGGGGGGCAGATGGTCTGTGGAGGAGTCATAACGGTTTGATAGTCGCCTCCATCGATCTTCTGTCCTTAGTGATACCTGAGGCTCATGGTGTTGATCACTGTGGAAGAGCAGAGACCCTGAAACGAATCACGAAAATGGGATTTTGGTCCCCAAAGCTTCAGGCACAAATTGACGTTACACTAGCCAGGTGTTTAACATGCTTACAGGGCAATGTGCGCAAAGGAGTACCGACAGTGGCGGCTTACACACCCCTCCCTGAGGGACCATTCAGACATCTGATTATGGACTATACAGACATGATAACGCCAGTGCAGGGCAAACGATACCTCCTGGTAGTAGAGGACTGCTTTAGTCGCTGGATTGAGGCCATTCCATCTAAACACAAGAACGCGGACACAGTGATCAAGTTCCTGTGTCGCGAGGTCATTCCGAGATTTGGAATTCCCACGATATTACAAAGCGATAATGGCCGCGAGTTCATCGACAAGGTGGTTAAAGGGCTGATGCAGAAATTAGGTATAAGACAGCGCCTTTCCTGTGTCTATAGTCCCGGGTCGCAGGGGAAGGTGGAAAGGGCCAATCTGGTCATTAAAAACAAACTGTTGAAAATCTGTATGCAAACTAAGCTTAACTGGATTGATGCTTTGCCACTTGCTCTGATGGCTATTAGAAGCAGCATAAACCGCCAAACACAGCTAACACCGCATGAAATGCTTACAGGCCGCAGCATGCCAGCACCGCCATTTAGACACCTCGCTAGGGGCCCGGCATTAGATATTTTTGAGCAAGATCTGAAAAAATATCTTCAGCAAGTGACTAAAATACATGAAGCTGTGTTTCGACAGGAGCAGAGAAAGGAGAGAAAGGGGGTGAAGGAGGCGGAGAAGGAAGCCACCAAACCGAGACTGATCCCTGGGGACTTGGTCTTCGTAAAGGTCCACAAGAGAAAGTGGTCATCACCCCGGAGAGAGGGCCCGTACGAGGTGATCCGATCGACTGGAACGGCAGTCCAAGTCAAAGGATCAGCGACCTGGTTCCACTTCAATCACTGCATAAAGGCCAGCGGCGATCTCTTGGGGGATACAATCGATCGCAGTTATGCAGAACCCGACATGGAGGGTCCGAGACGGCAACTGGAAGGTGCAGTGCCTGCTGATGCTCCCGCAGATGTTGGCAGCAGTGTGCGGACGGTCGGCCGGGCACAACGACGTCATTAAGAACCGTCACGGTCGACCCGTCCTTGAGGATGACGGGTTTGAGTGGGTAGGAGTCCCACGGGGTCCCGCTCAAGTACCAGCAGGCTTTCATGACCAGGCTCAGAATCAGGCGCCCCCTCTTCCCTCCATCGAGGAAGGGGGGGAGAAGATAAGACTACAACCAAACGGGGTGTTTCCCGTAGGACCGCAAGGGCATGTTTTTGATTTTGACCATTCCCCCGTTACAGGCGGGGATACTTACCATTATACTAACGAGGATCGGGTTGTGGGGGTAGATAGGAGAGTTGAGCCTGTCCCGAACCAATCACAGGGGACAGGGGTGAGGGGAAAAAGGGAGGTCAAGGACACTGAGTCGGAAGAGGTGGGGGGACAGGATATGTTCCAGAGGACAGCCGGAACGTTGAGGGACTCAGTGGGCTCACTCTGGGCCAGGTTGAGGGGTTTGCTTCCTTCCGGGGAACAAGATGGGGGCGACTATGACTATGACGAGGAAGACCCGGAGGCTGACCCGATGTATAGGGCGGCTTTAGGGAATGAGTGGTTTAAGTGGGTCCAGTACACGAGCGCGCAGAATCAGATAGAGGATTGTTATGTCTGCTCCAAGGCACGGCCGGATAGGCTGCTGGTGAAGGGCACGAAGTTCAGTTGGGCTCAGTGTGACAGGGACGCAGAGGCATGGGAGGGGCCCCATAATAGTCGCCCTTGGTGCGAGGCAGAGTGTTTGGGGTTTCTCGGCTCTAGTCGTTTTAAGGCGGCAGGAAACGTCACGGATTTCAAGGATGTCACTATGCGGGAACGTTGTAGGAAATTGGATGTACGTGTGCAGGGGGTAGCGACGGGGTTGCCAATACCCAGAGGTGTCAAACTATGGCTGACCAAGGATTTCGAGTGCTTGCAAAAGGAGGGGACCCGGGATGTAGGGGAGGTGGCAGAGGGGCGGTGCACTACTATTTGGAGCATCACGACTAACTGCACGAAAGAAGGAAAGTGTGGACACGGGGTCGTGTTAAAGGGAGTGGATACCAACCCACGGCCTGTAGCTTGCCCTTTTCATGTCCAGGATATGGCACTGGCGGACCAATACTGGCTCTGCGGCGGTAGGAGGTTGAGGAATACACTTCCTTTAGATTGGTCAGGTAGATGTGCCCGGGTTCAGGCGATCATGCCAATGGTGGTCCTACCATTATCAGTGACGGAAGGACCTTCTGAGTCTCCTATCTCTCGAACGAAGCGTAGCTACAAGGCAGACCCAAGGGTGTATCTGGACAGCATAGGACAGCCAAGGGGCATTCCAGCCGAGTTCATGGCTAAGAATGAGATTGCGGCAGGGTTTGAGTCTATTCTGCCATGGATATCGGTCAATAAGAACACCGGGTGGATCAACTATTTGTTTTACAATCAGCAGCGGTATCTCAACTACACCGAGGAGGCGTTGGATGCAATGGGGGACCAGATGCACGCGACCAGTACGGTGGCGTGGCAGAATAGACAGGCTCTGAACTGGTTAATGGCGGAGAAGGGTGGAGTCTGTTCCATGTTTGGACAGTACTGCTGCACATTCATTCCGACGAATGTGGGGCCAGGGGGAAAGTTCTCCGAGGCCATGGCTAAGCTGAAGGATTTGAGGGAGGAGTTGAGGGGGAATTCTGGCCGGAATGAAGAATGGTGGGGGAGTGGGGTGTTGGAAAGATTGGGACAGTGGGGAAGCATAGTGATGCAGACGGGGATATCCATCGGGGTGGCAGGGTTGATATTGGTTCTCCTTTTCTGTTGTGGTATGCCTCTCTTGGGTAGGCTGGTAACTTCACACGTAACGAGCCAAATGCTGATGGTGGGACAGAAAGAGATTGAGCCACAAATCGGGCCATATCCTCAGCTTTATGCTGCCTTGGAGGGAGACGAGGGGATAGAGGATTAGGGGTATGGTGAGGTAGGGACATTTTCTTTTTGTTGGTTCTTTCCTTTAAGAGTGACGGGGGATGGTCTGAGTGCAGTTTTGTTGGTTTATTCCTTTAACTAGGAATTTTAGTCTGATTTTCTAATGATCCTTCGGCATAGAGATTGCAACCATTGAAAATCATTGCATTGTTTTTTATTTTTTTATTATTTTTTGTTTATTTTACTTGTGGTCCTGGTCAAACCGGAATGGGAAGGGGCATCGGCAGAGTGTCGGTTCTGAGCCTGAGGAAGCATTGAGAAGAAGTGGTCTGGGGATCGGTTCTGGGGACTGGAGGGACAAAGGGGGGGGCTAACGCAGTGGGCAAGATGGGCACCTCCCGTCGAAGATGGGGGGACACGTGGTGAGGTCGGTACCAGCGCCTCCCGTCCAGGCATGGGGACATGCTTCTACGAGGACTGGAGGTGTGGCGTGGTGGTTGCTGTATTGGCAAAATGTGACTTTTGGCAATACGGTGAGGAGACTATGGCGTGGGCATGGAAGGGGGGCTGAGCGATGGACACTGGGACTCAATGTTATGGAAGAGACAATGTCATTTTTTTGGGAGGGATGTTCTATGTTTAGTTCTGACAGTCAACTTCTCCTTTCCCTGATGAGAGTCGCGGTTTCCGGCCGGAACTGTGGCTCATTTGGTAAGCGGTGGAGGTTGGGGGGATTTGTCTGTCAGGTTAGGATTATAAATTGGGGTATTTTTTTTTTTTTTTTTTTTTTTTTTATGTTTTATTATTACTCTTGTTTTGAGCGGTTTTGTGTTTATTGTGAGAACGGTAGTCAGCCTTTGTTGGTCCGTTAGGGGTCCAGTGAATGAAGTAAGGTTTCTTGTTTAGTTAGACGTTCACATTTTCTTGGTTATATGATTTGGGTGGGACTAGGGATAGCCCCAAATGGGGGAATGTTGGGGAAAATGTATGGGGTGGACTAGTTTAATATAGGTCAACTAGCAGTGCTGAAAGACGGTCTGGCTGACGTTCTTAAAACAATTTGGAACAGATGGACATTTCAGTACGGCATGTTGTGTGCTGGTAATCTCGTACATTGTATGCTTTCATATCTTGTTCTTTTCTCTCTTTCACACAGACACACGGACACACACGTACACAGACACACACAGTCGCACAGACATACACACGACACACACACACACACACACATTCCCTGTGACACAATACACACATACAATACACATACGTCTGTACGCAGACGCACGCACACACAGACACACACACACATACACACACACACACACACACACACACACACACACATCTCACTCTCTACATCATATCGTGTGTGGACATCATATCTTGTTTATCTCTCTTCATGTTCAAGCTGTTCTTATCTCTCTCCGATGTTAAATCTACGTATCATCTTAATGTACGTCATGTCAGATCTGACATGATATGATACGTCATCATATCTGTCATGGGGGGGCAGGACTGAGAGGGGATTTAGGGGACAGGCAAAGGGATTGGGGCAGGAGTGTTTTTTGTTCAAGCTGTGGTGATCCTCTGCTCGACCCATAGCTCTTGCTGTTAAGAACTTCTTTTCTTAAATAAATTACCTATTTGTTACAATTGGAAATATCGTCTCCTGCTGTGTTAAACAACCTTCAGCCACAACACTACCTGCAGGGTGGAAGGCTTGTCCAGAAGATCACTAATCAGCTGAAGCCTGATGCGGTTCCCTCGGTCTTCGACAGACAGACCGGCGTTAGCTCTCGGGACTCGGGAGCGATCGCTAGCTACTTAGCACCAGCCGGGGCCGGCGTTAGCAACCGGGAGCGTCGTTGAGCATTCAGCCTGCTGGCTACCTAGATCCACTTCAACCAGCGTCGCGGAGCATTCAGCCTGCTGGCTACACAGCTTGTCGGTGTGCTAATAGCCTCTGCAAGCTAACGGTAGCTGGCTAAACAGCTTGTCGGTGTGCTGGAGCCTTTGCAAGCTAACGGTAGCTAGCTACACAGCTTGTCGGTGTGCTAATAGCCTCTGCAAGCTAACGGTAGCTGGCTAAACAGCTTGTCGGTGTGCTGGAGCCTTTGCAAGCTAACGGTAGCTGGCTACACAGCTTGTCGGTGTGCTGGAGCCTCTGCAAGCTAACGGTAGCTGGCTCCAGGCTATTAGCACATCGACAAGCTGCTGGAGCTCCCGACGCTCGGCTGGTTGAAGTGGATCTAGGTAGCCAGCAGGCTGAATGCTCCGCGACGCTCCCGGTTGCTATCATGTGCAGGTCCTCTTCTCAGACCTGTGTGGCAAAGCACTGCACACGCATCATGCAAGCTACACATCGCTGCATGTTGATCAATGGTGGCCCACTCGGTGCATCACAGTGGGCTACTATTGTGCTAACAACAACCGCGGTGTCCGGCTTGTCGGCCGGCATGAGTGCTCGATTTGGGGTGGTTCTCTCCTCCTTGTGTGCCCCCGTTCTCGCGGGTGTCCTGCCGGGGAGCTTGTGGACGCGACAACAGCGGCGGCCGTAGCGTTAGTTAGCTCATAGCTATTGTGTACCACTAGCGTTACGGCGGGCTCGAGCACCCTACGGCTGCCGCCGTTGTCGCGTCCATGGGCTCCCCGGCAGGGTACCCGTGGGGACGGGGGTGTACAGAGAGGAGAGAACCATTTTGTGTCGGGCGTGCATGCCGGCCAGCGAACAGGTGTTCTGCAAAATCCTACTCCCTGCAGAATTCTACTGCCGAGCGCTCCTGCGCTTGCGCACGCATGCACATGACCCACAATCCCTTTCCACTCGTTTTCAGCTACAAAATTCTGCTGCCGAACGTCTTGTTTGACTTGTTGATGGTGACGCAATATCTTAAAACATATTTGTACATACATAACTTATTACTGTATAAGCATGTAAATATTTGCATGCAATTGGCTTTGCAGCAGAATGTATAAAGCATGTATAAAGTAGATGATAAAATGTCGTACACCAAAATGTGACGATGACGACATCCAGCTGACACGCAGCTGTACCCTGGTCTGTATAGCAATGGAGAACAGGTGGACCGCATATTTGTACATACATAACTTATTACTGTATAAGCATGATAGACAGTACTGCTACATCTCTATATTTATGACATACCATATTTGTATTGCTACAGTACTGCTCAGTACTGCTATGATGGAGACCAGAGAAAGACTTTCGTCTTGTTTACATCAGGGTCCCCCAATTTCAATTCATGGTAACATATTATATATATATAGATAGACAGTACTGCTACATCTCTATATTTATGACATACCATATTTGTATGTAACCTGAAACCTAATCTCTGACGGGGAGATGGGCGGAGCTATTTGGTGGGTGGCTGTCACTCAAAGCATTCTGCTAGTATGGGTGGAGCCAAGCCAATAATAGCCTGCTTTCATGAGGCTGAAAAATGCTGGTTTTGAGTACAAGATTAGAAATATAAAACAATGATTATTTTTGGAATAAAAATTACAGATGTGTTACATAGACTCACAGGAAGTGTGTAAAGTTGCCCAAATAGTGCTAGGAATAGCAGTGCATAACCCCTTTAATGAATTACCAGAGATCCAGATGGATCCAAAAAAATATAGACTGCTGATTGTTATAACATACTTTGCCAAGAAATGTATTCTCCTGTTTTAGAAAAATGACTCTTCGCCCACTTTTGAGATGTTTCAAGATCAGATATCCCAGCTTCTTCCATTGGAGAGATTGACCTTGGAGGAGCACGGCCGGGGGTGGATGTTCCGGGACCTTTGGTCTCCGCTGTTTTCTCGATTGAGCAGAGGGGCTGTTGATTGATACGGCTAGTGGCGGTATGTGAATATATCCGCATGCTGTCGCTGGCCGTGTCGATTGGTGGTTTTGCTGTTTGGTTGGGGGAGGGGTGGGGGCCGGGGGTCTTGGGATGTCTATCCCTGGTTGTGTATTTTTTGGAGGTGGGTTTCCCTAGTGGAAGAAGTTGTACAACAGACGCGTAAGAGGCCTGTCTGTTGTATAACAATGATGTTGTTGTTGTCATTGTTGTTATTATTTATTATTGTTTATTTAAAAATACGTATGAGAAAAAATGAACAGTGTAAACAATATCATTAACTCTGAATATAAAAATATGAGAAAAGCAAACAAGACGCGGTCTCGGACTGGTGGGGGCCCCTGATTCGAGGTCTTGGTGAGTCGGAGTGTTAAAGAGGCATGATGCTCTGGCTCGCTGGGGCGCCGGATTTGGGGTCCTCACGGGGTAGGGACCTTGGTTGTCGATACTGGAGATGACGGGTGCTCAAGTAATCTCGCCTTATGGTACATACATGTGGGTATATGCATGTATATATGTATATATATATGTATGTGTGTATGTATGTGTATATATATATATATATTCTTATTAATTTATATATTTAATTTATACATGACTATTTAATTTTTCATTATTCTGATTTAACTGATGGTCTTGTCATTGTCGTTATTATTATTATTATTATTATTATTATTATTATTATTATTATTATTATTATTATTATTATTATTATTATTATTATTATTATTATTATTATTACTGTTATTGTCCTGTGATGTCTTGTTTATTAGTATTGTTATTGTATTGTATTGTCTTGTTTCATGTTGAAAAGGGAAAATAAAGAAAAACTGTGAAAAAAAAAGAAAAGAAGATGCAGAATTTATAGATAATTTTCATGGAATGTTCAATTGTAAACAGAATGATAATAATAATAACTTTAATTTGTAGAGCGCCTAATAGACCACTACACTTCCGCGTTACATTGAAATCGGGGAGGAGATTGCGGGGGGAGCAAATTAATGAATGTGGATGAGAGCCGTGATGTAAGTGGTTGCAATGCATTCCTAATCGATCAGAACTAAATCGGCAGAGAAAAAGCCCATTTTTAAGCACCTATTCCCCATGCACATGCGCAGATTGCCCGCGGATTGTGACGCCACGCACACCCGCCCTGGACTGTTCCATCAGAGGGGCGAGCTTCGGTGGCCAGTGTCCTTTCAGCCGAACAGGATACTGAAACAATGATCCCACTAAATGGCCAGACACGTCTTATGGCGACATCTACAATTACCTCATTGAGTCTCCAGGTAGACTAATGTTTTTTTTGGATCCACTTTTTCTCCCATTTTCTATATTTTCTCCCATCCCAATTTCGTATCATCCAATTCAACCCTCCCCTGTCATGAACGCTGTTTCTTGCCTCCCACAAGCCGGCTGCAATGTGGACTAAATCATACATAGCACAAGTCCCCTCCGGTACTTGAGGTAACAGCAGTCGCATCTTTTCACCTGGGCAGCTCGATCTCTCAGTGGCGAGGAGTAACGCGTGGGAGGCTCACGCTGCCCCCGACACTTCCTGATTCTACTGCGCAGGCGCACCAACCGACCTGTAGGAGTCGCTGTCCACAACGCCCGATCCCCACCCATCAGTTTCCCACCCCCTAATACGGCCAATGTGTATTAGTACGGACGACCAGCTAAACTGAAAGCAAATGTGGAGCGCTGGGCTCGAACAGGCAAGCCCAGCGTCTCCAGATTTCGTGGCGAGCGCCTTGCCCACTACGCCACGTAGCCGCCCTTCCAGGTAGACTAATGTTTATATTTAAGTGCAGTGGTCTGTAGCCACTCACACTACCACCGAAGCTCCCCCCTCTGATGGAACAGTCCAGGGCGGGTGTGCGTGGCGTCACAATCCGTGGGCAATCTGCGCATGTGCATGGGGAATAGGTGCTTAAAAATGGGCCTTTTCTCTGCCGATTTAGTTCTGATCGATTAGGAATGGGTCGCGCCGTGTTCAGGAGATTCAGGCGCATACAAGTCTATTCTATCATGTCTCCAGCACCCCCACAGCCGTAGCTGCAATCACTTACATCACGGCTCTCATCCACATTCATTCATTTGCTCCCCCCGCTATCTCCTCCCGATTTCAGAATTCCGGAAGACTATTGTTGATGAGTTGTTATGAAGAGCTGGCTACAATCCAGGAACAAAGAGATACAATGGTAAACTGGTATCTTCCTCATTCTTGGTTGTTCTGTGTGAAATCTCTCCCCAAACAGTTTCAAATGTTCTCAAGGTCATGTCCTACAAAGTAGCCTCTATACAGTCTGCCCCATTGTTCTGACCAGGATTATTACGTTCCTTTTGGCCTCCTTGCTGACGTGGACGAGAAACCCATCTATAGGCCTAGTTATCAAATTCTTGGTTTGCAATGGTTTTGCACCTTGTGGGTAAATAAAAACTCAGTTTTCATCTACAACTCCTGTTTCCTCATTGTCCCACTGCTTGGTCCCTAACAAGGAGAAATGGGCATTCTAAACACTCTGTGCAAGGCCTCTATTAGGCGGTAAATTGTTCTTTGTTTTCACAATGTGTGCTCTCTCGGCCGGCGGTTAGGTGGCCGAGCGGAGATTGCGTTCGTCACCAACCCCGGAGCTGTGAGCTGGATTCGCCTGTTCGAATCCAGCTCGAGCTGGATTCGCCTGTTCGAATCCAGCTCACAGCTCCGGGGTTGTCACCAGCTTGGCTGGCCGTCTGCACTAATACAATTGGCTGTATTAGAGGGTGGGAGAAGCTGGCGGGGTGGGTCCGGGTCGTTGTAAACAGCGACTCCTACAGTTCGGTCGGGGCGCCTGCTAAGCGCGGATAGGACTTGAGGGGGATAGTGTGATCCTCCCACACGCTACGCCCTCTCGATGAGAATCCGCGCTGCTAGGTGAAAAGAAGCGGTGATTGGCTGGACGTGTGTCGGAGGAAGCACGTGGTAGCCTCCACTCTCCCAGATGATCTGACTGTGGGGGGTAAGTGCGCAGCGACCAGGAAGGGACTGGGAATTGGCATATGACTAACATTGGGATGGGAGAAAATCGGAGGAAAATGGAGGGGGAAAAATACCAAAAAAAAAAAAAAAAACAATGTGTGCTCTCTATCGTATCAAGATACATATTCCATGTGTCACTTTAAACACTTTTTAACACTACACCATATTGTATCTATTTATTAGTAAAAGATTTGCACTACCTCTCTAACTAATCTTTGCATTTGTTTGCATTGTGTACTTGTACTAGTTTGTATATTTTGTATAGTGTTTGGTCTTTATTTTTTTTTACTTTTTTACTGTCTGAAGCACAATCTCAGGGGGCTCATACAGAACCAAGCATTTCACTGTAATGTACATGTACACAGTAAAATTCGCAGTGTCAAATTAACACTTAAAGATTCGAATTTAACACTATTCCAGAGTGTATATATGGGGCGGCGTGGCTCAGGGGTAGAGCGGGTCGTCCAATGATCGAAGGGTTGGTGGTTCGAATCCCGCTCAAGCCCATGTCCATCCCACTGCCGTTGTGTCCTTGGGCAAGACACTTAACCTACTTGCCTCGTATGCATGTGAATGAATGTTGGTGGTGGTCGGAGGGGCCGTAGGCGATGATTATTCGCCACGCTTCCGTGAGTCTGCCTCAGGGCAGCTCTGGCTGCAATTGTAGCTTACCAGCACCGGTATGACTGTGTATGAACGAATAATGGACTCTGTAAGCGCTCTGGGGTCTCTGGGGTGTCACGAAGAGCGCTATATAAATCCAATCCATTATTATTATTATTATAACTACGAATAGTGTTAAATCGACTCTTGCTCCTGTGTTAAAATGTTTGAGTTAAATTAACTCTAAATAGAGTACAAATTTAACACTCGCTTACACTGTATGGTGTTATTTAAACTTAACACTATAGGTTTAATAACACTTGAGAGTGTAAATATTATTCTCAGAAGTGTTGATAATTTACTCTTATGTGATAACAAATTAACTCTGATTGAGTTGAATTCCAATGCTCATTAACACTGCATTGCATTATTAAAAGTTAACACTGAGGTCAAATAACTCTGCTGAAGTGTTGACATTACACAGTACTGTGTTGATAATTTACTCACTTGCAGTTAAAAAACAGCTCTGAAAATAACACCCATTAACACTGCACAGTGTCAATGAAACCGGACACTATATTGGTGAAAATAAACCTCACTGGTGTTCATTTTACACTTAATTTACTCTTGTATTGTGTGAAATTACATTTACATACAATATACATTAAGTAAGTAAAAATCACAAGTTACCACAAAATAATGAATTCAACAATTTTATTGTTGGTCAGGCAGGGTCAGGCAGGCTTATAAAAAAATTAAACATAAACAACAATTACATTGACCTCGGCCCTGTTTCATGTACGTGGTTCAACTAAGTCGATCAACATGTCCATTATCCAGCTTCAGTTAACCCGATGTTCAAAGCCGGGATTTTCCTGTTTCACAAAGGAGGATTCAGTCTCGTTAACTCAAGCCAGACTTGAGAGTCAGGCTCAAGTCAGGCTAGATGCGCGCTCCCGTTTTAGGTGGAAAGCCAGCACGTATCGATGGCAGAGACCCTGATTCTCAACGGCATTGATTGATTAATTGATTTAAGACTTTATTGACAGATTGCAATAGGCTCAATCGCCTCGCCGACAAGTTAAATGCGTTATCTATAGGCTAATTCTAAGTCCCTCATTACCTCAATCAATCAGATTATATTTCTTTAAACTTGCCTGCTGGATTGAATAATCAAATGAGATCTTGCTAGCGAAAATAACTAGTTAACTGTTATACAGAATTACGAGACGGCTTTCTTGCCCATTGATTGATGTATAGTCAATATTAAACTTATCTCCAATGTGGTCCAACGGGTTGTTCTTTTGACTTCCACACGGACGACCCGGGTTCAAGACCGGGGTCCTTCTTTTTGCAATATAGGAATAATTCAATTTGGTGCACGTTGAGAGCTATATAAAGAATGACATCCTCAATGCATGTAGATTTATAACATTTTAACTTAAAACCAGGCTACTTTGGCGTATAATCATTAATATTATATTCAAAAAAATCATATTGGAAACACAGGGATTTGAACCCCGGTCGGTGGATTGGGAGGCTTGGGCACTACCGCTGGGCCACTGGGCCAGATGGGATAAATTCATTGTTTATACATTAATGAACGAGAGACCCGTGTTTAGAATATCCTTTGTTTTGAATGAAGTTTATCTCTTTATCCTCATTCATTAATGTGACGTCAACGGCTCATTCAATTTCTCAAATCCGTCAAACAGCGCATCTCATCAGACATCTTAATCCCAGTTACAATTAAAATAACCACATCATGTGTACATCGCACGAGCGAGCGCCACCGTCGCCACGGTATATATAACGTGCATTATTTAGGACAAAGTGAATTTAATATCAGCATTTTGGGTCTATTTTACATTTCAAAAGCCCCCTCTGGAAGAATGGAGCACAAAAACGTATTTCAGAATGGTATAATGCAGATCGTAGACTGTGGGAATAGTTTCAGGAAACGGGCTGTCACTTCTTTGCGGGGGCGTGGCGATAGTTCAGGCTAACTTGAACTTGAACTCTGCTTTCGACCAGGCTCAAACTTTTGGATATGTTGTCATGGTGATTTGGAAAATCCAGGTACATGAAATCGGAAAGTCAGGCTAACCCAGTTATCCAGCTAAAGTTATCCGGCTAACTCGGTTATCCCGGTACATGAAACGGGGCCCCAGGTCTGCATAAAGTGCAATATGGAACAATACTTTGAGCAATCTGTGGTTTGAAGTAACACAGCTGATTTATATCCAACACCTTTACAACTAGGGTTGGGCATCGTTTGGATTTGAACGATTCCGGTTCCGATTTTTTTGATTTTTTTTTAATTTGTTCATACTATTCACATTTTCAGTTGACTTGATACAGTTTAATTCGGTTGCTGTACTGTAACTATGGTATTAATTAACAAAGTAAACAAAATATTAAGAATCGAAATGTAAATATGTTCCAGAACCGGAAGTTAGGAACCGGTTGCTATTAGAACCGGTTTTCGGTGCCCAACCCTATTTACAACTCCGTCTGGATGCAGTAATAAAACAATCACATTAGCAGGTCTGCATAAAGTGGCAATATGGAACAATATGCTTTGAGCAATCTGTCGTTCGATAATTAATTTGAATATGAAATGGTTTGAAGTAACACAGCTGATTTATATCCAAGACCTTTACAACTCCGTCTGGATGCAGTAATAAAACAATCACATTGACCTCAGCAGGTCTGCATAAAGTGGCAATATGGAACAATATACTTTGAGCAATCTGTCGTTCGATAATTCATTTGAATATCAAATGGTTTGAAGTAACACAGCTGATTTATATCCAAGACCTTTACAACTCCGTCTGGATGCAGTCTGACCTTAAAGGCATGGTAATGGTCATCAAAACACATGGTTTCCATCAGTTTTCCACAGAGCAATACACTGTCATCTTTCACAGCAATAGTCTTGATCTTACAAAACACAGGCATCTCAAATGCTACCTCAGTACAGATAATCAAGTCACAGCGGTACTCTGTACCATGATGTTTTATCCACTTGGCAGAAAAAACACTGGTTACATCTCCAAATAAGGAAGCAATCTCTGGACTTTCTTTGAGCTCAACAAGTGCCACCATCTTTCCTGGACCTATGGTTAATCTTTCTTTGGTAAAGGACTCCCGATACATTGCCATACAACTTTGGTGCTTTTGGGCTAATGTCTTTGTAATGTTTTTAAAGCTTTTTAATTGTAGAAGTTATGTTTAGCTTCATAACGCATGCACCACATGTGCAGAATTGGGCCAATGTTCCTTATATTACGAGGGTAATGTATCATGAAGTGATGCTTTGGCAATAGGTTGCTTCTAGGAAATAACTGCTTGAAGAGCCGATGATGATCAGTGATTACATGTTTGAGATAAATGGTCATGCCATATGACAGGACTGGTGAAAATACAATGTGAACAATCTGTAGAAGCAAAAGCAGAAGATGCCAGTACTTATCATCAGTCTGTATTAAATCACCAAATAGCAGAGGCATATTGCGCAACAAGCACCAAGACTGTGTGGCATTCAACCCCAAATCCTTACTTTCATCCAACAACTTGACTCTTGACGCTGCTGATTGTAACCATAGTCAAAAGCATGTACTCTGCCAGCCAGTTGTTCAGCATTTAGAAGTTTCTCCTGAAGAATGTACTTGAGAATAAGTTTCACCTCAAACTGAGCAACCCCCTCTAAAATATCATGCATGATATCTACAGAGAAGTTGGTGGCTGTGTTGAAATACTGAAGTGAATTCAACAGACAACTGCGTTTCATGCCATATATATGAGGTAGCGTAGGATCTGTCTGTATAGTTTGACAGTGTTGTGCGTGCATCTCAACAGTTCTTAGTACAACAGCCGGATCATCTTCACAGAATACAGTCTGAAAACGAGCTTTCTCAAGGAGACAGAAACGACAGCAATACCGAGCCCCAAATGACTCCACAAACTCAAACAGACCATGCAAGCCAAGGTTATCCCCAGTGACCTGAACTATGGTACCACGAATCACGTGTCTAAACATGGGAATTTTAAGTCCCTCTGTCTCCAGTACTTTCAGATCATTGGCTCAAGTATCAAATTGAAATCATAGCGCTTAATGTCCTGTGCATGGAAAAGAGCACACAAATGAATATTAATCAAAGAGGAATTATAGATTGGGGGGAAATTTCTTAATGTAAAGTATACACCACCTAATTTATGTATACTGAAGTATTCTTCAGTCATTTCATTAGTCTCTGTGATCGTCTCTGTGATCGTATCGTTTTTACCCTTCTACTCTCCATTGTTTGCATTTCAAGTGTTCGGTTATAGGAAGGAAGCGCAGACGAGATGGTTTGAATAAAGCAAGCTGTGGTGTTTATTCCATTCTTAAATAAACACAAACTATGAATCAAACAAGTACTGAATCTTCATTGTATTTCTAATCATCGTCCTCAGTGTGGCTATCGGCCCCGGTCTGATCGATTGGCTGGTGCCGCTCCGATCGTCTTCTTCGGTTTGGTTGTCTCAGGTTGTCCAGACAACACGAGGCCTCTCTTTCTGGTTGCTGGTTGCCAAGGCAACTCTTCTCCGCGATTCCCTGACGCAGCGCGGGGCGCTCGTTTTCCTCCTCTCAGGATCGTCTTCCCAGCGTCTGTGTTCCTTCTCCTCCTGCCACAGTGCCTTAAAACCCTGCTGGACCCGCCTCCCTCAAACGTCCTCCCTATGACGCTATAACTGGCTCATCCAATCACGGTTCTGTGGCTAGTTTGATAACTGGGGAAGTTTGGTTCAGACACTCCTCTTCCCCGTATTAGAAGAGATTAATTTTATCCTGGTTAAACAGTACACGTATCAATTCCACCATAGCCACATATATATTGTTTGGTAATTTTCAAAGACCAACACATCGCTTCTTTTATTATTGTTTGTACCTTTTATTATACCTGAAAAAGACTTTATCAGATTAATTACAATCATGTGGTTATTGTAATTTCTAACTTTACATTTTAGACTATAAATATTTAGCCTTGCCATAGATATTGATTTGTTGGCCTATATGCATCGATAATTGAAGACACTTTTCAGTAAGTTAAGGAGTGGTCTCCTGTATGGTTTTCATCCTGCTCCGTCTCAGTATATCTGTATGAAAAGAGATAAGATCACCCTTCCTTTGAACTGTGGTGCTGTGTAGTCATAAAATACCTTCTAACCCTTACACAAACACGTTTTTCTGCTGGTCTCAGCTTATTTGAAGGCTAGCCACATTTGTCCTTCCCTGACCTAATAACTAATTAACTCCCACAAATAACGTGCGACTTTGTTACAGCTTTTACCAAGGCTGACTCTTACAGTTTTGGCCATGTGTGTGGCAATGTTTAACCTAAGTCCATTTTTAGAGGTAATCTGACCTCCCTCAGCTGTGTTCAGTGTTTCTCTCCTTACATCTCAAGGTAACTTTTGGCCATCTGTCACCATTTTGACTGAGGTCAGTTGACAGCATTCTTGTTGACTCAAATGTATGGTTAACCTAACAGGTGATTTGGCATGGCTGTGAGTCTCTGTTTTTAAGAGAAAATAACCTAGTCCTTTTGGCCATCCTATTTCTTTGCTATTACAAATATGTACATAATTTCTATTGTTTAATTTACATGTTTTATTTTGATAATTCACGACAATACCCTTTTTAGAGCCCAATGGATTTGCAGTTTCAAAGTCATCATAAAAAAGTTGAATTTGAAAGGAATCTTTTTCTACTGAAAACAGGGGACTTTCTTTCAAATAGGTGGCATTTCTCAAGTCTGCATACACACCTTCCTTAGTCAGGTGCCTGGGCTTTAACATGTCTGCAAATTCTGGGTTTTGAAAAATGCTCTTCAGCGTTTCCAAAATGGGAACATATGCAAACTTATCAGTTACAATGACCTGGTCATATGTCCCAGTAGTTTTGTTTCTTCTGCTGTCAAATCTTGTGCCAAGCACCTTTTCAACGGGTTCAACTTTTCCCCATTTCTCTTTGAAGTGTTTGTTTATTTTTGCCTCAGAATTTAAGTGTGTGAATGGGTTTTCCAACTTTTGGAATGACTGTTCTATGCTGTTCTTATTTTCTGTGTCCTGTGGAGATAAGCACTGTAGAGCTGCATCTTTAGCGTGACTATGAATCTCAGAAATCACTTCTTCCATGGTTGAGACAAAACTTTTTACAGTAGACCGACTGGTTCCAGCAGCCTTGAGTTGTGCAACAGCAGTTGCACATTATCGAGAGTGCTCCTATTAGAGTTTCTGAACAGTCCACATGTGGCCGTCGCATCGACATCAGATGTTGTGGCGGTCTCATCTACATTAGCGATCACCGCCTCTCCTACACTGTTTACATTAACATCAGTGTCAACCTCTTGGTCAATATACTCAGTGTGTTTGTTGTCTAAATGTTTCCTAAAACCTGAAAACGTACCAAACCTATAGCCACATCCAGTCTGAGCACATTTAAGGCGAAGCTTTTTTCCTTGAACGTAACCGTGAACTATTCGCAAATGCCTAAAAAGCCTATTTGTACAACCTAACTCCTTCCGACAATCAAAACACTTCATGGCGGAGGAGAAGCCTCATGCACTAATGAAGCAACCTCGCCCTAACTTCAGCAACACGAGGACTCTCCTTGACTTTCCCAACATCAATACTGTACACAGTGGTCTGGAGGAACGTGTACATGTTGCGCAGCATGGTGTTGTATGCTGTGCCAAACACATAATGTGCCTTAAAGAGTTCATCTAAAGCACCAAGAGAAGAGATTGACTTGCAAGGTATGGCCTTCTTGTCAAGAATGATGTAGAACTGGTGGATCGCATTCTTCTTCACTCCAACAGCCAGGAGATAGGGTTGATTGCTGGTAGTGATGGCATCAAGATGCTCTTGGATGCTTGTTCCAGTCTGAGAAGACAAACACACATGGAGAAACAATTAGAATTACATGATTGTGGCGGCTGGGTGGCGCAGCGGGCAAGGCGCTCGTCACCAACGCAGGAGATACTGGTATCGAGCCCAGCTCTCTGCGTTGCTTCCGACTTGGCCGGCCGTCATACTAACACAATTGGCAGTACATTATTTCCGGCGTTGGGTGCATGATGCGCATGCGCTGTGATCACAGCACAGGCGCACCAGGCAGCCAAATACGGAAATACAGCCGTTTTGAGCAGTGTTGACCAGTTTATAAAAAGTATTTAAAATGTTTATTAGCAACGCCGAGCTTTCAACCCCTGCCGCGTGTGTGTGTGAAACCCTAATGGAACGCTGGGTACCTTTGAAATGTCGATGTGATATATTTGACCCACCGCTCGCTTTTAAGCAGTGCTTGATGTGCACATTAACATGGCTAGTAACGTGGGAGCCAGTGACTGCGTATTCGAGCCCCTGGCTTGCATCGCAGTCACGAAAGGGGCTAGGAATTGGCATAACGACTAACATTGGGATGGGAGAAAAACAGAGAAAAGGGAGGGGGGGGAATATAAAAAAAAAATAAAAAAAAATTACATGATTGTAGCATTATAATCATAAATTCATACATACATTAGGAGAAAATACCAACCTTCTTGAAGATCACAAGATGCTGCTCCGCGTTGGACGCCGACACCTTCCCTGGTCTCTTCCGACCCTGAGCAGAGGGTGGGATCAAGTGCAACAGCAGTAGAATCGATGAGAGGTCACTGTCCCAACCTGTAACGATACAAGTTGGATGTTAAGACACTTGAATTATGTAGACCAGTGGTTCTCAAACTTTTTACACCAAGTACCACCTGAGAATGTAGCTGGCTCTCCAAGTACCACCATATGACTGGCGTTAAAATAGTCTATTCAAGTTCAAGTTCAAGTTTCTTTAATAGTTGTCATACAGAAGTACAGAATACTTTTATACAAAATGCTTCTTACTGTTACTGTAACTGAGGGGTTACAAAACCCTGACTGTATTAAAGATTGTGATATATTAAACCACTACTAGTTATGTACTTTAATTACTGGCCAAACAGTACATCAAATATTGATGGTGAACACCCACACAAGAATACGGCATTGACACATAAATTATATTGGAGGGTTATTTATTATTATTAAGCAACGTTAGGTTACAGATTGAGAATTAGGCTCGCGCTTGTATGGCGAAGAACATACGTAAAGTCAGTCAAGAGCATAAGTCAATGAGAATAGTAGGAATACTAGGATGGGTCTAAGCTGACGCCACCTGTGGTATAGCAATTATATGGGCCTCACCGGTACCAACTGGAGACACTGGGTTCCCTCCGGGGTGTAAGGCCGGGAGGGGTAGAGGAATGTTCGGGTACCCAGTCTGAGTCAACGAGGAATAAAGAGGCTCCAGATACAGGAGCCGGTGCTTGTACTCCCTTGATCAGCAGACAAAAGCAATAGTTGTAATCCAAGATGCTCGACAGCATTGACGACAGCTAGCCAGCCCCTTCCACGAGGCGGGCCCGAGTGGTGATCCTCACGAGGTTAAATCCCAAACGACAGTGGAATCAACGGTGCTCTTCTCCGGTGGTCACGGTCCCAAAGCAATATAATCCAACCAGAAATGGTTCTGCAATCGCCGGTGCCGATTCTCCTGTGCACTATACTTCACATTAAACTAGGTCGAACTTGACGTTACTTCACTAAACTCTGACACTTTTACTATTCTATTCGCACGCGGTTCTCAATGCTCTATTTAGATGCAAGGTTGCTCACTTCACTGCACGTTGACTCGTGGTGAACTTGGACATTGAACTGAACTACTGCTGTTTACACCTGCGCCGTATTTATACGTAAGTGAATATCTAGTCCCAACCTGGTCACTTTGGTCCTGAATCACTACACTGCCAAAGGCATGTTCTAACATGCCCCAAACTCGCCCACTGCACCTGTCTGAGTGCGAGACTGCCTGGAGCCTGGGGGCGCTGTCCAATAGGAGAGCGAATATTACTCTGGTCTGAACGCAGGTAAAGGGATATTCCGTGTATATATATAAATAATATACAAAGTATATCAAACGATACATATATATATTCAGTTTAATCTGGCCCTTCACAACAGCCGCCTCCTAATTAGTCCGCACCTAATTAGTTAAGGGAGACAGATTAATAGTCTAGTCAACTGCTCAATGTCTGTTGTGAGGAGTAGGTCAATCTACAAAGTCAGTGGGTCATGGTCGTCATCAGGGGAGTCAGGGAGCCTCGGCAACTCTATCAGCCTCGCCACGGGTCGGGTGTAGGTCCGCCCCTGGACAATAACTTCTGCCGCTCTGACCTTTCCGTCGGCACCAGTGATCACTTTGCTTACGCGGCCGGCCGGCCACGCAGCTCGGGGTAGTGACTGGTCTATGATCATAACGACTGTGTCCACTTTTAAGTTGTCCCTGTCCTTGACCCGCTTCTGACGGGCTGGAAGGGATGGTAGGGGGCTTAGGAGGAAGCGGGCCTGAGACTGGTTGATCTGTGCTTGGCTGTGTCTCCACATCCTCCGTCTGTTCCTCTTGTTCGGTCTGTACCCCGTCGGAGGAGGGGCCGGTTCCGGCCGCCCCATCAAGAAGTCGCTTGGGGTGCTGGGTTCGAGGTCAGCTACGTCACTTGGAGCGCAGCTGAGGGAGGTGGAGTTCGGAACTCCCTCTTCTTGGGCCCACGGTTCTCTCACAGGCCTCTCGTCTAATGTCAATAGCCTCTCAACGGGCTGTACGAGAGAGTGGCCTGTGTCGCTCACCTTTGTGTGCAGGCAGCGTGTAAACGTGGGTTGACTGTCAAGTCCGTAGAGGGGGCCCTGGAGCGTCCACCCCAGTCGGGTCTGAACCGCGACTGGGCATCCTTTGGGTCCGATGTGGGCCGCCTCAATTGGGAGAATGAGGTCCGCGTGGTCGGAGCCTATGAGCAGGGTCGGTGTGGCGCCGTCGATGAGCGGTATAGGTAGTTGACGTAGGTGCACGTACTTCGCCATCAGCTGTGGGATGGGGTAGGTGTACTGTGACAGGCCTATGTCGTGGCTGGTGAAGACGTTAGTGATGCTATACTGCTTCTCGGGCTGCTCGACCGCTGCTATCGTGAAGGAGACATTTTCACCCTTTATGGTCTTCCGGTCTCTTCTAATGGTACGGATTGTCATTGTTTCTTTGGCACCCCGCAGGCCCAACTGGGCTGCGGCGGAAGCGAGGAGGAGAGTCTTTTCAGACCCATCGTCTAGGACGGCGTAAGTGTCCAGGACCTTGTCCTCGTAACTCAGGAGCACTCTGACCACTTTGATGAGCACTCGGGGGCTCCCGCCATGCTGGTCTATGTGGAGCACTCCTGTTGGTGGGTTGCCTTGGGTCTTCGGTAGTGGTGCCGACTCGCGGTAGTCTGAGTAGCACCGTGACTCCCAGTGTCTGCTGTAGCAGTCAGGACACCAGGGGGGGGTCCTATGGATCTTCTGTAGTGGTGCCACCGCCTCGGCCTGATACATCACCGTGACGGGCCCACTTTGGTTTCCTGGCGGACGCTTGTTGCTGTCGTGCAGGACCTCCAGGTGGGCGCCGTCGCACTTGCTGCATTTCCTCTTTAAACGGCACTCAGCTGCCATATGGCTGCGCGCGCAGCGGAAGCAGCGGCGGTTGGCTTTGATCCACTGACTCACCTCGTCCGCGGTCAGCTTCTTGAAAGTGTCACATTGAGACAGCCAATGTTCCTCTTCACAGTACTGGCATACAATCTTCCACTCCCCCTTGGTCGGGGGGGTGCTGTGGTTCTTGTGCTGCGGCACTGACTCGGCCTGGTGCATAACGGTCACTGACCGGCGGTTATCGTTGGACCTCCAAGGTCCATCTCTAGGGCTAGAGTCACTCCACACGAATGTGTCCAGTCGTAGACTGCTGACCTCCCTGGCGAGGAAATCAGCTAGGTCTAGGAGGGATGCTTCTGGGCCGTTGGGGTCGCGGTGGTCTCTCTGCCGCCGAAAACGCTCTTGGCGGGCTGGAGGGAGCTTCTCCAGTATTCGCTCCACATTAGAGTTTGCATATAGTTCATGTCTCCCCTTCTCCTTTTGGGACCCCAGCATCCCCACGAGGGATTGTACCTTGATAGAGAGGTCATCCAGTGCTCTATTGTCTTTGGCTGGGGGGAGGCGGTCGATATCTCTTATTTCTTGTATCACGTAGTCCCATATGCGTCCATAACGCTGGTCGAGGGCCACTAGAGCCGCGGAGTATGGGGTACTTGAGTTGGAATATGCCAGCGCTATGTTATGCGCTCTGGGCACCTTGAGATGCTTGAGGAGGATGGCATATTTGTACGACTCGTCGGGGACGTCGGACATCATAGTCTCCAAGCACATGCGTAATTCCGTGTACTGTGCTCTGTCCTCGCGCGTAAAGTCTGGGAACGTTGGTGTGCCAAGGTACGATGCCATGGATGGCTGGCACATTGGTGAGCATAGGGGAAGAGGCCTCCTGGGCGAGTCTCCCCGTACGTGTTGTCGTGGGTTGGTACTTGGTGGGTACCAGAGGCCGGGTACCCAGGTGCTGTTCCTCGGTGCTGACTGTACGTCAAACTCACCCGTGAGTTGAGTCGGGGGTTTGTAGTGCAGTGACTCGGGGCTGACGTCGGGGCTGTACTGGGCCTCCTGGTCCAGAGTACGTTGCTGCTGGTGGGCTTGACATTCCTCCTCTTCCTCTTCCTCTTCTAGGTCCTGGAGTCTTCTAGTCAGTCTCTCGGCGACGTAGGCCGGTTCTTCCCGGTGGCTGGGTCTCGTATGGACAGGTCGGGGAGGGGGGTCAGAGACGTAGACAGGATCCTCCTGTTGGCCGGGTCCCGGGTCGCTCTGTCGGGTAGGGGAAGGTGCCCTAGACCCTTGTCGTGATGATCTCCGGGAGCTCCGTGCGGAGAGAGGGGGTGTCGCCCTGGCGATCAATTGTTCTATCATCTGCGCCTGCAGCCGGTCGCGCTCTGCTTCGCGCTGGGCATGGGCGGCGTCGCGCTCTGCTTCGCGCTGGGCATTGGCGGCGTCGCGCTGTGCATTGGCGGCGTCGCGCTGTGCATTGGCGCGGTCTCTTTCAATGTTCTCTTCCGTCTGAAGGTGTCTCTCCTCCAGTCTTATGCGGTCGTCCTCACTCCTTTGTTGCGCCTGGAAGCGCTCTCGTTCGGTTGCAGAGTGTTCGCGCTCACTAAGGGCTTGCGCTTGGAGTTGCGCGTGAAGGCGCTCTCGTTCCGCTGCAGAGTGTTCGCGCTCGCTTAATTGTTGCGCGTGGAGGCGCTCTCTTTCCGTGGCGGAGTGTTCGCGCTCACTAAGCGTCTTTGCTTGAAGTCGGTCGCGTTCACCCTGAAGTCGGTCTCTTTCGGTGGAGGCTGTCAGTGTGGCGATCAAGGCTTGCGCCAGTATCTTGTCCGCCTAGCTGGGGGATGACACTGACGGAGGGGATCGGGTTCTGACAGGGCTTGTTGGAGATCTGTTATCCTGGCGCGCTCCGAGGTCCATCTCCTGGGCGCGGTTCTCTTCACTTGGTTGTGTGTCGGGTTCTATCCCTGGAGCGCTTTCTTTATCCTGGAGCGCTCCGGGATCGATCCCGGTGACGCTGTCTGGAGGTATAGTCATGTCATGTCCCACCTGGTCCCCCCGTGAGCTGAGTCAGTTTGGTCTGAACCCACTGGGGTCTCTACTGGCAGGGTCGCCAAGTCGATAGGATTGGACATGCTTTGACTATCCGCTTTATCCGTATTTAACGTCTGTTTAGATAAGCTAGGTGGTAGAACGAAAGCGAATTCCTCCAGATAGGGAGGTGGCTGACGTTTGCGCTGCGGGCGTTCTAGCTTGGGAGAGCCGCTTGGGGAGTGTTCACCACTGGCCATGCTTAATATTAATATTATATTACCTCCAGGTGGGCGCCGTCGCACTTGCTGCATTTCCTCTTTAAACGGCACTCAGCTGCCATATGGCTGCGCGCGCAGCGGAAGCAGCGGCGGTTGGCTTTGATCCACTGACTCACCTCGTCCGCGGTCAGCTTCTTGAAAGTGTCACATTGAGACAGCCAATGTTCCTCTTCACAGTACTGGCATACAATCTTCCACTCCCCCTTGGTCGGGGGGGTGCTGTGGTTCTTGTGCTGCGGCACTGACTCGGCCTGGTGCATAACGGTCACTGACCGGCGGTTATCGTTGGACCTCCAAGGTCCATCTCTAGGGCTAGAGTCACTCCACACGAATGTGTCCAGTCGTAGACTGCTGACCTCCCTGGCGAGGAAATCAGCTAGGTCTAGGAGGGATGCTTCTGGGCCGTTGGGGTCGCGGTGGTCTCTCTGCCGCCGAAAACGCTCTTGGCGGGCTGGAGGGAGCTTCTCCAGTATTCGCTCCACATTAGAGTTTGCATATAGTTCATGTCTCCCCTTCTCCTTTTGGGACCCCAGCATCCCCACGAGGGATTGTACCTTGATAGAGAGGTCATCCAGTGCTCTATTGTCTTTGGCTGGGGGGAGGCGGTCGATATCTCTTATTTCTTGTATCACGTAGTCCCATATGCGTCCATAACGCTGGTCGAGGGCCACTAGAGCCGCGGAGTATGGGGTACTTGAGTTGGAATATGCCAGCGCTATGTTATGCGCTCTGGGCACCTTGAGATGCTTGAGGAGGATGGCATATTTGTACGACTCGTCGGGGACGTCGGACATCATAGTCTCCAAGCACATGCGTAATTCCGTGTACTGTGCTCTGTCCTCGCGCGTAAAGTCTGGGAACGTTGGTGTGCCAAGGTACGATGCCATGGATGGCTGGCACATTGGTGAGCATAGGGGAAGAGGCCTCCTGGGCGAGTCTCCCCGTACGTGTTGTCGTGGGTTGGTACTTGGTGGGTACCAGAGGCCGGGTACCCAGGTGCTGTTCCTCGGTGCTGACTGTACGTCAAACTCACCCGTGAGTTGAGTCGGGGGTTTGTAGTGCAGTGACTCGGGGCTGACGTCGGGGCTGTACTGGGCCTCCTGGTCCAGAGTACGTTGCTGCTGGTGGGCTTGACATTCCTCCTCTTCCTCTTCCTCTTCTAGGTCCTGGAGTCTTCTAGTCAGTCTCTCGGCGACGTAGGCCGGTTCTTCCCGGTGGCTGGGTCTCGTATGGACAGGTCGGGGAGGGGGGTCAGAGACGTAGACAGGATCCTCCTGTTGGCCGGGTCCCGGGTCGCTCTGTCGGGTAGGGGAAGGTGCCCTAGACCCTTGTCGTGATGATCTCCGGGAGCTCCATGCGGAGAGAGGGGGTGTCGCCCTGGCGATCAATTGTTCTATCATCTGCGCCTGCAGCCGGTCGCGCTCTGCTTCGCGCTGGGCATGGGCGGCGTCGCGCTCTGCTTCGCGCTGGGCATTGGCGGCGTCGCGCTGTGCATTGGCGGCGTCGCGCTGTGCATTGGCGCGGTCTCTTTCAATGTTCTCTTCCGTCTGAAGGCGTCTCTCCTCCAGTCTTATGCGGTCGTCCTCACTCCTTTGTTGCGCCTGGAAGCGCTCTCGTTCGGTTGCAGAGTGTTCGCGCTCACTAAGGGCTTGCGCTTGGAGTTGCGCGTGAAGGCGCTCTCGTTCCGCTGCAGAGTGTTCGCGCTCGCTTAATTGTTGCGCGTGGAGGCGCTCTCTTTCCGTGGCGGAGTGTTCGCGCTCACTAAGCGTCTTTGCTTGAAGTCGGTCGCGTTCACCCTGAAGTCGGTCTCTTTCGGTGGAGGCTGTCAGTGTGGCGATCAAGGCTTGCGCCAGTATCTTGTCCGCCTAGCTGGGGGATGACACTGACGGAGGGGATCGGGTTCTGACAGGGCTTGTTGGAGATCTGTTCTCCTGGCGCGCTCCGAGGTCCATCTCCTGGGCGCGGTTCTCTTCACTTGGTTGTGTGTCGGGTTCTATCCCTGGAGCGCTTTCTTTATCCTGGAGCGCTCCGGGATCGATCCCGGTGACGCTGTCTGGAGGTATAGTCATGTCATGTCCCACCTGGTCCCCCCGTGAGCTGAGTCAGTTTGGTCTGAACCCACTGGGGTCTCTACTGGCAGGGTCGCCAAGTCGATAGGATTGGACATGCTTTGACTATCCGCTTTATCCGTATTTAACGTCTGTTTAGATAAGCTAGGTGGTAGAACGAAAGCGAATTCCTCCAGATAGGGAGGTGGCTGACGTTTGCGCTGCGGGCGTTCTAGCTTGGGAGAGCCGCTTGGGGAGTGTTCACCACTGGCCATGCTTAATATTAATATTATATTAATATTACACTGATACCCTCCGGCTCGAAGGACCAATTGTTTTTTTTTTTTTATATTGGTCTTTTTCCCCCTCCATTTTCCTCCGATTTTCTCCCCATCCCAATGTTAGTCGTATGCCAATTCCCAGTCCCTTCCTGGTCGCTGCGCTTTACCCCCTACAGTCAGATCATATGGGAGAGTGGAGGCTACCACGTGCTTCCTCCGACACACGTCCAGCCAATCACCGCTTCTTTTCACCTGGCAGCGCGGATTCTCACTGAGAGGGCGTAGCGTGTGGGAGGACCACACTATCCCACTCACGTCCAATCCGCGCTTAGCAGGCGCCCCGACCGAACTGTAGGAGTCGCTGTTTACAACGACCCGGACCCACCCCGCCAGCTTCTCCCACCCTCTGATACAGCCAATCGTATCAGTGCAGACGGCCAGCCAAGCTGGCGACAACCCCGGAGCTGTGAGCTGGATTCGAACAGGCAAATCCAACTCAGCTCCGGGGCTGGTGACAAACGCAATCTCCGCTCGACCACCTAACCGCCACTCGAAGGACCAATTGTAACTGAGGGGTTACAAAACCCTGACTGTATTAAAGATTGTGATATATTAAACCACTACTAGTTATGTACTTTAATTACTGGCCAAACAGTACATCAAATATTGATGGTGAACACCCACACAAGAATACGGCATTGACACATAAATTATATTGGAGGGTTATTTATTATTATTAAGCAACGTTAGGTTACAGATTGAGAATTAGGCTTGCGCTTGTATGGCGAAGAACATACGTAAAGTCAGTCAAGAGCATAAGTCAATGAGAATAGTAGGAATACTAGGATGGGTCTAAGCTGACGCCACCTGTGGTATAGCAATTATATGGGCCACACCGGTACCAACTGGAGACACTGGGTTCCCTCCGGGGTGTAAGGCCGGGAGGGGTAGAGGAATGTTCGGGTACCCAGTCTGAGTCAACGAGGAATAAAGAGGCTCCAGATACAGGAGCCGGTGCTTGTACTCCCTTGATCAGCAGACAAAAGCAATAGTTGTAATCCAAGATGCTCGACAGCATTGACGACAGCTAGCCAGCCCCTTCCACGAGGCGGGCCCGAGTGGTGATCCTCACGAGGTTAAATCCCAAACGACAGTGGAATCAACGGTGCTCTTCTCCGGTGGTCACGGTCCCAAAGCAATATAATCCAACCAGAAATGGTTCTGCAATCGCCGGTGCCGATTCTCCTGTGCACTATACTTCACATTAAACTAGGTCGAACTTGACGTTACTTCACTAAACTCTGACACTTTTACTATTCTATTCGCACGCGGTTCTCAATGCTCTATTTAGATGCAAGGTTGCTCACTTCACTGCACGTTGACTCGTGGTGAACTTGGACATTGAACTGAACTACTGCTGTTTACACCTGCGCCGTATTTATACGTAAGTGAATATCTAGTCCCAACCTGGTCACTTTGGTCCTGAATCACTACACTGCCAAAGGCATGTTCTAACATGCCACAAACTCGCCCACTGCACCTGTCTGAGTGCGAGACTGCCTGGAGCCTGGGGGCGCTGTCCAATAGGAGAGCGAATATTACTCTGGTCTGAACGCAGGTAAAGGGATATTCCATGTATATATATAAATAATATACAAAGTATATCAAACGATACATATATATATTCAGTTTAATCTGGCCCTTCACAACAGTTACGCTCCAGAGACTGTGCAAGACAAGATAAGTATGAAATAAAATAACATAGTATAGCATGTAAATTAGAAGTAAAAAATGAGGTCACAGTGTTCAGTATAGACATATGTACAATGTTCGATGCATAATAGACGTAACTGAGTTACCATATAACAATATACTATGCAGTGTACTAATATACAATACTATATAGTGCAAAGCAGAAATGGGATGAGGTACAATTTAGGTACAATTTACAGTAGGTGTACGAGTTGTAGTGCAAATCCTTTATCAATAAATATAAAGTGTGTTTGTGTGATCTAAAGTGTGGAGAGTGGGTGCTGCAGTGTGTTGTTTGTTTAAGTGAGTGTGTGCGTGTGGGTGTGTGTGCTATGTGCATTTGATGGTTGTTGCATAGTGTTTATTGTTCGTTGAGCAGCCTGATGGCCTGGGGATAGAAGCTTCTTCTGAGTCTTTCTGTGCTCGCCTTAAGACTCCGGTATCGCTTGCCTGACCGCAGCAGTTCAAAGAGGCAGTTGTTCGGGTGGCTGGAGTCCTTGATGATTCTCTTCGCCTTCCCCCTGCACCGCTTGTTGTAAATGTTCTGGAGGGTGGGAAGCCCCCCTCCAATTGTGCGTTCGGCTGAACATGTCACTCTTTGTAGTCTGCTACGGTCTTGTGCAGTGCTATTCCCAAACCAGGAGGTGATGTTGCCAGTCAGGATGCTCTCTATTGTACATGAGTAGAAGTTCCTAAGGATCTTCTGACTGACTTGGAACTTCCTTAGGCGCCTGAGGAAGTAGAGGCGTTGTTGTGCCTTCTTCACAACACTGTCAATGTGTGTGGTCCATGTCAAGTCCTCGGATATGTGGGCTCCGAGGTACTTGAAACTGTTCACTCTCTCAACCGGTGCCCCGTCGATGCTGAGGGGGCTGTAGTCCTTGACCCCCGACCTCCTGAAGTCCACAATCATCTCTTTTGTTTTGCTGACGTTCAGGGAGAGGCAGTTCTCCTGACACCACTGTGACAGATTCTCTACCTCTTCCAGGTAGGCCCTCTCGTCGTTGGCAGAGATCAGGCCCACCACTACTGTGTCATCAGCAAATTTGATGATTGTGTTGTTGTTCCGCTGTGCCACGCAGTCATGTGTGTACAGGGAGTAGAGGAGGGGGCTCAGAACACAGCCCTGGGGGGCCCCTATGTTGAGCGTGATGGATGAGGAGGTGCAGTTGCCTGCTCTTACCACCTGGGGTCTGCCCGTCAGGAAGTCCAAGACCCACTGGCAGAGGTCATAGTTCAAGCCCAGGTCCCTGAGCTTGGCTATGAGTTTGGAGGGGACTATGGTATTGAATGCTGAGCTGTAGTCAATGAACAGCATTCTCACATAGTTCCCCTGCCTCTTGTCCAGGTGTGATGCTGCTGTGTGCAGCACATGGGCTATGGCGTCCTCCGTGGACCTGTTGGGGCGATATGCAAATTGCAGGGGGTCCAGGTTGATGGGGAGGGAGGAACAGATGTAGCCCTTCACTAGCTTCTCAAAGCACTTCATGGCTATGGAGGTGAGGGCTACAGGGCGGTAGTCGTTGAGGCAAGCGGGCGTCGATTTTTTGGGTACAGGGATGATGGTGGACTTCTCAGACAGGTGGGGATGACAGCCTGTTCCAAGGACAGGTTAAAGATGTCAGTGAATACCGGGGCCAGTTGGTCGGCACAGACTTTTAGGACGCGGCCGGGGATGCCGTCCGGTCCTGCTGCCTTCCTGATATTCACTTTTTTAAAGATCCGTCTCACCTCATGCTCTGTTACCCTGAACACTGAGTCTCCATCAGCAGACCCCCCCCCCCCATTGCCGTGGTTTGTAGGCTGGTGTTGTAATTCACAGCCTCAAACCTCGCATAGAAGGAATTGAGATCATTTGCTAAGGAGATGTCACTGTTCAGTTTGAGGGAGGTGCCTTTGTAATCTGTCATTGTTCTGAGGCCCTGCCACATACCTCTAGAGTCAGCCTGTTCAAACTGAAGTTCAACTTTATCCCTGTAACGCCATTTTGCCTCTATTACTGCTCTCCTGACGTTGTATCTTGCCGTCTTGTGTTCTTCCATGTTGCCTGTCACCAGCCCGGTGTTGTAGGCTGATGTGCGCACTTTCAGAGCCTCACGGACGGATTTTTCTACCCAGGGCTTTTGATTTGGGTAGATTCTAATTGTGGTAGAGGGGATTGTTTCTTCTACCAGAGTACAGACAAAGTCAAGCACCGTTTCAGTGTATTCGTTAATATTGGCTGTGTTATCACGGAATACCCTCCAGTCTGTGCATTCAAGCGCAGCTTGGAGTGTCTCCTCTGACGTCACAGTCCAACGCTTAACCTCTCGCGATACTACCGGCGTTCGCTTGAGACTTTGTTTATACTTTGGCAAAAGAAAAATGGCGGCATGATCGGACTTACCGAATGGGCTAAGAGCCTGTGACTTGTACCCATTCTTAAATTGCGAGTATACATGGTCTAATATGTTCTCGCCTCTGGTGGGACAGGTCACATGCTGATAGAAATTCGGCAACACCTTTTTAAGACGCGCACTGTTGAAATCGCCCAGAACCAAAATGGCAGCGTCAATTCTCTGCCTATATCGCACCACTCCTTGTTTATCATGAAGGCAATGCCGCCTCCTCTCGTCTTTAGTGACTCTTCTGCCGTCCGGTCCTTGCGGGGAACGAAGAAGTGGTCTGCCGGTTCTATTGCATGATTCGGGACATCTGGAGACAGCCAAGTTTCTGTGAAACAGAGGACATTACAGTCCCGAATGTCCCTCTGGAATTGGATCCGTGCTCTGATGTCGTCCAGTTTATTTCCTATCGATTGCACATTGGCCAACAATATGCTGGGCAATGTGGTTCTGTGTCGTTTGGACCTCAGTCTGTTTCGGACCCCGGCTCTTCTTCCACGTCGTTGCGGCTTCTCCTGGCCTTGGCCTCGGCCACAACAAAGGATCTCGGCGGGCCACTGCTGCTGTTCAGCAATCCGATCCAGAGAGCAATCCAATCGGTAAGTTTTCCTTAATCCAATGTCAATGATTGACTGACGGTCATACACATATAATGCACCAACAGTTGGTGCAAATAAAACTCTTAAAACTATAAAAATTTACAAAAGTAAGCACAGTCTCGACAGAGCGATCAGAAAGGCAGCCGTTCGGTGCAGCGCCATTCTACGTCTATTCAGCTATGCACAGTTCACGCAGGAGGCAAATGCATTCCTAATACCATTATTTATTGTTAACTTTTGTCAGACACAGCCACAATGTACAAAGGGATAGCACTAGAACTAGCAAACGCTTCCACACATCTCATACAATGCAAGGGGCATTGAGAACATAACTAACATTCTCACATAGCAAGTGAGAAAATTAAGAACTGTATTTCAGCAAATGTACTTAATTCTCTCTCTATCTCTCTCTCTCTCACACAGCAAGCAATTGTGCGTCATACACACACACACACACACACACACACACAATTATTTTGTTACAAAAACTTAATTTCCTGCATTCTGGTGAAGGAATTTTTGAAATGTTACCCTTTAAATGCCAGTGTTTGTGATGGGCATCACAAATTATTGTAAAAAAAAAAAGAAAACACATATTCAATACAGTTTTGAATGTTTACCCTTTAAATGCCAGTTTGTGTGATAGCATCACAAATTATTGTTAAAAAAAACACAAAAAGTTAAATATTTTCAATATATCAAATGCAAAGTACATTTTTCTGGGGGGGATTATTACAGGCTAGGCATGTGTCAATGATTAGCAGCAACACAGATTTTGATGGATTTTTTGTAATGTCAGATTTAACACCAACTCTTTTCAGAAAAGTGGGAGTATTTCATTTTTTTATCTGACATTACAAAAAATCAAAAAATAAATGGTTATGATCAGGGCTGAAGTTGAATTAAAGAGTTATGACTGTTTAGACTGCATTACTCTCTGTCACAGTGATCTCCTGGTTGTTCCTCACTTAGGTTATCTAACTATCGTGCCGCCGCAACCAGACACACTGGCCTGGCCTGCTTCTAAGTTCAGTGGCCTGACTGCAAAACAAATATATATATATATATATATATATATATATATATATATATATATATATATATATATATATATATATATATATATATTTTTTTTTGCTTTTTTATAAATGTTTTCAAGTACCACCAGCAGTACCACCAAGTACCACTAGTGGTACGCGTACCACAGTTTGAGAACCACTGATGTAGACCATAAACAAAATTCAGTCCATCTGCAATGTTAGCAGTATTTTTACAAAATAAGATAAAAGACAGCAGTTCATCACAAGAAGCTCTGCCACTCAAAATATGAATATACAGTACCAGTAAAAAGCTTGGATGCACTCATAAGTGAATGGGAAGACACTTTTGACTGGTTGATAATACAAAATGCCTCGTACATTTTTCACAGAAGTTCAGTGAAAAACAACAAGAATGGTATGCTCAAAAGCAGCTTACCAACGTCAGCATCCACTTCAGTGTCATCCTCAGGAGGATCAGCTATCAGCAGGAGCTTTTAAAGCTCACTGGTGGATGGAAGCCGTCTGCATTGTTGGATGATCTTTTTCTTGTATGTGGTCGGCCACTTTTCCAGAAGCTTGCCTGATACACCTTCTCCAAACATCAGAACGAAATCATGTTCAACCTGGAGAGGGGGGATTAGGGGACAATTTCAGGATTTCACAGCCAACCAAAGTTAGTGGGTGCTAGTTGAGGTACAATACATCTACAGTCTATCATTCAAGTGTCACAAAATGGTCAAAATAATGGCAGATAATTACCACAGGCCGAAACGTTGTGTTCAAGTATATTAAAACTTGGGAACACTACAGACGGTGTGCAGACTTTTTTTCCACAACATTACAGATCTATTTTGAGTCTAGCACCCGTGACTACACTTGGGATGTGCGTGAGTCTTTTCTACTAACTATAGATAATTACCAAGCCCTTGACGTCTTGGAAACGTGGAAAGTCAGACAGTATGCTGCTTGACTGCTGGGGGTCGAGGACCTTGTTGTGCCTATAGTCAAATGTCAGTTTCATCTTGTTCTTCACTGTGTCCTCATCAGCTGAATGTTTCATTAGTGAGATCGCTTCCTTGCACTCCTCTTCGCTCAGGGCAGTCTCTGCAACAACATGGGAATCTCGTCTGGCAGTTGGTCCTCCTCCATGAGATGGTTCTCCACAGGATTCTACAGAATATGGGGAAAAACACACAAAAAAAAGAATCTACCAAAGGCCTGATTGATGGAGTTCTGCAGGTACAGGTTTATACAGTCATGGCCGTAGCCAGCTATGAGGTCAAACTCCCCAAACAAACAAGCACACCATTGATTTAATTGCCATATAAATCACACATAAAGATCTAACTATTACTCCTCTCTGAGCATGAATATAAAACAGGTGATCTATTAACTGTGTAAACCTTATGCAATATTCATCATTGATATTTGGATACTTGAAATCTGTATGAACTGAGTAGTTAGTATCAAATGAAATAACATGCATTTCTGAGTTGTGAATCACAGGGTGATGCATACATATTACATGTGTATCAACTCTTACTTGCTTGGCTTCTGTATCCAGCCTATGGCGTTTTCGTGAAGGGTCCTCTGAAATGATGACAGTATCCTGTGATCCTGACGAATCCAGGGATGATGGTTGGGACCCTGACGAATCCAGGGATGATGGTTGGGACCACTCAGATGAGGCTAGCGTGGAGACAGACTGCTCAGATGAGGCTAGCGTGGAGACAGGATGTTTTAACTCCCAGACATCTCTAGCGATTGGTCCCAAAAGCTGTGTGTAAGTTTGGTAATAGGAGAAAACAGTTAAATCCAGTAAATACTCTGATATATTTCAATACATTTCTGGCCCAATTCTGCTGTTATTCAATAGATTCACTTTGTTAAATATACAAGTGCTCTGCTTTCCCCCAAAGAGATTATTAAGATACATTTCTTCTAGAAGTAATTATAATTGGCAAAGCTAAAGATAAGATACCAATTAGATTCTATAAAGTAAGCAAAACCAATACTATATTGGGACCAAAATAGGTCAGGTAAATCTGGAAGACAGAATGACTGGTCTATCCTGTCCATAGGACGGGTTACGACAGGCCTGAGTGCTTAATTTAGCATACAGTCTTAAGTTAAATAGGTTTTCTCCTCTCCCCCACCCTTGGGACCAGTAAAACAATAAAAACTGGGCCACTAGCTGGCTAAAGTTAGCATTTCAATAGAGGGGTTTGTTGACCGAGCTGAGTAGAACAATAGGTTGTAAGATATGTTACTCAACAGCCTGCTGTAAAAGATAGAACTGTTGAGTAGAACCCCCCTCAAGCCATTTGGGGGCTCTCTTCAAAGAAGGCATCTGGTCTCACATGGTAAGAGACAGGATGCCAGCTGTGGGAAACTCTGTTTGCCTAGCACAGAGAAACAATTTATCTAAAGTTGTGAAAAACAGTAACCAAAACTAATAGTAATTCAGTATGGAAAATAGCCTCAATAGTTATGAAATAGTGTATTGATTAATCTAAGACTAAACCAGACAATTATTAACCATTGTTAAGGTTAATTAAGAAAGTAATATAGTTTAATATAGAAGATTAATGTGGAAAAACATGTGTAACTTACTTAGAAGACTAAACTAACTTCAAAGATAAGATTATAGAATATATAATGCAACAGGTTGTCTTAAAACCAACAATAGGTTTACTTTGGTATCTAGAAGGCCACAGAATTTGGGAAAAGACTTGAATTAACTGTCTAAGCCAAGTAATAACTAATCTCTAATTATTAAGATAGTAAAATTAGATACTATATACCTTTAAACGCTAAACTTTAGAAAGATAATTAGTCCTCTAAAATAGAAGATACCTGCCTCTTTAAGATTCAAAATGGCAGGCGATCAAAATCCAAGATGGCCGCTGTGAGCTTTAGCCAATCAGGATTTAGAGATCCGCCCCCTGACGAACCAGTTCGACGTTCGCTCAGGGGCGGGATTTAGCCGTTAAAACAGTCTGCACAGGAGCAGACGAAAAAGGAAGCTCTTGAAATCTGTTATACACAGCCGAACGGAGGACCTGTTTGAGACGCTGAGAACGAGAATAGAATTCCTTTGTCTCCCTGGCAACGAGACTCAACAACCAAAGCTCCATTGAAGATTGTTACTCTTAACTACTTTTATTAGACTGGACACAAGTGGTCGTGGCATAGTACCTCCTAACTTGTGTTCAGACAACTTCATTTATTGAAACAGAACATTTTTGTATACTTGTGGATTTGAATAAACCCACCACTTGAGAAATAACCAACCTCTCATTGATTCATTTCCTCCGCCGTGCAACACAGTTTTTTGGTAATATGACTTAGAGCCAATAGAACACAACGCAATTGAGTAAATATTACGATCAAGAAGGCTCTAGTCGATCTTACATTAATGTCCCTTATCTAATCGAATGTAAACTTCACATGACAAATAACTTATTCATTAAATATATATTACAAATGTAATCAAACCTGTGTCATATTTGATGATTAGCACCCCAGTGGATGCATCTCTTGCTACCTCCTCAAAAACATCGTCATCCAATTCGGTCCCTGAACTGTCAAAAACGTTCACACCTTCCGTTACAGCTGGGACACCAAACTTTGCAAATGCTAGAAACGGGCACAAAAGCTTTTGTAAACAGAAATGTCATTGGATGTATCCAGTGATTTCTAAATCTACTAACTAAATATTCACTTAATCTTGAATAATTGCTGTCTGCAATACAATAGATGAAGCCACAGATCCACCCAGTGGATAACCATGAGTATCACATTGAGGACAATTTCCCAATGATCCCAATTTCTTACCTGCACTCAGAAACTCCATCAGATTTATTTCTGTAATCCGAACAAACTTTTGGACATCTCCCAGTTGTACTTTCAACAGCATGCTTGCAGCAAGCCTGCAAGAGAGTTACCAACGAGTGGGCAACTTGAACACAGGGAAGTGTGGGAAATTAGTGTCAGGCTGGAATATTCAGTGACTTTGTACTTATTATTTACCTTATTGGGGACATTGATCTAAGTTAAGTTATTATTAAATGTTTTACTTAGATCAATGTCCCCAATAAGGTAAATAATAAGTACAAAGTCACTGAATATTCAAGCCTGGCTGACACTAATTTCCCACAGATGCAAACAGACAAAAAAAGGAGAGCTGGGCTTTTCCTTGCATTTTCCCTGTGTTTCTTCCATTAAACTCAATCAACCATATTGTATGCATTCTAATGCACACACTCTCATAACACACCATTTCATAGTACATATTACTTATATCATTCAAGGGTATTTCCCCATTAACATTAGCTAGCAAGACACCTTTGAAGAAACTCACCGAAGGGCAAGGCTCACGTTCAAGGCCTCAACGTGAAATGGCGCACGTGCAGTCTTACTTGGCTGTCGCTGAAATCTGTGGACTTAACAAAAGAATAACATTGGTCAAATGCCAAATAACTGTTAATTGATTTCATACTGTAGGACAAATTTACCTCAGAACATGGCGCACATGTTCGTCACTACCAATGTTAGCTATAGCTTGGTAACATACCCCAGGGCTTTTCCTTGCATTTTCCCTGTGTTTCTTTCAACCATATTGTATGCATTCTAATGCACTCACTCTCATAACACACCATTTCATAGTACAGATTACTTATATCATTCAAGGGTATTTCCCCATTAACATTAGCTAGCAAGACACATTTGAAAAAACTCACCGAAGGGCAAGGCTCACGTTCAAGGCCTCAACGTGAAATGGCGCACGTGCTGTCTTACTTGGCTGTCGCTGAAATCTGTGGACTTAACAAAAGAATAACGTTGGTCAAATGCCAAATAACTGTTAATTGATTTCATACTGTAGGACAAATTTACCTCAGAACATGGCGCACATGTTCATCACTACCAATGTTAGCTATAGCTTGGTAACATACCCCAGGGCTTTTCCTTGCATTTTCCCTGTGTTTCTTTCAACCATATTGTATGTATTCTAATGCACTCACTCTCATAACACACCATTTCATAGTACAGATTACTTATATCATTCAAGGGTATTTCCCCATTAACATTAGCTAGTGTGGTAATATTGCCTTGGAATTTCATAATTAATATGTGTGAATAAATTAGAGAACCATACTGCAAAAAGGAATGTGTGCCCTTTCAACAGTAGAGGGTGTTTTAAGTGATACTGGTGTTACAGAAATAGTCAATAAACCCCCACTCAAGCAATGACTAATTTAGAGAACAAACACCTTCTTGAATTGACAGTATGTAAATGTAGAAGCAGAGACAGCTGGGTTGAACACAGGGCAGACCAGTTTAGACTTGTTGAAGCATGGACACTAACTCACAAACAAAGTAATCTATTAATCAACTGTTTAGTATCAAAAGGTATCATATGATGTCTGGTATCAGTCTAGGAAAGCACTGACTGTACTTGGATGATATTAGACATCTATAGCCATATAGAAGGAATGTTAAAGTTATATATTATTCATTTAAGATGAGATTTCTGTTGGGACAGACCCATCAGGAAGACAATGACGGGGGCCACTAGCGGCCCCTCTGGGTATTGAGTCAAGATCCACACAGGAGATCAAAGGGGGGGGCAGCCGGCCTCCCCCAGAGAAACCCAGAGGTGGGGGCAACCACATGATTGGATCAACTGTAATAGTGCTATTTTGGCTAGACATGATAGGATATAAGGAAGAGTCAAATTGTAATTCGGGAGCTCTCAGGCCGGACCCAACCACAGGGGGTCTGGGGGCTCCACCGCTTCGTCCACCCAGAGACTACTGTGAGCTGATGCATTTTATGTGAGTAAATCATGGGAAAACACCATTTGTTGTTTAAAGTTTAGTGTAAATCCTTAATATCCGAAACCAGATTTACTCATGTATAAATGTGTACAGCATAGTCAATGTATGTTCAAATTATGTTAACCAAGTGACTGTTTGATGTGCAGTATTTAGGTTTGAGATGCAAACCTGATTGTTGATTCCTGTACACAGCAGCCATGTTGATGTTTTCTGATAAATCCTTTGTTCTATTCACCTTGGACTCCTGGCTCTGATCAAATAAATCAGCTGAGTTGAACTACAATTCTGGTTTGTCTGGCGTACACGTTTTATTCTTCATCTGCATTAAGCCAGATGAGGAGACCAACCATTCTATCAAGTATGAATCTTTCCTCCTCCTTCCAGATAGTCAATCTCATTGTATTGTGCTACAATAACCTCAAATTATTGTAGAAAGTCTGTGGGAATTTACTACACTAGCAAGACACATTTGAAAAAACTCACCGAAGGGCAAGGCTCATGTTCAAGGCCTCAACGTGAAATGGCGCACGTGCTGTCTTACTTGGCTGTCGCTGAAATCTGTGGACTTAACAAAAGAATAACGTTGGTCAAATGCTAAATAACTGTTAATTGATTTCATACTGTAGGACAAATTTACCTCAGAACATGGCGTGCAAATGTTCGTTACTAAGCCAATGTTAGCTTATAATATCCCCGTGTTTTTTTCAATCTTTTTTTCCAAACGATACAATTCACAATCACCCCTCCACATTGTATTTAACAACATTAACATTACCTCTTGCAAGTTGCTGGATGCCAATAGCTACAGAATTAATTAATTAATATGTGATTAGGGGGAGAAACTTACCTGAGTTACCTCTGCTTCGACCTGGAGAAAATGGCGTGTCCTGGAGATTTTTGAAGAGAAGGAGATGGGCGGAGCTTCCCAGAGTAGTGATGACACCAGCCAATTAACTACGAAATATTTCACCAACACTGTCTGCATTTTACTCAAACTGTTGTTGTAATAACTCTGAAAGAGTCAATGTACTTTTACACTGCATATTTGACACTGCGAATTTTACTGTGTACCTTATATGTGACAAATAAGCTGGTCAGGAAGGCCAGTAACATGGTGGGAGTTGAGCTAGACTCTTCCTCTGTCAGAGAGGAAGAGCCTTGCTAAGCTCCACGCCATCATGGACAACCCCTCCCACACGCTATACACAGACTTGGCTGATAGAAGGAGCATGTTCAGTGTTAGACTAAGACTCCCTAGATGCAACACTGAACGGCACAGGAAGTCCTTAATTCCAACAACCATCAGAGTATACAACGCATCACTGTGCCTCACTGCCTCACCACAGAGTGACAGTACAAACTCTGGTAATCTTCCTGGACTTTTTACTTCTTATTTTTACATATACACTTAAAAAAATTTATTAAAGAAATTCTACATTTATTACACTAAATTTTACTGTATATTTTTGGCTGTATATTTTAGAATGTATATATTTTAGAATGTATATCCCGGACTGTATTTTTTATTGTTATTTGTGATTTTTTACTACCTAAACTTTACGCAACATAGGGGAGGAGCAAACATAGCTTGCATAGCAGCCTTCTAAACTCTAATTTGAAAATTACCTTGAAGAAAAAGTTTTCTGCCAGTGAAGTTTTGTCACAGATATTTGACGGTGAAAGTGACATAGGAGAGAATGTGTCTGAGACCCTGATTATGAGGCGTCCTCCTCTGATGAGAATGAGACCCTTAGTGCAGATGCTCCTGTTGTCTCTCAACCACAAGCAGACACGTTACTTTCCAAAAACGGAAAGTTATCATGGTCCCACTCCCCACTTGAACAACATAATATATATTATGTATGTATAATTGGGTGGGTGGGGGGGAGTAGGGGTAATGTTTTATTTAAATGGTTATTTAGGTAATCAACAAAGTAACATGAAGCACCTGAAACATACATTTGGGTAACACTTTTGATTATGATCATTTTCTGGAGGTTTAAACTGCTGGGGTCAAAATGTCCCCAAGGATAAAGAGTGTAAAGTCAATTTGAGGATAACAGGAGGGTTAACAAAACCATTTCAAATAATTTTAGCCCTGCTAGATAGAGGTAGCAAATAACTCTAAGGATGGCAATAATAATAATAAACGTTATTTGTACAAATTCCATACAAGAATTGCAGCCCAAAGTGCTTCACAGCAGAAAATACACTAGAATACATCAAATGAGCATAAAATAGACAGAATAAATGCAATGCAGAAAATAAAAATACAAGATGATAGAAGTAGATGAAGAATAACGTTGGTCAAATGCCAAATAACTGTTAATTGATTTCATATAGGACAAATTTACCTCAGAACATGGCGTGCAAATGTTCGTCACTAAGCCAATGTTAGCTATAGCTTGGTAACATACCCCAGGGCTTTTCCTTGCATTTTCCCTGTGTTTCTTCCATTAAACTCAATCAACCATATTGTATGCATTCTAATGCACTCACTCTCATAACACACCATTTCATAGTACAGATTACTTATCGTAGTGTTCTTGGGGGCATGTAGTTGACAAGAAAATTGCCAATATAGCTTGGTCTGGTTCCATTTAGGGCTTTGTACATAAGGAGGAGGAGGACCTTCAAATCAATTCTAAATGTTACCGGAAGGCGCGGAAGCCAGTGTAATAGCCTAGCTGAGAGTTGAATAAGCTGAACTATTTTCTTAAGTCGGCTTGGAATAAAGGCATGGATCCGTTTTTCAGCATCCCTTTGATTTATAAATGGTTGTACTTTAGCTTTGTTTCTAAGGTGGAAGAATTATGTTTTTGTCACCTTGTTAATGTGGGACTTAAAGCTTACAGTAGACCTGAGTCTATGATGACTTGTAAGCAAGGAGTAAGTTTCCCCATAATATTATTCAGTAGAATTTCTCTTGAAATTGAAATTTGGTAAATTCCAGTAAATATTGCAATTCCGAAACTCTTGAGTATCATAAATGGATTCAGCATCCCGAATAACCCCCAAAACCACTCCAACATTGTTGAAATTGATCAAGTAGTTTCCGAGATTTGTCCATTTAGGTGATTATGCAAATGTAGCTAATTATGCAAATAAAAAAAGTTGCCCAACATGTACAACTTAGCATCCGGCAGTTTCTAAGTGCTGGTGACCCATACTATCCATATCTATCATAAAAGTTTGGTGGTTCCAAAATTTCCGGGTTCATTGTGTTGGCAAATAGACTATGGTGGGACCCATTTTCAATGCTTAATAAAAGAGATTTCCCCCCCCAACCTGATACTCATTGGCCTTGGCTCATATTCTATGTAGAACATATAAAATAACACATTTTGTCTCGACTCCCGGAGTCAGCATTGCTTGAGGCTTGGGCTGATCGCTATACTAACCCGTTTGGCTGCAGGGTTAGGGGGAGGGCAAGTCATAGGTGGGAATCTGGCGTTGTGCACAGCGACGCCTACAGGTCAGGTCTGGGCGCTTGCTCAGCGGAGGCAGGACTTGATGAAGGCAGCGTGACCTCCCACGCGTTACACTTCACCAATGAGAGTCCTCGCTGCCAGGTGAAAAAAGAGTCACTGGCTGTCGCCGCGCATGTCGGAGGAAGTGTGCAGATGACTTCAGGGTTCCCTTGTACCGACCAGTAGGAGAACATGCGCACAACAACCAGGTAGGGGAGGGGGGGAATTGGCACAATGACTAAATCGGGACGGGGAGAAAACAGAGAAAAAACAGAGAAAAATCTGAGAAAGAGAGGATTAAAAAATAAATAAAATCAAAAATCAAAATAACACATTTTGTGTACCCCCCCCTTACACATTTAAAGATAAGATAAGATAAGATATTCCTTTATTGATCCCCTTGGGGAAATTCAGGCATCATAGCAGCATGGGGGGAGGGGGGAGGGGTACAGGTAGTAAAACAAAACAGTATACAGGTAGTAAAAGACAACACAGGCAGTGTAAACAATTTGATCAATATGGTCAATATAATTTACTAACTGACTAGCTGAGGAATATTCACATTATTCACAGTGTCACATGAGGTGCAGTATGCAAGAGGTGGTGTTATAATAATTTACTATCTACTGAGTATACATTAATCAAAGTACCAGGGTAGTCTACTTTGTCCCCCTTGGGTTCCTATAAGTCCCAGGTCAATGTCTGGTAGCAGTCGCTGTCGCTGCCCCCTGTTGTGGGGCCTGGAGGCTGCTAGTCGCTGCCCACTGTTGTGGAGCCTGATGGCCGCTGGTATGAAGGACTGTCCGAGGCGGTTAGTTGAGTGTCGGGGGGGGATGAGTCTGTGGCTGAACGAGCTTCTCATCTTGACTAGCTCGTCGTAGAGGGGGTGGTAGGGGTTCTCCATGATGGCATCCAGCTTCCTTATCATCCCCCTCTCTACCATCACCTCAAGTCTAGGTAGCTCGACTCCCACCACGGAGCTAGCCTTCCTCACCAGCTTGTTGAGCTTGTTGGTGTCCCTTGAGTTGATGTAGCCTCCCCAGCATGCCACAGCATAGAAGAGGATGCTGGCCACAACAGACTGGTAAAAAGACTGCAGCAGTTTGTTGCACACATTGAAGGACCTGAGTCTCCTCAGGAAGAACAGCCTGCTCTGTCCCTTCCTGTAGAGGGCCTCTGTGTTGTCCGACCAGTCCAGTTTATTGTTCAGGTGTACCCCAAGGAACTTGTATGAGTCCACCATCTCCACATCCACCCCTCGGATGGAGATGGGAATTTATATTACATACGTGGTGTTCTGGAAAGAAAAGTGCGAAATTGTAGGTGAAAACAAGTAAATATGGTAAAAATGAAACAAAAAGGTTCACTGTCGACCATTACTGTCTGCCTCCACCTTGTTTCATTTATAATTTCAAGATAAACATGATTTATTCCACTCATGTCTTGATTATAATGGATTTATTTTGACAGACACATCACATTTTTTATCACAAAAAACGAATATCACTTCACTTTTATTTATACATGTGATCTAGCAGGGGTAAACGGCAAATATTAACCATATTATGCTGTCTAGATTGCTTGTATAATTGTGTATTTTCTCATAAATTGTTATGGCTTTTTTGTTTTAAAATACCAAGAATAAGGTTGTGGGTCCACTGGGTGAGTAACACAAGGGTTAATAAGTTCATGTTCACGTTTCATAATCATATGATATCACAAGAAGCATAATTCAGCCAACCAAATCCCATCCCAGCGGTGGCACGGTTATGGCACGATGAGGTCAGGTGCGCACTCGTCTCTGACGTCACGGCTTGTGTGTTGTTGTTGCAATAGTATCCAGCTGCAGAGCCGCAGAGCGGGGCTCTCAGGCCCTCAGGACCGGCTCTGAGGACCGCTCAGCAGCGCCACCCACCCAAATGGCTGAATTGCCAATGGCTGAATTGGAGTATTGCACTGTGCGGGCACAGCTGACCTGAGAGCGCCGCTCTGCGGCTCTGCAGCTGCATGCTTCTCAGTTGTTGGGCTCTTCCAACGAGCTCTCTGTTTTGGGGGGGGAGCAGCTGAGCGAGCTAGTGAACGTTAGCTAGCCTAAGAAGCTAACGTTAGGTTGTAATGTGGAACACGTTAGAAGACGACGTCGAGTGACTTCAGTTTAACATACATATATTAAAGGTATCCGGTCGAATCTCATGATAATACTGTCATTTTGGCCAACATCTCGTGCGAAGCGGCCTGTCGGGCCTCGTGCTCCAGGACTGTGAGTGAAGTTCGAAGCGGAGTCCAAACTTGTGCAGCTTCCTCACAACAAGCTCTGTCTGCACGGCGGGGCCCGGGGCTCCTGGGGCGCCTGTCGGCCACCGGCCCTGTGGATGAGGACGTGAAGACTCTAGCCAACCCAGGTACAGCAATACAAAATACACACCAAGTCGATTATAATAATACAATACGCTGCAACTGGTATTTTGATGCTCGAACCAGCAACCGCACACAGCGGTCTGGCTGATGTTAGTGTTTAGCTAGTAGCGTTAGCTCCTGACAACTGACAGCCAGCGTTAGCATGGCTAGCGTTAGTTGTACTAAATTGTTTGCATTTTGAAATCGACTTCCCTAATACAACTGTAATGTTCATTATGCGTCTTCTGAACTGGCTAACGTTAGTAAGTTAACGATGCCTGGCTAGCAGCACGAACCTACCTGACCAGTGAGCGAGCTATCGTTGGCTAACTTAGTTAGGTTAGTTATTATAGCCAAATATTGATGGTTAACGTTAGATGGTTTAAACGTTAGTTGCATTCGTTTGTTAGCTAACGTGATATCTTTTCTAGACTATTTTTGTATCACAAACAGTACTGTATTTGCAAATCTGGTATGTCATAAATGTATAGATGTAGCAGTACTGTCTTATCTGTATGTCATAATGTTATGATGAATTGAAAATGGGGGACCCTGATGTAAACAAGACGAAAGTGTTTCTCTGGTCTGCATCCCCTTAACAATTGTGTGTATTGAGCTGTACTGTATTGTACTCATTCTGCAATCTGTTAATAAAGTTTTCAATCAATCAATCAATCAGTCGATTATTCTGTAACTTTACCTCAAATCAAAACATGATATTTAGAGGTACGTGTTATGACATGCCATGCAGCCAGAGACTGTGATTGATGGACTGTCAAAGAATAATCACATTATCCATAACGATAAGAGGTCATGATGTTGCTAGCACTAGTAGTACAGCTCTCTGTAGCTACCGTTATACAAAGAGAATGGTATTGTATATTGAACCTAGCTACTCGTGGTGGAATTTATCCCATGATGATTTCTGTTCATAGTTAAATATTGACGTTGTAGTGATACAATGCTGACCAAGTTATAGACTGGAATTCAGTTGCTAGGGAACAGTTTGGACCCAGAAACAGGAAATAAACGTCGGTCATTTTTTTTAGAATGTTATTGTCATCATTTTGAAACGGTCTATAGAGATACAGGAAATAAATTATATATTATACATTAAATAAATTATTAGATTAGATTAAAATGTATTGTAATTATACAGCACAAGTAGTACAACGAATTAATAGCTTGGCATCTGACCAGAGTGCAAATGTAACAGTAATACAATGTACAGGTGATTTAAACTGGAGTATATATAAATGAGTAATAATTCTAATCAGATGTATGTGCTGTGTTATAGTATTATTATGTACAGTGATACAGGTATATATTATAGATACTATGGTAGTAACTTAGTTATACTGGCCAGTGGTACAACTAGTAAGAGTAGGTAAGGGATTTATATAGATATAGTATATACAGGTCAGGTATGTAAAAAGGATTATATGCAGGTGTATTCAGACAGATGTGGATAAATATATATATATATATATACAGTAAATATATATATTATATACGGTATAATATACAGCATTAATTGTATTGTACATGCTGCTATTGTTGTCCGTCTATATGTAAAAGCGAGAGCCTCGGCACCACCCTCCACAGTTTTAACCCTTTTACTATCACACTACAGTAGGTTAACCTTTCACTACCACAATCAATCAATCAAATCCTTTATTTAACCAGATAAGCATCATTGAGATTAAAATCTCTTTTTCAAGAGCGATCTGGCCAAGCAAGGCAGCAGAAAGTTTCAACATAAAAAAGAACATCACAATAAAATACAGATAAAACATTTACATCAAGCTCCAATTTCAGGCAAGTTATCAAACAGGCAAATGATCAAACACAGTTGCACTGACCAAGGGAACTGAGTTTGTAGGATTTTAAAATGGCTTTGAATTATCTGAGGGTGACCAGTCCTGGTAATTTTAGGTCCTCCTGTATCTTGTTCCAAGATGAGGGAGCAGCATATTTAAAAGCCCTTTTTCCCAATTCAGTTCTCATATGGGGAACTTCCAGTGTTAGAACAGCTTGAGAACGAAGGGCATACTTATATTGCTTTGTGCACAGAAGCACACTTAGGTACGAGGGAACCAGTTTAAGCAGAGCTTTGTGCACCAGAGAGAGCCATCGAGAAAATCGCCGTATTTGTAGAGTTGGATAACTTGCAATGGTATATAGGGTGCAATGGTGCACTCGATTTCCACATCCCGTGACAAAGCGTAAGGCAGAATGGTACACAGTATCAAGCTTTCTAAGGTACTGATCAGGTGCATACATATAGAGTAAGTCACCATAATCGAGTAGTGGTAAGAAGGTGGTCGAGATCAGGTGACTTCTCACTTTAAGTGAAAAACAGGACCTGTTTCTGAAAAAGAAGCCGAGTTTAAGCTTCAGCTTTGACACAAGTTTGTCTATGTGAGATTTAAATGTAAGGTTCTCGTCCACTGTAATGCCTAGATATTTGTAGGAAGCAACCCTTTCACACTACAGACGGTTAGTGAAAGGGTTAACCATTTGGTAGTGTGGTGGTGAAAGGGTTAACTCGGGGATCCAGGTTGTGAAACAGCCCATCGTCGGTGTCGTCCTAATCATCTGTGTTTCTGATTCCTTCTCTGCTGGTACAGGAGAAAGGAGCCCCTTTGATGGGAGAATCCTCTTTCCTGGACTGCTGGGTCAATCAGCGTGCCATCATGATGGGTATGTTTTGTGCCGAAACCATTCTACTGAACAGAATCACACACACACAGTAACTAGGAGTTGGTTGAATCATCTCCGAGATGCCTGCACCGATAACCACCGTTGGGACTGATTCCAGAACGGTTGAGTGGCGATCGACACAGAGCATTGATTCAGTCCACTCCTTTCACCCAAACAGATTGACCTAGATTGGTTTGTGGTCAGTCACTGGATAAAATATAATTGGAAGGAGCTAAAAGTATTTTTTTTAAATCTTTTATTCATGTCCTTGAAAAGTTCAGGAGTAGCACAAAAGGTATGGAAGACATTTATTGTTCAGTCCCGATGAATAAATGAGTGCAGATTTTGTGTAGTTCTGGATCTGTCATTTGACACGTGGTGATGCGGCATGATGAATAATAATGCTGAATATAGAGTGGCCCAGTCGACAGTCATATTGCCCCCCGGTCACTATCGGCATACATGACATTGAAATCTATAAATTCAACCGGGCAGTTGAATAGGAGCCCTGGTCTTTGATAAGGATGACCTGCCTGTTGGTGCAGTGGGTTTCACACCATGCTGGGTCCCAGCGGGGGGTAAGGGATCCATTGATCCAACACAAAACAGACGGAAGCTGTTGCCGTCCGTTGGGTTTGTTTTAAAATCAGAATCTAATGTAATCATGCTTCCACAGAAGCATGCGGCTTTGCTGACGGATGGCAACATATCCGTCCGTTCCCGAAAGTATGTCCTTTCTTGAGGTTTTCCGTCCATCGAAACGGACACGAATCTGGCAGAGATGGACGCATTATCAGCCCTGTCCGACAAATGGACACAATGGGTCCATCTAGCTGGGCAATAAGTGCAGAAGGTTACGTGCGATAAGTAAAAAACTAGGCATTGAACCCACACACTGTGCTCCAATACACCTGTATAGATTAGAAGCTCGGACAACCTTTCAACCTCATCAGGTTTGAATGTGTCTGAATTTTTTTTCCTTCTTTTTCACATGCAAAAAATAAGTGATGCCACTTATCGATTTCATGCAGTTATCCATAATTATCGATAAGTGGTCTCAGCCTTATAAGTGAGTCTTGTCACTGTGTTCCCCTCAGACGAGCAGGAGGCGTTGAACTCCATCATGCAGGATCTGGCAGAACTGCACCGCTCCAGCCGTCCTGCCATGTCCCTGACGGACCTGGGCAAGACCAAGACCTCCTCGCCCAAGAACCAGGTAGAGCTCTCCCTCCCTCTGTCTCTGTCTCTCGTCTCTCCTCTCCGTCTCTGTCTCTCCTTCTCTCTTTCTCTCTCTGTCCCTCTGTCTCTCCTCTCTGTCTCTCCTTCTCTCCATGTCTCTCTCTGTCTCTGTCTCTCCTTCTCTCTCTCTCTCTCTCTCTCTCTCTCTCTCTCTCTCTCTCTCTCTCTCTCTCTCTCTGTCTCTGTCTCTGTCTCTGTCTCTGTCTCTGTCTCTGTCTCTGTCTCTGTCTCTGTCTCTGTCTCTGTCTCACTCTCACTCTCACTCTCTCACACACACACGCCAACTCTTCCATCCTGTTTGACTGGATCTAACTAAAGATCTGTGCTGCCAACACACTTGCATCCTAGCCTACATTCTATATTTCCATTCCACTGGTAATTTATGCAGATATTGGTTTTCATTTATTTCAGTACTGGTAATTTATGCAATGATTGGAGTTCATTTATTTCAGTGCTGGTAATGTTTGCAGAGATTGGGGTTTGTTTCTGCTGTGATTGTAACTATATCCCTCTCCTCACCTGCTCCACACGAGGAGACAGAATTGGAACTTTAATAATCAGTCATTCGCAACAATGCATTCTTGTAAATTCTTACAACTGTATTAACTCTAGCTTGCAGCATTAACTAGTTTCTCAAACCTGCACGTTACTATGACCAGCATACATGCTTATTCATTTGATATCAAAGTGTTGGACGAATCAAACATAATAATAGTCCATCTTTCTGCCAATAGCCACAGAGGCTGTTTGCTTGCTGGCAACGATGTATGTTTGGAATGGGTGTGAAAGTACTACACAAAAAGAGGTGTTAAAGTATAAAAATACCAAAGTACTACTGACCTCAAATTAATTGGTTTGTTTGTTGCTTAACCTACGTGACTGTCTTCCAACAGAACGACGTGCGAGTGAAGTTCGAGTTCAAAGGGGAGAAGAGGTGAGCGGCCATGTTCCTTTCAATGTTTTCACACAGACCAGTAGCAGCTGTAGCCTCTTTGGTTTTTATAAACACCTTGACAAAAAAAAGTGTCCTCTCCCATCTTGTTCTCGGCAGGATCCTGCAGTTCTCGCGCCCCGTCAAGCTGGACGATCTGCGGGCAAAGGCTAAAGTGGCATTCGGCCAAGCCATGGACCTCCACTACACCAACAATGAGGTAGCTAGCCATGGACCTTCACTACACCAACAATGAGGTAGCTAGCCATGGACCTTCACTACACCAACAGTGAGGTAGCTAGCCATGGACCTTCACTACACCAACAATGAGGTAGCTAGCCATGGACCTCCACTACACCAACAATGAGGTAGCTACTAGCTAGCCATGGACCTTCACTACACCAACAGTGAGGTAGCTACTAGCTAGCCATGGACCTTCACTACACCAACAGTGAGGTAGCTAGCCATGGACCTTCACTACACCAACAGTGAGGTAGCTACTAGCTAGCCATGGACCTTCACTACACCAACATTGAGGTAGCTAGCCATGGACCTTCACTACACCAACAGTGAGGTAGCTAGCCATGGACCTTCACTACACCAACAGTGAGGTAGCTAGCCATGGACCTTCACTACACCAACAATGAGGTAGCTAGCCATGGACCTCCACTACACCAACAATGAGGTAGCTAGCTATGGACCTTCACTACACCAACAGTGAGGTAGCTAGCCATGGACCTTCACTACACCAACAATGAGGTAGCTACTAGCTAGCCATGGACCTTCACTACACCAACAGTGAGGTAGCTAGCCATGGACCTTCACTACACCAACAATGAGGTAGCTACTAGCTAGCCATGGACCTTCACTTCAGATTTAAGATCTCAACATTTATTCTAAAGAAGTCACTCTTTTCCCCCTGTCCCTCCTCTAAAATGATTTATTTGATCCTTTCATCATTCTACTCCCCTATTCATCCTTTATACTTGGGTTTTTTGAGGTACTTACATGTTGTTTTTAATCAGCATTACATCATTTGATTAGATTCTTTAATGACCACCCAGCCAGGCTGGTGGAATTTTGTTTTCAGTGCAATTACAGCATTGTTCCAACATAGAACATATAACATCACTTACAATACATACATACTGCATGCAGTTAAATACATAGATACATAATTACAAAGACCACAATATCACAGTTTACGAATCTGCACCTCCCATAAAGCTACATCAGCTTGTCCCACCTATAAATAAAGATAGATTCATTGTGGGGTTGTTAACGTGTTATCACACGACAGGCTTTGACACAATTGCATCACAATTAATGCAAATAATAAAACGCTGCATCCGCGGTGATGAGGAAATGCTTGATGAAATGTTCAGGGGAAGTAATCATAGGCTACAGAAATAACCAACACTCACGGATCTGTCCTTTTTAGGTACGTTTATTTAGTACAGGCAGAGACTGCAGCGGCAAGCCTTCCTCAGCGTTATAGCTGAAAAGCTTAAAATAAACATGCTTAAAGGACAGTTCCATGAGTCCTGGTCATTATTTCTGTAACTATGCAAGAGCCCGTCTGGACCTGTGCACCCGGTAAGAAGCTAGTCAGAGTTGTGCTGCACCCTCTTTTATTTTTACAAAGTAATCTGGACGCAAAATGGATTCATGCTTTTTGTAATTTCACACAACGCTGGACGAACTTGTAGATGGAACTGCAAAGCAGGTCCTCGCTCGGAAATCCTTCTGGATTAGATAAAAGATTAAAAAAGAAAAGGGCGACAGTGACTCGGGAGGTAGAGCAGTCGTCTGGCAATCCAGAGGTTCCCGGTTCGATTCCCGCTCCTCCCGGGCAGCGTGTTGATGTGTCCTTGAGCAAGACACTTAACCCCTAATTGCTCCCGATGAGCAGGTTGGCACCTTGCATGGTTGCCTCCGCCGTCGGTGTGTGAATGTGTGAGTGAATGGGTAAAAAAATTTGAGTAACAAATTGTAAAGCGCTTTGGATAAAAGCGATATAAAAAAGAAATAAATGAAAAAAAGAAAAAAAGCATCCAAAAGAAAAATATGAACATCCTCGTGATCTGGTTTCCTTCTTTCCGCTCTTGTCCAGCTGGTGATTCCACTGAGCACCCAGGATGACCTGGACAAGGCTGTGGAGCTGCTGGACCGGAGCGTCCACATGAAGAGTCTGAAGATCCTCCTGGTGCTCCAGACCTCCTCCTCTCAGGTCAGCAAGCTGCTTCAGGGAGTCGGGGGGGACTGGGGGGGGACGGACCATTTTCAGGTCATGTGATTTTATGATGCCGTTGCACTGGCATCCTTTTTTAAAAAGGGATATTTCACTTTCGTAGGACTTCAGAGTAGGGATGTGAATAGCGTTTTTTTGAGAGCCGGTCATTAACTGGATGAAAACCGGTTAGCCATTTTTTTTTCTTCTCTTTTACCTAACGTGGTTCCAAATGGTCTGCCGTGCCACAATCTGACCATTTCACATTCTAATTCTCACTCACTCACTCACTCACTCACTCACTCACTCACTCACTCACTACATCTCTCACTACCTCTCTCTCTCACTACCTCTCTCTCTCTCTCTCTCTACACGACAATACAAATCGATCTCGTTACCAGACGAGAAGAATATCCGGTTAATTTAAAACGACTGGCTAACTGTATTATCCTTGCACATCCCTATTTCAGAACATCAAAGATCAGCGGTCTTATCTAAAGTCATCTACAAGTATAGTAAGCTGGTGCCCCTTGCTGTCCCCGTCATCTGCTGTCAACACCACCATTCCTCTCAGAGCGGCAGGCTCCCCATTCACTTCCCGTCTAAATATCATACTTTTGAAGTATTTCAAACTGGATGGCAATATTATTCTGTATAATGTATTTTACTTGTGTTTTTTTTTAAGCTAATGTTGCCATTTTCAAATGATCAGTAAAGCAACTATTTCTCATTATCAATGGAAGGAAAAAAGCACCAAGGCAACTCTTCTGGTAGAAAACATTTATTACATGGCTAGTTCACTAGTTCACTGTTCACAAGTCAAGTCAAGAGTTTTATTTGTCACGGCATACAGTGAAATGCGGGTGGTCATGCCCGCAGCGATTGTGCAATAATACAAGTAATAAGAAGAAAACATTTGTGCAATAATACAAGTAATAAGAATAAGACATAACAGGTATAATGTACATAAAGTTTACAAAAAGCATGGTAAAAGACATGCTAAGGTCCTGCGATAGTGCAATACAATGTTAGCTACGGATGAGGCACTGGGTCTTATGTACACTACTATACAATACTATACAATCTACAGTTATACTATATATCCTTATGCTATCTTGCTATATCCATCTATTTACTATACAAGAACCACTCCTGACCTTTTCATTGTGTAAATTGACCGTTGAGCGTGTGCAGCATGTGTGTGTGTGTGTTCATGATAAAGTGACTGTTAGTGTGTGAGCGTATACAGTATGTGTTGTGTGTGTGGAGAGTTCAGTGTTCAAGACTCTGATGGCCTGGGGGAAGAAGCTGAGCCGAAGTCTCTCTGTCCTAGTTGCTGGTGTGCGCAGGCGTTTGCCTGACCGCAGCAGCTTGAACAGGCTGTTGTTGGGGTGGTGAGGGTCTTTCATTATTCTGCAGGCTCTGGATTTGCACCTCTTGTTATATAAGACCTGCAGGGGTGGTAGTGCAATACCCGTAGTACACTCAGCTGAGCGCACCACTCTCTGTAGGGCCTTCTTGTCCTGTGCCTTGCTGTTTCCATACCAGGCAGTGATGTTTCCAGTCAAGATGCTCTCTACAGCTCCGGAGTAGAAGGACTGGAGTATCTTCCCCGATACTCTGAACTTCCTTAACTGTCTCAGGTGGTAGAGGCGCTGCTTTGCATTCTTTACGACTGAGTCTGTGTGTTGTCCATGTCAGGTCTTCTGAGATGTGGACCCCCAGGTACTTAAAGCTGCTCACCCTGTGTCCACAGTGGTGTGTGTGTCCCCTGCTGTGTTCTCCTAAAATCCACGATCAGCTCCTTGGTTTTACCAATGTTCAGGAGCAGGCTGTTGTCCTGACACCAGCGTGCCAGTGCATCAACCTCCTCCCGGTAGGCCTTCTCGTCGTTGTCAGAGATCAGCCCCACCACCACTGTGTCGTCCGCAAACTTCACTATGGAGTTGGAGCTGAACTTGGCCACACAGTCATGTGTGTAGAGTGAATACAGCAGGGGGCTCAGAACACAGTCCTGGTGGGACCTGATACTCAGGGTGATGGTGTTGGAGGTCTAACCCCCCACCCTGACCGCCTGAGTCCTTTCACTCAGAAAGTCCAGTATCCAGGCGCTCAGAGAGGAGCTCAGACCCAGCTCGATCAGCTTGTCCACCAGTCTGGTGGGGACTATGGTGTTGAACGCTGAGCTATAGTCAATGAACAACAGTCTCACATAGCCCCCCTTCTGGCTGTCTAGGTGTGAGAGGGTGTTGTCACTTGTGTAGTACCTGAGAGACCGCATCGTCAGTGGACCTGTTTGACCTGTATTTAAATTGCAAAGGGTCCATATCACTGGGGAGGGAGGCACAAATGTAATCCTTAACCAGCCTCTAAAAACATTTCATGACCACAGAGGTGAGTGCCACCGGTCTGTAGTCATTAAGACCTGCTGGGGATGATTTTTTTGGTACCGGGATTATAGTGGACACACCTTGAAGCAGGCAGGGACCACGGACTCAGCCAGGGATAGATATGGTGGTGAACACTGGGGCTAGCTGGTTAACACAGGACTTAAGTATCCGTTTTGTTATCCCATCTGGGCCAGCTGCTTTTCTGGTGTTCACCTGCATAAATGCTCTTCTCACACTGTGTTCTGTCAATGAGAGAGTGCCCCTCCCCGCGGATGCCCCCCCCCTCCACGACGACCGGTGCGTCAGTGACGTCGTTAGCCGGTGAGCTAGCGTCGCCACTGTTTGCACCGAACCGCGCGTAAAAGGAGTTGAGTTGGTCCGCGAGAAAGGCGTCGGCACTCCCTATTGAGGGGCCGCTGACTTTGTAGTCAGTTATCGTCCGTAGCTGACGTTGACAGAATCCCAACGTATGATCATTATCACAAAAAGTATAGTGGTTTTTAGATATATGTTGTTTCTTTGTTTGTAGTCAGACTTGACTCCACAACTTGTTTTGATACAGCAGCTATCTGTGTCACAAACCTGCTCCCTCTGATGGATGGTTTAGCCTTTTGCTAGACTGATGGGTAAACCCTAAGTCTGTAGACTTAGACTTTGTACCCGCCTTTGAGCTGCAATGTCTTGAATGTCCCCAAAAACTGGATCCAGTGGATCTTCGGGCCTGCTTCTCCACAAACTCTACTAGATCTCCAAATCTGACTCTTCTTTGGCGTCTCTTCTGAAAGTCACACGGCTGATCTCCTCTTATCGCAGAGCTCGAATAGCTTTGAAACGATGGTTCAGCCTCTCAGAAATAGTGCATAGGAACGCAAACCATTACCATGTCCTGCTCTAATGACTGGCCACTGGCCAGCTCAGGGCTTGATCCATATAGGCAGTACTAGTAGGGCTGCAAGATTTTGGGAAATAATCTAATTGCGATTTTTCTCACAGATATTGCGATTGTGATTAAATTTGCGATTATAAAAAAAAAAAAAGCAGCCCCACAGAGGTTTATTGTAAAATGCGGCTTGCATCTGGCCTACGCGGTGGGTCTTTTCGGGACACCGAGCCTGAAAATTTTTCTTTTTACCTGGGAATCGATACCGGTACCCAACGGTACCTTTTTTTTCTCTGTACTTTACTCTCCCTCTCTGAAGTCTAAACTTCACAACACACAATCTAAAACCCCTTACCTCCCTCTCCCAAACCGATCTTGTATCTCAATGGGACTTCCTGGTTAAATAATGTAAAAAAAAGATTTTTTTTATTTTTTTTTATTGCAGGCCTGGCGATTTGATAATTGCATCATTCCAAATCGCGATTTCGATAAAAAATCTATTAATCGTGCAGCCCTAGGCAGTAGTCTTGCGCAGCCATGCCCCTCTCCACACTACGTTAGCGCTGTGCCAGCGTCAGAGAGGGGCCTGGCTGAACCTATTGTCATTCCGCTATAGGGGGGAAAAAACACTCTGGCTTGTTTGTATTTCTTTTAAACCAATCACAATCATCCTGGACGGCGCTAAGCCCAAGATGCAGCGACGGTACTACCCTTGCAAATTAGTGTCGCAGATAGCGGAAGGGCAGGAGAATTCTCACTGAAATAGTCTGCCAATGCTTATACCCACAGTCTCAGTCCTGTGATCCAGACTACACAGGCAGTGGTTATTTTCATTTCCCTGCCGACGTTGAACCAAAGCTGTTGCCTTGCTTCTTGTATGGAGGATCTGCAGGATCCATATGTAAACCGCTGCGAACAAGTTCTCTTGGATGGCCTGTTGTGTACTGGTCCAAATAATAATATCTGGTCTTGTCAGTTTTACTCTCAATCCCATGTTGGGAAGCTTTAACGAATGACTTATAATGAAGTGGGTCACCATTGAACACTGGTATGTCTCTTGTTGGCAGTAGAGAGCTCTGCTGTTGCTTTATCGGGAATTGAGTGATGTAATCTTGTCGCTGGATAGCATTAGCAAGAGCATTCTGGTTATTGTTCATGTCATCATTTCTGGCCTGTTCTTTCAGAGTCAAATACATTGGTGCATCCTGTGTTTGTTAATGATGTTTGTCAAGCTTGTATGCACCGCAGAAGAACGGGGTCCTTGCTTTGCTATGACTTGGTCTCCCTTTTTGCAATGACGTGTCCAGTGGCGTTGGATAAATGCTGTGATGCTGGAGGTGGAGGATGTGTGTGTCGTTTCTTTCAGTCAATTCCGTTCCAACTTGCCTTGTCATCCAGTGATGTTTCTTGTTCTAGCCTGAGCGAGAGAGGATTTCTCGGCCTCTTCCAGGATTTTCAGCCAGCTCAGCGTCTCTTCCCAGTGCTTCTCTTTGTGTCGTTAGTCTGGCCTCTTCCACATCAAGTGCATCAAGTCCATATCCGTTCCATCCATGGCTATCTTTATTTGAACTGAAATGTATTGGTGTTTCATCAGCAAACTAGGAAGCATCTTCAATACACACATCCAATGTAAATCCACCAACAAATCCAAATGAATTCCAGGGTATAATGAATGGAAGTAAATATATATGTATTGACGAATATCAGAAATGAAACTGGACAAAAAAAAACATCAAATTAAAACGTGCTGTTGGCAGCGAACGGTGGACAGCAGTGGTTACTAGCTTACTTGTAGATGCACTTACATCTACATAGTCAGAGGTAAGACTGCTGAAACTTGACCAGTTCTACTAAAGTGAAATATAGCATACTTTCAATGTATTTCAAATGTTTTGCTTTGTTTACCTTAAAAAAACAAAACAAAAAACATGGAGCTTTCTCTCTCTGTACTACTTCTTTATTTACATTAATCAAGTGGCGTTTCCGGTCCAATGCATGCATCGATTTCTTTGACAAGAGGTTACTAATTGTTTAGCACAAATATAATTTGATAATCCTTGCTTTCCAGACCTCTGCCCCCAGCATGGACCTGTTACAGTCACACGAAGTACTGGACAACACAGGCTTCAGGGCGCCAGACAAGAAGACCATGCTGGCCTTGATAGGTAAACACTTCTTATAGATGTTCATCTTGGGCTGGTAGGTATACAGAATATGAAGGGATACTGTCATGGATCCCTGCAAAGGTGTGGATTTCTTTTACTATAACGTTGTAAAAAACAATACTTTACAATACATTATTAAAGGTGCTACAGATTCAGCCACTAGAGCACCAGCATGTCATTTATACAATCAGGTGCGTTCCACATGGGGAAATGTGAGGAGATGCACGCAACATGTAAACAACATTCAGTTTGGACCTGCAAACATTTTCTTTTAAATGATGATGATAATCAAAAGCAATACTTGTATTCCAAGTTCATTAAGAGTGACTAGATCCTCGAGTTTATTTGACAAACTATTTGATGCAGATGGTGCAGAAAACATAAAGGCCTTCTTTCCTAATTCAGTCCGAACTCTAGGAACAGTCATGCGACCGTAACCGATATTTGTTTTCTGGTTATTAAGACGGATAAATAACAAGGTAGTCCACCCAGAACAGCTTTATATATAAAAACATACAAATCACTAAGCCAACGTCTTGACGGAGCAGGCCGATTGACTTTGGAATACAATATACGATGATGAGTGAGGGTTTGTAACAAACCTTAAATAAACAAACAAACTGATTGCGCTACGGAGTTGAGTGTGTGCTGGCACTCAAAGAGGCTGCACCACAGCTAAGCTGATGACCGCTTGATGACGGATGCAAGATGATTAGCAGAGTTGTTGTAGTTCCCTACAACCTCTGACCACATAAAAACAGGAAGCGACGGGGGTATATGTGAAATGTGGTCTTATCGTGAGAATTAGGCTGCTGCCAACTCTCTCCCTCTCTCTCTGTGTGTCTCTCTCTCTCCTCTCTCTCTCCTCCCTCTTTCTCTCTCGTGATCGGTCCAGGCTCCCATTCCACCGACCGTAGTTCCCCTCCCCCAGGCTACATTCCCGACGCCCTCCAACAGGTGGCCAGGAACGGCTCCTTCACCAGCATCAACAGCGAGGGAGAGTTCATTCCTGAGAGCATGGACCAGGTACCTGCACCCAAAGGGGGGGGGGGGTAATAGGGGTACCTGTTGAGGTGGTCCAGTGGTATACTGGCAGAAGCTCTTGAGCAAGGCACTTCACCTCACAGAGCTGCTACCTGGCTGTGGTTGTACTGGGCAGCTCCTAGATATGAACGTGTGTAACTGGATAAATACAGGTTTTTATAAATAAATAAATATACATATATGTATGTTTTCATGAGATAAACTGATCAGGTTAGGACATTTGCAGGATGTTTTTGTAAAATGACCTGGAGTTCACAGGGGTCACAACTCACAAGGGAGAATAATGCCCCTGGAAAATGATGACTATGGAGGCTGTCTTGTCTGTGAACTTTCATAAAGTGAAGTGTCATAAAGGAACTGAGCTGGAGGCCTCAAGTCAAGTCTTTTATTTGTCACAGCATACAAGGCATACAGTGAAATGCAGGTGGTCATGCCCGCAGCGATTGTGCACTAATACAAGTAATAAGAATGAGACATAACAGGTATAATGTACATACAGTTTAAAAAATGCATGGTAAAGACATGCTAAGGTCCTGCGATAGTGCAATACAGTGTTAGCTACGGATGAGGCACTGGGTCTTATGTACACTACTATACAATACTATACTGATCATATACAGTTATACTATATATCCTTATGCTATCTTGCTATATCTATTTATTTACTATACAAGAACCACTCCCGTTCTTTTTTTTCCCTCTTTTTCTTTAAGTGACCTTTTCATTGTGTAAAGTGACCGTTGAGTGTGAGCGTGAGCCAGCATGTGTGTGTTCATGCTAAAGTGACTGTTTGTGTGTGAGTGTATACAGTATGTGTGTTGTGTGTGTGTGCTCATGTGTGCTTGTGTGTGGAGAGTTCAGTGTTCAAGACTGATGGCCTGGGGCAGGGCTGTACGCTAAGCTTTTTCACTAGGGGCACACTTGCCCCTAAATGAGAAATTTAGGGGCACAGAATATTTTTTAGGGGCACATTTTTAAATAACAATTTTACCATTATAGTGCAAAAAAATATGTTCCTCCTGCCTCATTACTGTGGTCCTTTTATTTAACATTTAAGTGCGTTTGTTTTCAGGTTTGTATCTTTTATAATGAACCAACTGAGAAAGTGTGTAAATCACTAATAGAACAAAAACAACAAACTGTGTGTGTGTGTGTGTGTGTGTGTGTGTGCGCGCACTTGTAGTGCTCCTTGAATGAGATCATCACAACACACACACACCATTGCATTAATCAGGAGGACAAGAAACTCTGCATACCTTTGTTTCACAATGAAAAGTGCTTTATAAATAAAATTAATTTTTATTATTGTAAATAACCCCATGAAAGGTTTATTATTTTTATGGGTAATTACCTGCTTCATATTTGTGATGTTACTGGTTTCAGGGTGTGCCTAAAGTGATCAATGTGTTGGGCCGTTTATAGAGATCTATGCCAATTAATGTTTATGTATATCCAGGACTTTTTTTTACAAGAATTGAGAGGCCTACTACGGTATGTGTATATGTGACCTTTATTTTGAAAACCGTGTTGCGACGCAACCTTGTTTAAGTTTGCGCTTTTGACAGTGAAATGTTCAGTTCAACTTAGCTCGAAGGAAAGACTCTAATCAAAAAGGTTTAATGGACCTGTATGAGGCCATAGCTCTTATGGTGGGACTTTATAGAAGAGGAATGTAATACTATGCAAAACGAGAAATAAACAGTGATTTTACCAGCAGTAATTTGCAAGCCACTTTCATATGGGGAACCGTGACAATTATTAGTATTATCTTATTTGCATATTGTCTCATTATTAGATAGATAGGTTGATTACTTATAAAGTGACAGTATTAAGTATTGAAAAACTTCCTAATAGTTGGCTACTCACCTAATGCATGGTAGAAGTGTGTCCCCGTCAATCATCACTGCCAGATCCGACTTAATTTAATCGGCTATGGTCTCTTATCATCTCTCCACATCGGACGTGGTTGTCATAAGATGGACTGATATCCGCTCCGTTCTTCTTGCAGAGCAAAATTAGCGGCTTAAACTTATTGAAAGGAAGTTCTTCTTTGGCGATGCAACATTCAGTTTCGATTCGATTGTTCGCTAGGAATTATGGGATTTGGTGTTGGATGTATGGACTCTACGCAGACGGGACATGGTATTTAATCGCACGATAGACTACAACTACCAAGTAGAATAGCGTGGCCCAGATTCACTTCACACGCAAATATTTTTTTCACACAGGCTATCGCAGTAAGTTCATTCATTGCCGACAGATTTTTTCATAGCACTGCGACATTATGTCGCACTGTACAGCCCTGGTTGTAGGTCCTTTTCTCCATCCTACAATGAATCACAACTGTTGCTTCCCTCAGACACCTGCAAGCTGTTATTGACATAAAGGCTTGCTAGCATAGAGTTAGCTTTCTGGGTCATTGTCACCGGCATCAGTTGAGCGGCGCAGAGGGACTATATAATGAAAGTCAGCAGTGAACAAAGCATGAATAACATTTGTTTATATTGAATAAACTCGTAGGTATCCGAAGGAAGCAACAGTTGTGATTGGAGACTCAAGAAAAGAGGGCAGGGTTTCAGATGGGTCAATTCAATGTTGCCCTGCGCAACCCGCGGCTCGTTCAAACACACCACTGCTCTTCTCTCGTAGGGACCGGTCAAGAGACGGGCCTGCGACCCATTCTGGGCCTCAACCCATAGTTTAAAAATAAAACAGAAACACAGCTGGTATAGTTCATTACTTCCAAAATGTGGCCAAAAAAAGTATGTCTCTGTAATCGCTGGCACCTCCAGATGTCTGGTGTTGAGAGACGATGTTCCCCACTTTGATGTTCCTTTCCTCCTCTTCTCCTCCAGATGCTGGACCCGCTGTCCATGAGCAGCCCGGAGAACTCTGCGTCCGGCAGCTGTCCCTCTCTCGACAGCCCGCTGGACAGGTCAGCCCTGGACTCCATCACTTAGAGGCTCATTAACTAAGGCTTTCTACTTTCGTATAACGGGTGAACCAGGGGCCATATGCCGGTAGATACCATACCCTGGTAGCGATGTGTGCTGTGGTAGAAATGTGACTCATATAGTTTCTACTGGCTGGGTGTGCAGAGAAAGGGTGGGGTTTGTGGTTAATGTGTCAATTTGTTTTGACACTACTCCCTCAAGTAAAAAAAAATTGTAATAAAAGTTTGGTTTGTTGGTCACTATGAATCAACGGGTGTCTAGCCTGCTTGTATGCGAGGTCCTATTCAGAGTGTGATTTGTGAAAAAAAAATTCTCTTGATGTAAGTCACACATTTTCTTTTATTATTTATTTATATATATGTATTATATACAGTCATATCCATATATAACTCGCACATCTCATAAGACGATGCAACAGGACGTTTCTTTCTGTTCAGTTTGATGTTTTTATTTTATTTTTCCTGTCGTTGATGATAATTGCGTATCTCTTTTATGTGATGCAGTGATTATCCCAAGTCCAGAATGCCGAGGGCACAGAGCTACCCAGACAACCATCAGGACTTCCCCGGTAAGCTGTGTGTGTGTGTGTATACGTGCGTGCGATGCGTGGGCATATTGTGATTTGCATAGGATCACATAGGTGACAGTGGCTCAGGAGGTAGAGCAGTCGTCTGGTAATCGGAAAGGGCAGCGTGTCGGAAATGTCCTTGAGCAAGACACTTAACCCGCGACTGCTCCGGTTGCCTCCGCTGTGAACGTGTGAGTGAATGTAAGTTGTAAAGCGCTTTGGATAAAACCGCTTATATAAAAGCACTATTTACCATAATAATACCTGATATTCCTCCAAGAGCTACTAAATGGCTATATCTAGTGAATAATATAATAATAAATAATATCTAGTGTTATAACTCCACTAGCTCCCCTTAACACTTCCAGCGCCAAAACGCTGTCCAGCCTTATTGGCCGCCATACGTTGTCTGCCAGGATCGCTGTACAGCGTTTTTGAGATCAATATTAAATTTTTTCGCCATGGCATTCATAATTCATATACCCACCCCCGGTCCTGCAGCTGGACCCCAGATGTGACTGCAACGACGGCTCAATACCGCCGCCTCGTGGATGCTCGGGCGAGTTACACTCGCAAAACAGGAAATGGCATCAGTGCATCGAGGAAAATCATCCGCAGTCACATCTCGTTACGGGACTCCCGACAGACACTATGTACATATGGATCGCTTTCTAAACTTAATAATCGATATGATTTCGGCGTTTATTGCGCCATACAAACCGGAAATGGACCTAGGCGATCGGCGTCGTATAATTGGGATCTTTCACCGCCAGTCTCATTGGCCCACGGTAAGAGGAATATAACGTTATTTTTAGGGATGTCCGATATTATCGGCCTACCGATATTATCGGCCGATATTGGCATTAAAATGTGATATCGGAAAATATCGGTATCAATAAAAAAAATATATATATATTTTTTTACATTTCTATAACCTTTATCTACCCAGGCAAGCTAGTAAGAACAAATTCTGATTTGATTTATTGTCAAAAGTATGCATAATGTTGTGTTAATTCCACAACAAGAGATATGTAATGTTAATTATCTGAAATTATTCAGTTTTTTGGGGGGGGAAACCCTGCATATATCGGTATCGGTTGATATCTGTATCGGAAATTAAGAGTTGGACAATATCGGTATATCTGTTGTGCATTTCCTTGTTTGCAAACCATCTGATCAATATATCCACCCAACCTACATAAAGTAGTTACTGATGATCAAGGAATTATAAACGACCCCCCCCCCCTTTCCTCCACGCATGATGAAGCATAATGTATACCGATCATATACATTTGAATTTTTTTATATAGCTTGTATGGGAAAGAAACGGCAATCAATAATCTATATACTATGCGTTCGGGCCTATAACTAGTGTTTTTGGAATTACAGCAGAAAAGATTAAAACATACTTATATTCTAGAAAGTATTAACACAACAATGTATGAATGAAAAAGTATAACGTTCCCACATCCTGAACGATAGATAATCGATGTTGAATGGGCCATAGTAATGTCAATATAGCAATAACATTTTAAAAGTTATAGCCCTGCAAAGAAGGTAAACATCTCCATAGGCTTACAGCGCTGGCAGAGAGGGGTATGAGATGGGCATAACCCCCGGCGGGCAATGTGTTAACAAAGGGTGTTTGTACTGGTCATGTGGGTGTGTCTGTATAGGGAAGGCTGGCTGGTGATGAGGTATAGGAGACTGAGGTCCAATGAGAACCTGGATCCACAATGAGTCGTCAGCTAAAAGCCCTCAGTTTTCAGTAGATCTTCTCAATCTTTCATACGTAAAACATGGCCTCTGTTCTTCATTACATGAGCCCCAAACGTTCAAAAGTCCCCCGCCGCCCGACTTCCTCCAATGTCACGTGACTTCCGGCCAGTCCAAAACCTCTGCTGCCCATTCCAGCCGACCAGTAGAGGGGAAGGAACGAAGGAAGGGGGAGAGAGGCAATCGCCTCCCCGATTGGAATGTGTGCCTGTCAATCAAACCCAACTCTCTTCTTTTCTTTGTGTCGCGCCTCCAGAGTACGACATCCCAGTGTTTGAGAAGTCAGGGAAGGGAGGGACTTACCCTCGGCGATACGGCATTCCCTTCGGCCTTCAGGACTACAGTGACGGTAAATGATGATGAAGAAGAAGTCGTGTGAAAAGCCTAGTCTAATTCAATTATATGAAATTCAAAAAACGTTATTAGTCCCGCAAGGGGCAATTTAAGGCATGAATACGGCAAACAGCTGCACTTATACACATCCATACACTATTAACGCTTTGAGTGCCAGCCACGTGTTTTGTCGTTAGTTCATGCCGACCGTTGAGTGCCGCCAACGCGCGTTTGTTTGTCGTATTTTTTTTTATTGGCGATTTTAATTCATATTTCATCAATCGAGCCTCAGGTTACAAGATAAAAGAGTTTTATATGTCACGGCATACAAGTATACAATGAAATGCGGGGGGTTAGTGTTGCAGACTCTCTGAGCTCAATTGGGAAGATACCGCCCCCTATCATCTCTCCCTGTGTAACTGCACCCCATTACTTTCGACTGATGGGGGGGGGGGGGGGCGGGCCAGTTTCCTCATTTTACTTTTCCGTCAAGCCAACTGAAGAATCCATTGTGATCGCCGGCCCGGAAAACGCGTGGATTATGTATTTACAGTACCCAACGCTGAATCAATAAACACGATCGATATTTGGAATGACGATCAGGAATTGGAATTATCTTTTTGGATAACATCTGATCTGAGGTAAGGAATTTATTTTACCAGTCTTAGGATAATCAGAGCTATTTTCACAGAGATATCAGCGTTTGCCCTATGCGTGTGTGTGTGTGTGTGTGTGTGTGTCTCTCTCTGTGAAGGCCACCATTGACATCTGTGGAACGTGGCATGAACTGCCACTTACCAATGCCCGTGGCCATCTCATGTCGGCACAACAACAACGCCAACGTCAACACTGGACTGAGCTTAAACTGCAAGGGAAGCTTGCTTGTCTCCCTGCCGCTGACCACTCTGTCTCGCACGCAGTTTTAAAAAATGTAGCTATTGATGAGAGCATCATCATTTTTACTTTAAAAGCTAGGCTACAGGTTTTACCATCAATGCTCAACCTTTCCATCTGGTTCCCTGGCAGTCATAGCCCACACTGCATACACCACGGTCACGAACAGACAACAGAAACCATGTCTCACATACTCAATGGCTGTCATGCATACAAAGGGCTCTACATTTGTAGGCATGATAGGATCGTGAACCTGATTGCAGACAGTGTCAGTTCCACACTCGGGTCACCTGCAACATATACGCTGTATAAACACACCAGTGTGAAGCCATATATGCTCAATCTGTGTAGGGACAATTCACTGTTCTCTGACATTTCAGCAAACACCCCCGATGTTGTTATTGTTAATGAGAATAACAGAGAGGTTCTCATCCTGGAAGTTGGTTGCACGTTTGACTACAGTCTAGAGGAAGCATTTACAACCAAAATGTTAAAATATCAACTGTTAGACCATACCATTTCACAACTCGGCTACAACTGTAAACTTTTAGTCTTCATATTTGGAAGCCTGGGTCATGTCCATAAGTTGGGTGTTAGAGGCCTTCAGTTGGCCGGTCTTCCGAAGAGAAGAGCCAAACAATTAGCTAAATATTGCTCAGTGTCAGCAATTATTGGCAGCCGGGCAATTTGGAGAAGACGCTGCTATCTGTACCCATGAGCTGTGTGTTGATTGTCAGGTTCATCATCCGTGTGAGTCTGTAACTTTGATTGCCACTGTGGCACGATTGTATCCGAATAATCCCACAATGTACAAGCGCACTGTTAATATTTGTGTCCTTTAAACCTTGTTTTTATGTGGACATAAATAAAATATTCTAAATGTGTGTGCGTGATCAGGAAATGAGAGAATCGATATTTCAGTCCGCTTCTATAGCGTGCATAAGTACCGGTACACATACTATCAATAATCTAGCGTTTATTTGAAAACGATTCATAAATAGGCCGAAACGTTTTTGTGTATGCCAGAATATTCCAGTAAATGCCGTTTATCACGGAATCTTTATATTTTCCTTGAAAACGAGGGCTTTTCAGAACGCTATAAAACGGAAATCAAGCGATTAAAAAAAAACAATCCGTTTCGACAATGTTGACCGGAAACAAGTCATTGATAAACGACGGGCAGATTAGACACATAATTTAAGACAGAGATTATGCGTCCACAACGCTATCATTGAAGTGGGTGGTGGCATTTAACCATGTTTACCATGTTAACAAGTGGCACTGGAAGTGTTAAAGCACAAGAGACATGACACTGTTGGAACAGGATCCTTATATTGTTGATCTGTCATGTCTAATAAATTAATTCGGTCAGTACAAAAAAAGTGCACTTTTGTCAAATCTTCAAATCAAAGGGTCAAAAGGTGCATATTAGTGAACTGACCATTCCTTGTACTGTGGCCATTCACCAGTCGAATGGCCTCTGGAACAAAACCAAACTTCCTTCTGTTTGTTGTACAGGCAGGCTGTAAAATAATCTCTGGAGTCCTATACATTTGTTCACAAACAACGCAATTATTAATTATTAATCACAGAGAGAGAGAGAGAGAGAGAGAGAGAGGACTAGCTTGAGATGCAGGCAAAATGTTAAAGGGCACTTCACCAAAAGAACTGATGATTTATTTTATTTTGCCCCATAATCTCTCACACACAAAAACATCCATTTACAATCTTAAGAAGATTGATATAATTTTCATGTCCAGTAGCCGCAGAGAGAGGTCCAGCCAGGTGCACACTAGCCTAGCTTAGCACAAGGACTAGAAGCGGTAGGGAGCAGCTAGCCTAGCTTAGCACAAGGACTGGAAGCAGTAGAGAGCAGCTAGCCTAGCTCCCTCAAAGGTGAAGAAATGCAACTTCCAATAACTCCAACTGATGCACAGAGATGAAATTGATATCAATCGTCTTGTCTGACTCTGGGGGAAAATGGCAAATAAGTGTATTTCCCTAAAATGTTAAGAGTTCCTCAAAGTCATTGTGTGACGAATCTTGGGAAACATACATTTTTTAACAACTTATATACTTCAAACAACTGAAGACACTGCTCTTTGAAATCGGTATTAGAGGGAGATGATTTCCTTTACCTACAAAATCCCTGCCTCCTTAGGTAGGTTTCCAGCAGATTTCCTTTTAACTAGTAACCTGAAAATCTTGGTCAAAACAAAGTTAGAAGTAACGTTTCATTCTACAACACAGTCTTAACCTCTTAAGCCCGACCGGTACCGGGCCGAGATTTATTTCACGTCACAAATAGATAAATTCAGTCCGTATTAACACATTCTGTGCCACGCAGTTTGCCCATCTTATACCACTCTCTGCCAGTGCTGTAAGCATGCATTAAAGCGTTCCGTCTCCAGACGGATTTCCGTCAATTTGATTGGGAAGATCCGTCCATTTGATTCGCAGTCTGACGGAAGTATTTGCATGATTTGTAGATGCATACAGATTGAAACAAAATTGAGCCAATCAGAGGCGCCAAATATGGAAAAGGGCTTTTTTTCCCTATCGCGCCAAGCAGTCATCATCACTCAGCGACTCGAGAGACAGGATTACGCTGCTCACTCCGGAGGCTCGCTCCGCGTTGCAGCTGCAGGCTATTGGGCGAGTGACAATTGCGAGGTCTGAGAAGTTTGTCCGCCACATGGCAGGGTAACAAAATAGTCATGTAGAATAATTAAAAACTGCGGTGTGTTTTGGTTTTACGAGTCGCCTTTTTTGCAGCCTCACGCGTCAACTGCTTGTTTACCAACGTCACAGCCACCACGCTGCTTGCACTCGCTGCTATATACCGATTAGCTAACGTTAGCTTAATAGCGTCGGTTAAATGGAAGGAGTAAGCCGGCCACTAAAAAGAGAACCCACCGCGGGGTTCTCAGATGAAAAGGATCAGCGGGACCACCTAACAAAGTTTCGAGAGGAGAGGACGTTTGAAGAGACTGGCTAGGCAGCGCTACTGGGGGCTGTAGTGGTGAGTTAACTTGTTCCGTGTGCCGCAACGATGTCAAAAAGAAAAACAGAAACAACACGTTTGTCATTGTCGTGTTACTTCACAGTACAATATGTGAGTCCCCTGCTGTGGTTGTGAGTATACGTTTATTAGCTTAACTCCGTAGCAACATCACACAGGTGTATCTGTAGACAGTCTCCTCCCCACCGTATATATTCTCTCCCCACCGTATGTATCTTTTTTCTACCACCACCCCCTCCTAATGTACAGTCTCCTCCCCATCATATGCATATAATCTCTCTTAGGATCTATGGGTAACAGTACTGTATATTTCTCTCCCACCCACCCCCTCCTAATGTACAGTCTCCTCCCCATATGTATATAATCTCTGTTAGGATCTATGGGTAACAGTACTGTATATTTTCTCCCACCCACCCACCCCCTCCTAATGTACAGTCTCCTCACCATCATATGTATAATCTCTGTCAGGATCTATGGGTAACATTACTGTATATTTGCATATCGTATATGTCACAAATGTAACGGTACTATATACCTGTAGTATGTCCCTATGCCATAAATGTCATGATGTCAATGTCATGCATGTCATAAATGTCACTATGAATTGAAAATGGGGTACCCTGATGATGTAAACAAGACGAACGTCTTTCTCTGGTCTGCATCCCCTTAACAATTGTGTGTATTGAGCCATACTGTATTGTACCCATTCTGCAATCGGTTAAATATTGATTGATTGTTATAACAGATTGCAGAATGGGTACAATACAGTACAGCTCAATACACACAATTGTCAAGGGGTTGCAGACCAGAGAAAGACTTTCCTCTTTACATCAGGGTCCCCCATTTTCAATTCATCATAACATATATGACATACATGACATACAGATAGATAATACTGCTACATCTATACATTTATGACGTACCAGATTTACACAGTATTGTTTGTGATACAATAAGAGTCTAAAAAAGAGAGCATATACATTTGACGAAGAAACTGTACATTGGAGGAGGTTGGGTGGAGGGGGGGGGACTGTACATTGGAGGTGGTTGGGGAGGGAAGGGTTGGGTAGGCGGGGTGGGGGGGTAACTGTACATTGGATTATCGACGAAACCGAAACAAGTAGGCTCCCTTAAAACGCCAACGCTATTAAAAAGAAATACAGTGGAGGTTAAAATAAGAATATGACTTGGCCTGAAAAAAAATTCAGTCAGGAGATTTTTTTTTGCTTTAATCCCTGTGTAAGCCTATGGAGTCGCTCACCTTCTTTGCAGGGCTATAACTTTTTAAATATTATAGCTATATCGACATTACTATGGCCCATTCAACATCGGTTATCTATCGTTCCGGATGTGGGAACGTTATATTTTTCCACTCATACATTGTCGTGTTAGTACCGTTGTGAATATAAGTATGTTTTTAGAGAGCAGTAATTCCTAGAACGTGAGTTATAGGCCCAGACGCATATTATACATAATCGATTGGCGTTTCGTTCCTATACACTATATTAAAAAATTCAAATGCATATGCTCGGTATACATTATGCTCCATCATGCGTGAAGGAAAGGGGGGGGGGGGTCGTTTATGATTCCTTGATTGTCAGTAACGGCTTTCCTTAGTACGACATCATACGTTGATCGGATGGATTGCAATGAAATAAATGGACAATCGATCTGGAATTAACGTTAGATTCCTCTTACCTGTGGCCGATGAGTCTGGAGAAAAAAAAATCCAATTATTTGATTTCGATCTACTAGATCCATTTTCCGTTTGTATGACGCAATAAACGGCGAAAGCATATTGATTCTTGCGTCTCGAACGAGATCAAATGCACTCGAGTGTTTGTCTTGATCAACATAACAAGATAGCTCTGCCGGAGGATTTTCCCAGATGCACAGAGCGCCACATCCGGTTTAGAGTGGAGTGCAACTCGCCCGAAATCCACCAGGCGGCAGTATTGAGGCGTTGAAATATCAGACAGAGTCCAGCTGGCTCCCGGAGCCTTCCTGGATGAATTATGAATGCCAATAGCGAATAAAGGAAATAACGATCATAAAAACGAGTCAACTCGTTGGCCTTATTAGATTGGCGGGCAATAACGAGTAAACTCGTTTTTGGCGCAGGATGTGTTAAGTGATGATGTGTTTCTGTTTCAAATGTAGCCAAGAGTAAAGACCCTAACCCTATCAAAACAGCAGTCAAAGTGTATATTTTCAGCACTATTTGGTCAATGGTCAAATCTTTCACTTTTGGTCAATGTTAGCGTGGTGTTTATTCACCGTCAAAGATGACTATTTTCTTTTTTATAATAATTTATATTATCCTTTTGGTTCATTCCAATTTACTCAAGCCTAGTAACAGACACAATATTTGTGACACTGAGGTCCATAGATGTCCCTAGATACCAAGTACATGCAAATGGACCTTGTAGAAGTTTGGCAATCTTCCATTTACTTTGGTATGTACCTTTAGGCAGATTTTCTGAAAATATAGCTAGGGCTTAACTCATTGGGCGCCAGACCAGAGTAAAGTCGGGTTATCTCGCCAGCGGTTGAGCGCCATACCTGAGTATAGTCGGGTTTTGGCAGTTTTGACTTTTATTCGATTTTTTTTATTCATTACAGGTTCACGGACCTCGGTGTTACCATAGGAAATCATTCTGAGATCCCTAGAGTGCAATACCGGCCGCATCCTGCTAGGTGGCAGTATCCCCACCCTTTGAAACCTTATTTCACACTGTCACATCTAATTTAGTCTGGGCGGATCATTTAGATCAAGCCAAGTAAATCGCTTCATCCGACCACTTCGAAACGCGTTCAGCACATTTGAGGCATATCTTGTGCCACTTCATGTCAGGGACCCGATCGACATCAATACTGGAAATCGCGATCAGACAATTGGAATATTCTTTTTGGGATACCTCCTAGTAAAGGTAAGGACTATATGACATCAATCCTACTTCGATCCAACAATGATTTCACATCGATCGCAACGAGTATGTAACATACTCCAAAACGTATGCCGTTGCTGACGATCAAAGCATCACTTTTTCTCCCCATTCTATTTTTCTCTCATCCCAATTTCATATTATCCAATTCTTCCCTCCCCTGTCTTGAACGTTGCTAGACTATGCCTCCCACTGGTCGGCTGTAGTGAGGATAGAAGCCTTGCATCATGTGTCCCCTCCGGTACACGAGGAGGCAGCCTGTCGCATCTTTTCACCGCAGCAGCTCGAACTCTGTGGCGAGGAGTAACGCGTGGGAGGCTCACGCTGCCCCCGCTACTTCCTGCTTCCGCCGCACCGGCGTCACCAAACCGACCTGTAGGAGTCGCTGTCCACAACGTCCAATCCCCACCCACCGGCTTTCCCACCCTCTAACACTTGCCAATTGTGTTAGTATGAACGACCGGTCAGCCGGTAGCAACGCCGAGAGCTGAGCTCGAACCCAGCGTCTCCTGCGTTAGTGGCGAGCGCCTTGACCACTGCGCCAATCAGCCGCCCCCTTTCATGCATTCATGATGAAACATAATACCTATTATATACCTTTGATTTGGAAATAGTAGCGTGTCCAGACGAGCAACGCGAAAGTTTTTAGCAAAATTCACATATCGCTCCATAGCACAGTTACCAGGAATTAGCCAGGATCACTCTGAAACTATACAATATTCACCACGGTATAACACGCGAACGTATACATGAAAAAATTCATTCTTTTTCACATGTTGAACGATGGATAGTTAACACATTCAGTGCCAACGACGAGATTAGTCGGCTTAACTCGCCATGCGTTGAGTTCCAAGGCCAGAGAAAAAACGAGAAAACTCAGGTTTTAATCGTTATTTCTTTTATTAGCAATATACATTCATTTTTCATCCATCCAGCCTGACGTTATCATTGGGAATGGGTCTGAGCTCGAAAAGGGCTAATACCGCCGCCTATCGTCTCCCGGATGGTATTGCACATCATTGGATTGGATTGGGTGGGCATGTGCATCAGAAAAAAAGTCCGGTCCGGGGTTTTCCCTTCTTTGCCAAGCAGTATCTGTTACCACATTAACTGGGGAGGCTGGGAGCAGCTTTCGATTATGTGTTTTGGACTATAATGTTGGATCAATAAACGCGATCAATATTTGGAATGGCGATCAGGAATTGGATTAATCTTTTTGCAGAACATCTGATGTGAGGTAAGGACTCTATTTTACCAGTTTTGGGTTAATCAGATGTTTTTTTCACAGAGATCACAACATGTGTGTGTGTGCGTAACGTTAGCGCTAAGCACGGCATGGATAATCGATTTTTCAGCCCGCTTCTCTAGCATGCATAAGTACACAATCTACTATCGATAATCTAGCGTTTATTTGAAACTATTCATCAGCCGAAAAATTACGACGTGTTTTGTGTATTCCACTAAAGAGCTATTATCGCGGAATTTCTCTGGAATTACTAGAACTCTCCAAAACTATACTCTTATTCAAAACGGTATAAAACGGAAATGTACCAATGAAAAAACAATCCGTTTCGTACATGTTGACTGCAACCAAGCGAGGGGTGTTTTAGACCCATAGTCATAATTTAAGATATAGTTTAAGCCTTCGCAAATTTCCCGACCTCCCATTGACTTCCTTATTGGCACGGTAGCCCTAATATGGTCAAAGGGGCATGGCACTGAATGTGTTAATGTCAAATGAAGCCATAGTATTGTCTCCATAGCTATAATATAGAATATAGATGATAGCCCTGCAAACACCGCGACGCACAGTGAAAATCCCTATCTCTTACAGCGGTGGCGCAATGAGTACAAGGATGGCTTAAGCGGCTGACGCTCAAAGAGTTAAGCGGTTATTCGTGCCTTTTCATTCTCTTCCTCCACGCCAACCCTCCCTCCCTCCCTCTCTGTCCTCTGCAGGGCGGAAGACCTTCCCGCGGGCGCGGCGGACCCAGGTGCACGGCTTCCGCTCTCCGGTCAGCTTCAGCCCCACGGACCAGTCTCCCAGCACCAGCAGCGGCAGCAGCGTGTTCACCCCCGACCTGGAGGAGCCCCCGGGACCGGGCCGGCGGCCGCGGCGGGGCAGCGACATCGAGCCCACCCTCTCCGTCATGGACATCAGCCCCCCGAGCCGCTGTAAGTCCCTTTTTTCCCCCGCTTGTCACAAATGGGTCTCGTGAATCCGTGCTCTCATTCAAGCCGGTACCTGATGGATGCACTGCCCTGGTGGTGGTTTGTCTTGTCCACATCATATCCCGTATTTACACAGAATGCACACATGAACTTAACCCTTTCACTGTCACACTACATACGGTTAACCCTTTACTATCGTCGGTAGTGTGATAGTAAAGGGTTAACCTTCTGTAGTGTGAAAGGGTTTACCCTTTTTTTTATCCACTTTTTCTCTTTCTATTTTTCTCCCATCACAATTTCGCCTCGCCAAATTCTCCCTTCAATTCTCCCCTCCCCTGTTTCGAACGTTGCTAGACTATGCCTCCCACCGGTCGGTTGCAGTGAGGACCAAGCCTTGCATCACGTGTCCCCTCCGGTACACGAGGAGGCAGCTGTCACATCTTTTCACCTGAACAGCGCAATCTCTCAGTGGCGAGGAGTAACGCGTGGGAGGCTCACGCTGCCCCCGATACTTCCTGATTCTGCTGTACAGGCGCACCAACCGACCTGTAGGAGTCGCTGTCCACAACGTCCCATCCCCACCCACCGGCTTTCCCACCCTCTAACACTGCCAATTGTGTTAGTATGACGACTAGGGGTGGGACGATACATCGATCCAGATCGATATATCGATCTATTATCAATTATCAAATAGGATCGATGCAACGTAAAAAGATCAATTCATATTGCGATACTCTTATTTTGAAAATCCCCTCGTGAGCATATCCGCCCGGCTGGCTGCAACAACAACAGTAGCTCAGCGCAGCTCCGTGTGTAGACGTTAGACTGCATTGCTTCAGAGTCCGCCTATTTTGCCCGAAATAAGTGCCTGTTGTTTTTTCCCCCATAAGGGGTCAAATGCATCTAACATGCTTTCCATCCTCGCCATTCCTTTATGCCCACGTCGCGTTAAATACCGAAATTAACGTTGCGTTAGCTTGAGCTAACTAAGCTAAGCTGATAGAGAGAGCAGCAGAGGTCCACTAGGGACTGGGAAGGAGATAGCCCCACTAACAGGATCTGGCCGGTACTGCACCTTCTGACTCCCAATATGCCTTTTCCATTCAAAAATACAGCGCTGTGATAGGATATTAATATAGGGGAAAAAAAGAAAAACGAACTAAAAACAGTGAACAGGAGGTCTATTTGTATTATAAACAATAGATTGTTTTTCATTTAAATGTCTGGAAGAGATCAAACATTTAAATGTCAAATGATATTTCCATTCCCTTTTTTTGTTGTTGATTTAAATGTTACTGATTGTGTTAAATGGGCATATAATATCGTCTCATATCGATCGCAGGCACCTGAATCGAATCGAATCGTATCGTATCGTGGCAGACTTTGTGATATCGGAAAATATCGTATCGTTGTCCAAAGAATCGATATCGTATCGTATCGTGATGAAACTGGTGATTCCCACCCCTAATGACGACTGGCCAAGCCGGTAGCAACGCAGAGAGCTGGGCTCGATACCAGCATATCCTGCGTTAGTGGTGAGCGCATTGCCCACTGCGCCACTCAGCCGCCAAGGGTTTACCCTTTGTCGTGTGGCAGTGAAAGGGTTAACCTGTTGTCGTTTGGCAGTGAAAGGGTTAACCTTCTGTATTGTGGCAGTGAAAGGGTTAAAGGAACATGATGCCCTCTAGTGGTGGTTTGTCTTGTCCAAATCATGTCCCGTATTTACACAGAACACACACATGAACTTAAAGGAACACGCCAACATTTTGGGAAATTAGCTTACCGTCTTCTCTAGAGTCAGACAAGAAGATAGATACCAGTTTCCTCTCTGTGCATTCAGAAGAAAGCTATCTGGCTACACGTTAGCCTAGCTTAGCACAATGAATGGAAGCAGACATGGCCGGTTAGCCTAGGCATTGTCTAACTAATGCCTCTCCCGAAGGCTAACCGGCCATGTCCGCTTCCATTCATTGTGCTAAGCTAGGCTAACATGCAGCCAGATAGCTTTCTACTGAACGCACAGAGAGTAAACTGGTATCTATCTATCTTGTCTCTCTCTGGAGGTTGGTGTGTTCCTTTTAAAGGAACATGCTGGCATTATGGGAAACACGCTTACCGTCTTCTCCAGAGTCAGACAACTGTTTGTTAGAATAGAATAGAAATACTTTTTCTGTTCAGTAGAAAGCTATCCGGCTGCAAGTTAGCCTAGCTTAACACAAATGAATGGAAGTGGATACGAACCAGCTAGCCTAGCTGTTGGCCAAAAACACCTCTCCCGGAGTTTTAATCTAACGTCACGGTGCCCAAATGCGGCCACTCTTATTGTCTGGGACCAAATACGGCCACGCCCCACTCCCAGCAAAAAGTGGGAATCTCTAGAATGGGTTTGGGGCGCCGCTGTATACGGAAGTGGCTCTCAAGGTGACGATTAGACAACACTTTTTTGTCGTCAGTAGATGGCAGCATTGGTTTAAAATTAAAGGCTGAAAATGTTGAGAACTACAACACTGCATTTCCCAAGAGCGTTAGCGACAGGTCGCAGGTCACCGGGATGTGTCTATATTCTCCGACGTGATCTGAACAGCGTTAAACTATTACTGCGACCTCGGTATAGCGACCGAAAATGGCCAACTAATTATCTTAACAGAAGTGCGCTGGTAGCGTTACATGTGTTGTCTAAAGGGGGACATATGGTACAATTTGAGATTCTAACTATAATCGGCATATAAAGGACAAGATAAAGCATCGTTAATTTGTAAGAAACCTCAATGAAAACGGCGCAGGGTGCTATTGTTATGAAAATGTGATCGAATCCTATGAAAATGTGGACGCATTTGGCCTACGTTCCGTTAGCTACTTCCATCAATTTGTGCTAAGCTAGGCTAGCTTCTACTGAACGCACGGAGAGGAAATTGGTATTTATCTTTTTGTCTGACTCTGGAGAAGACGGTCGGTCAGCACGTTTCCCATAATGCTGGCGTGTTTCTTTAACCCTTTCACTATTAACAGTCTGTAGTCAGTGTGTTAGTGAAAGATTAACCTTCTGTAGTGTGTTAGTGAAAGGTTAACCTTCTGTAGTATGTTAGTGAAAGGTTAACCTTCTGTAGTGTGGTTGTGAAAGGGTTAACCCTTTGTTGTGTGGTAGTGAAAGGGTTAACCTCATTTGAATCCGGCCAGTCAACTGTGTCTACAAATGACATTTTTTTTTCATTTCAACCTTTATTTAAAATCGTAAGCATCTGAGGTTTCCCTCATTTACAGAAACGACGATTGTACAGTACATAATAAAAACAATATTCACAGAAATTTAAACACCAGAGTAAAACAATTTAAAACGTTTAAAAATAAATTTAAAATATCAACTAAAACAGTTACAGGTAGTCACACAATGGTCTGAAATCATACATTTAAACATTCCAAGGGAAGGGAGAACCTCCAATTTTAGCGTGAGTTGAAGGACATTCCATGAGTTAGAGGCATCAAAGGAAAAGGCTGACTTCCCTAGCTCAGAACAAATCTGAGGAACCCTAAGAACCATCCAGTCATTCGATCGAGTTGAATAGGTTCCAATCTAACAGCGAGGAGATATAAACAGGTTGTTTACCAATAAGGTCTTTAAAAATAAATAAATACCAGTGTTTGTTGCGCCTTTCTGCAAGAGAGATACTCTGGTGAGTATCATATCTGTCACCAGTTATAAATCTGAGAGCTGAGTGATATGCAGAATCCAGAGGTTTAAGAGTTGATGCCGCAGCATGCCTATAAATTACATCACCATAGTCCAAAACTGATAAGAAGACTGATTCCACAATTCTTTTTCTACTAAATAGAGGAAAATTGGATCTGTTTCTGTACAGGAAACCAATTTTCTGTCGCAGTTTAGTGGCAAGACTTTCCACATGGAACTTAAATGTTAATTTCTCGTTGAGCCACAGGCCAAGATATTTATACTCAGTGACTCTCTCTATACAAGAGCCACTGACAGTAGATATCCTCACATCATCAAAGTTAATATTCCTTGCTCTTGAAAACAACATAAACTTTGTCTTACTAGCATTAAGAACCAATTTAAGACTAGTAAGGGCATCCTGTAGACTGTAGAGCATAAAAGGAAAGTTGCAATTTCTCAAAGGCCAGCTGTACAGAGTCTGCAATACAGTACACAATTGTGTCATCAGCATACAAATGGGCATGACATCCATACAAAGAAGAAACAATATCATTAATATAAATTGTAAAAAGGACAGGACCCAAAACTGAACCTTGTGGCACACCTTTAGTCATGGCCAAGAATTCAGATTGTGCTTGACCTAACTTCACACACTGCCGCCTAGAAGATAGATAATCCTGAAACCAGACACAGGCATTATCATCCAACCCAATGTTAGATCGTTTCTTTAGAAGTAAGTAGTGATCAACTGTATCAAATGCTTTTGATAAATCAACAGAGGGCAGCACAATGTTTCTTCTTATCTAATGCTGAAATAATGTCACTTGTAACCAAAGTTATGGCTGATGTTGTACTATGTTTAGCTCTAAAACCAGATTGTTGAGAGCTAAGTATGGAGTTAGTTGAAAGGTAAAATTTAAGTTGTTTACTTACTAGTGTTTCCAGGACTTTAGCTAAGCAAGGTAGCCTGGAGATAGGACGATAATTATCTAAGTTATCCCTATCACCTCCCTTATGTAAAGGAATCACCCGTGCAGATTTCCAAACTAGAGGAAATCTACTTGATGAGATAGAGAGATTAAAAATATAAGTAATCTGTTCAGCCATAACTGGTGCAGCCAACTTAATAAAAAAATACTCTTAAGTTATCCTCACCTGTAGAACACTTTGCATCAATTGATTGCAAAGCATCAAATACAGCTGACTGTGTAAAAGGTTGAAAGGAGAAATGGGAAGTGACGCCCACAGGGTACAAACAATCAGAATCAACAGGACAAGGTCCATTATAGTTCCTATTAAATAAATTACCAGCCTCTGCAAAATGCCTATTGAAGGTAACACAAATTTCACTCTGCTCAGAGATCACACAGTTTTCAACTTTAATATGAGAGGGTAAAGAATTAGATGATTTTATTTTGTTCACATTCACCGCACTCCAAAATTTTGCCGGATTAGAGTATGAGTTTGTAACCAACTCCAGATAGTATCAGTTTTAGATTTTCTTACTACTGCAGTACATTTGTTCCTAATTTGCCTAAAAGAAAGCCAATGTTGAGGGTCTCCAGAACGCCTGGCCCGAGACCATGCAGCATTTCTTTTTTCCAAAACTTTGTTTATTGAAGTTTTTTCATTGCAATATGAGATCATCACAAGGTCAAATTGTACACATATATGCCAGACGTATTGCACATATCTACATATAAGTAGTCAAAATATAGGTCTGTTGAGTGTAGACAATATACATATTGCACAAAGGTACATATAGTTAGTCAAAATATAGGTCTGTTGGATAAACAATATACCTATTGCACAAAACTATGTATAAATAAACAAAATATAGGTCTGTTGAATGTAAATAATATACATGTTGCACATGGCTACGTATAAGTAGTCAAAGTATAGGTCTGTTGAATATATAGACTAAAAAATAGTACACCACAAAATAAATATAGATATTGTTTCGGACATAGTCAATTAAACAGATATGTACACTCAGGACAAGCACTGTACAGCAGGAATAGAGGAATGGAACAAAATTTTTTTTTAAATGAGAAGGTAGACATCGGTTACATTTGCACAAGTAGATAGGTCACTCGACTGGACTGTGCTAGGTTAGGAGTGAGCATTATTTATGGGGGGTCGATTGAGCCTTGTTCCCCAACATAGGTAAAGAAACGGCCCCATGTTTTATAAAATCTAGCTGTAGAACCCCTTATGACACACCTTATTTTCTCCATCTTAAGGAAGTGCAAAATATCCCTGAGCCACATAGAGTGAGATGGAGGAGTGGGTGACTTCCAATGCAGTAAAATGAGACGTCTAGCCAGGAGAGTAACAAATGCCACCAGGTCAGCTTTATATCGTGGCAGAGACAGAGTAGTAGGGGAGATAGAGACACCAAAGCAAGCAGTTATGGCTGTCGGGCTGATTGGGATCTCAATACTATTTGAGATAGTTTCAAATATTTCAGACCAAAAGTTATGCAGGGAAGGGCAGGACCAAAACATGTGACTATGTGTAGCAGGGGCACGGTGGCATCTGTCACAGGTGGGATCAATGTTGCCATAGATCTTGGCTAGCCTGACTTTAGTAAAGTGTGAACGGTGAACAATTTTACATTGGATCAGTCCGTGCCTGGCACAAATTGAAGAGGAGTGGACCCGGTGTAGAATATCCTCCCACAGGTTTTCTGTGATGTCCTCACCCAGGTCCTCCTCCCATCTCCTCCTGATCTTTTCTAATGAGGTAGGACGCAGTGAGGAAATCAAGCCATACAGGACAGATATAATACCCTTTGTGACCAGTGTAGGCTTTAGTAAAGTGTCAATAGGAGTGGCTTCTGGGAGTTTGGGGAACTGTGGGTTGATATTACGTACAAAACTGCGGACTTGCAAGTATCTGAAGAAATGTGACCTCGAAAGAGAGAACTTGTCAGACAGTTGTTCAAATGATGCAAAAATATTTTCTATATATAAATCACTGAACGTTCTAATACCAAGAGGGGACCAGGAGAGAAAAGCTCTATCCATCACAGAGGGGGGGAAAACAGGGTTAGCTGTAATTGGAGCTAGTAAAGAAAAAGATTGTAAACCAAAATGTCGTCTGAACTGGTTCCATATCCTGAGTGTTGATTTGACAATGATATTTTTAGAGTAGGGAGAGGTGGGAAAAGGTAGAGGTGCGTGAGCCAGAGCAGCCAGTGAGGCAGGGCTGGAAGAAGAGGATTCCAAAAGCAACCATACAGGGGATGAAGGTGTGTCTTCAAACCTTGCCCAATGTTGTAGTGCTCTAAAGTTGGCTGCCCAATAATAGAATTTAAAATTGGGCAGAGCCATCCCTCCCAGAGGCTTTGGTCTTTGTAGGAGGGCTTTACCGAGCCTAGGGACTCTCCTATTCCAGATGAACTGCGACACCAAACTGTCAATTTTCTGGAAGAATGCTTGTGTGAGAAAGATGGGTAAACATTGAAAAAGGTATGAGAATTTTGGCAGGGAGTTCATTTTAACTGAGTTGACTCGTGCCGTTAAGGACAGGGGTAATAGCGACCATCGTTCAAAGTCTTTATGCAGTTTGCTTAACAAAGGGGAGAAGTTAGATTTAAATAAATCCTTAAATTTGTCTGTGAAACGAATGCCAAGATATGTGAAGCCAAGTGGGGAAATTTTAAAGGGTAAAGTATGTAAGGGGTAATTTCGACCTTCAGCATTCAGAGGGAATAGCTCACTTTTATCTAAGTTTAGTTTATATCCTGATATTGCACCGAATGAACTGAAAACATCAAGGGCAGCTGGAATAGAGACAGAGAGATTCGATACATATAAAAGCAAGTCATCCGCATAAAGTGAAGTCTTCTGTTCGATGCCAAACCTATGAATACCAGTTATGTTAGGATTTGATCTGAGAGCAATGGCCAATGGTTCTATTGCGATATTAAATAATAAGGGACTCAAATTGCAGCCTTGCCGAGTAGAGCGAAAGAGAGGGAAATATTCAGAATGTGTGTTGTTGGTTCTGACTGAGGCTATAGGGGAGGTATAAAGCAGTTTCACCCAAGTGATAAATGTTTTACCCAAGCCAAATCTCTCCATGGTGTAGAATAGGTAGCTCCACTCCACCCGGTCAAAAGCCTTCTCGGCATCTAGTGAGATCACAGCTTCTGATATTGAGGAAGAAGAGGGATTATACATGATATTAAGAAGCCGTCTAGTGTTAAAAGAAGAGTACCGGTTTTTTATGAATCCAGTCTGATCTGGGGAAATAATAGAGGGTAGTACCGATTCTAAGCGCATAGATAGTAGTTTGGAAAGAAGCTTTAAATCCACGGATAGCAAACTTATAGGACGGTAGCTCCCACATAGGAGAGGGTCTCTGTTCTTCTTCAAGATTAAGGAAATTGTGGCCTGAGTGAGTGTATGGGGCAATTTAAAACAGCAGAAGGATTCATTGTACATATCAATAAGAAGTGGCGCCAATTTGCCAAAAAACTTCCTATAGAATTCAATTGGGTAACCATCGGGGCCTGGGCATTTACCTGCCTGCATGTTGTGAGCAGCCTCTTCAATCTCCTCTATTGTGATAGGCTCCTCCAGTTTCACCGCTGAGTCGGAGTCAACTTTAGGAATATCAAGAGAGTCAAAAAAGTTGCTAAAGGCAGACGGGTCAGTGGGTTGTTCTGCAGCATAGAGAGATGAGTAGAAGTTTTTAAATTGTTCATTAATTTCTTTGGGATCTGTAGTTCTGCCTGTTGAAGTTTGGATTTGTGGTATTTGATGCGAAGCTGATGCCTGTCTTAATTGATGAGCTAATAGTTTATTCGCCTTATCTCCGTGTTCATAGTAATTGTATCTGGATTTGAATAGTAATTTTTCGGTATGGGTGGTAGTCAGAGTATCGAATTCTGCTTGTAACAATAGGCGTTCCTTATATAAATCAGGTGATGGAGCGATAGAGTAAACGTTGTCAATCTGAGTGATCTGTTTGGTTAAATTATCTAATTTCTTCTTTCTGGCTCTAGTCTCATAAGTGCAGTAAGAAATAATTTCCCCCCTTAAGTATGCTTTCAGTGTCTCCCATAGTAAGGAAGCTGAGATCCCAGGCGTCTTATTGATATCCAAAAAAAAATCTATCTGCTTGGAAATAAAAGTAACAAAATCTTCGTTCGATAACAAACTAGTATTCAGTCGCCAGGGTGGTCGGGTGTTATCACATCCCCTAATTTGCAGTTCCATTAGAACTGGAGAGTGGTCCGATATGACAATAGCATCATATGAGCAAGATAATACTGATGAGATGAGCCGATTGTCGATCAAGAAATAATCAATACGAGTGAAGGTGTGATGAACATGAGAGAAGAATGAGTATGCTCTGCTAGATGGGTTGTGAAAACGCCAAGGGTCTGAAAGTGAAAACTCTTCCATAAAAGATTGAATGGTTTTAGCAGAGCTTGAAAGTACTGCATTTCTGTTAGATGAGCGATCCAATGATGGATTAAGCCAGCAATTGAAGTCCCCTCCTAATATCAGATAATGTGTGGAGAGGTCGGGTATCGAAGAGAACACAGATCTAAAAAATGAGCTATTGTCCCAGTTAGGGCCGTAGATATTAAGCATAATCACTGGGGTGCCACAGAGCTTTCCAGTTACCAGCACAAATCTACCATTTGGGTCAGAGAGAACATCTGAGCAAATAAAATTTATTGATTTGTGGATTAAAATTGCCACACCTCTAGCTCTGCTCTGAAATGATGAGTGGTACACTTGGCCAACCCATCGTTTACGTAGTCTGGTATAATCAGATAGCTTGAAATGAGTTTCCTGAAGGAAAGCTATATGAACCCCCAAATTCTGAAGATGCCCCAGTACTTTACTACGTTTGATTGGCTGATTTAAGCCCTTACAATTCCAACTAGTAAATTTGACCACTCCTCCAATCTGCTGTGAGGTTTTAGGTTGAGTCATAGACTGGTGTTGAGTGTACAATGAGTAACATCGAAAAGTATGTCCTAATAGTATTTTTTTTGTGCAGTGGCCAAGTCATAGAAAAAGCAACAACAGTATAAACATCGCACAAAAAGAACTGTAAATATAAACAAACCCTTCCCTCCCCCCTCCCCCTCCCTCCCATGCTGATGCGTCTCCTCGAATTGGACGCGCGCATAACCCACTATTACTAACTCTAAAGATAAACACCACCCCTTCCGTGGTTAAGTGACAAATGTTAATATTGTGAAATATCGTAGTCCCAAAATGAAATAGTCTGTATATGCTCAGTCATATGGACATGAATTATGAACTTGCCGTTCAGCTGATGGTTACAGTCTGGGGAACCGCTTTTCTGAGTTTAGTGTTTATGAAAGTCGAGGCGGCGGCCGGGTCTTCAAACGTGTGCGTTGAACCACTCGGCAGAGTGATTTTCAGAACCGCAGGAAACATCAGCCCAAACTTGATACCAGGACAGGCATGGAGTTCACGTTTCACTCCTCCAAACGCAGCCCTCTTCTTGGAAACAGCGACGGTGTAATCAGGGAAAATAGAGAGCCTTTTGCCTTGGAAGAGTAGAGGGGTGTCACGGGAGGTCGCGCTGGCCCGACGGCGTGAATATTAAAGGCAACCAACTTGTGTTCGGCTTTTCTCTGATTGGCCGCGCCCCCACGCGCAGGCAAGCGCAGCCGTCCCACGTCCCAAATGAAATCCAAAGAGCAAGCGCGGCAGCGCGGCAGCGCGGGCAACCAACTTCTGTAGTGTTGGGCTGCTGTTCCAACGCACTTGTGTTGGGCTGTGGTAGCAGTGGAGCGTGGAGCGCTGCTGACTGATTATTATGTTTCGCGTTTTTAACAACCAACGGTAGATTCACTCGTCACTGTACATGTATAAACAAAGCCCATACAGTTATGAAATAATAAACACTGTTAGGACTCGCAATAATAAACACTGTTACGACTATATATATACTAGACTAGACTAGACACATAGCCATAATTTAAGATATAGTTTATGTATTCGCAAATATGAGAGCTCTGTCATTGAAGTGGGTGGTGGCAGTGTAACAACGTTCACCCTGATGTAAAGTAGCGATTTTTATTGTTTTGTCATGACAACCCAATTACATAATCCAACATATGTGTAAAGAAACAACATATTCCAGTTAACGGAATATTTTTTAATGATTCATTACGGTATAAATTAGGTTAACTAGAGCCAGCGGGGCAATGCGGTTGTTCATTCACCGGCTTCAGTGCGCCGCCCGCGGCTTGACTCGGTTCAGCGTTCACCCTGATGTAAAGTAGCGATTTTTATTGTTTTGTCATGACAACCCAATTACATAATCCAACATATGTGTAAAGAAACAACATATTCCAGTTAACGGAATATTTTTTAATGATTCATTACGGTATAAATTAGGTTAACTAGAGCCAGCGGGGCAATGCGGTTGTTCATTCACCGGCTTCAGTGCGCCGCCCGCGGCTTGACTCGGTTCAGCGTTCACCCTGATGTAAAGTAGCGATTTTTATTGTTTTGTCATGACAACCCAATTACATAATCCAACATATGTGTAAAGAAACAACATATTCCAGTTAACGGAATATTTTTTAATGATTCATTACGGTATAAATTAGGTTAACTAGAGCCAGCGGGGCAATGCGGTTGTTCATTCACCGGCTTCAGTGCGCCGCCCGCGGCTTGACTAGGTTCAGCGTTCACCCAGATGTAAAGTAGCGATTTTTATTGTTTTGTCATGACAACCCAATTACATAATCCAACATATGTGTAAAGAAACAACATATTCCAGTTAACGGAATATTTTTTAATGATTCATTACGGTATAAATTAGGTTAACTAGAGCCAGCGGGGCAATGCGGTTGTTCATTCACCGGCTTCAGTGCGCCGCCCGCGGCTTGACTAGGTTCAGCGTTCACCCAGATGTAAAGTAGCGATTTTTATTGTTTTGTCATGACAACCCAATTACATAATCCAACATATGTGTAAAGAAACAACATATTCCAGTTAACGGAATATTTTTTAATGATTCATTACGGTATAAATTAGGTTAACTGGAGCTGTGGAAACTATTATCTTAAATTATGGCTATGTGTCTAATATGGCTGTCTCAAACACAAGGACCTGGGGGAGCCTCATGCGCATGCGCGGCTCTCTGCCGCGACTCTCTTGTCTCTCTTGTCTCTCTTGCCGCAAGGCCGCGTGCTAGTGGATTGATTGATTGGCCGTGTGGCCAATCAGAGAAACGCTGAACGAAAAGCTGAACACAAGTTGGTTGCCTTTAATATTCACGCGGCCCGACGTAGGATTTCGTTCCGGAGATGAAAGAAGTGGACCCTGATGATGAGCGGACGAGGCGTCTCTCCCTCTTTGGGTTTAGCCCGCAAAGTGCGATGGGCTCTGTCGAGTAGGGGCTCATCATCCAGGCCCAGTAGGTTCTTGAGTAGGCGGCCAATGAATTCCGTTGGCCGCGGACCCTCCGAGCCCTCAGGTATCCCCACGAGTCGAAGGTTGTTCCTCCTCGATCTCCCCTCTAGGTCCTCACATTTGTCGGTTAGTAATTGCACCTGTGACGTGAGCTCCTTAACAGTGGAGTCAAGCGAGGAGAGCTGGTCACTGTGGTCGCTCGTCACACGTTCCAACTCGCAGATAGTTTGCCCGTGTTCATTTATTTTCAGCAGCAATGGTTCAGTAATATTCACCAGCTCCGTGCGCACTGCAAGGATTTCAGCTCTCAGGTTAGTTGCCGATGAGTCAATTCTGCCACAAATATCTTCCTTCAGCGAGTTCAGCATTGATTGTAAGGCCCCTAGATCAAAGGCGCTGCCGCTGGTCATGTTAGCAGCTGGCGCGTGCGGTGGGGGTGGCCCGGGTGGCTGATCAAAGATTGTTTGTTGTCCTGCACGCGTCGTCCTTAATTTGGGTTTAACAGGACCCATGGACGATTTAAAGTGTCGAAAAGTCTGCCTGACTGGTAGATGAACATACGTTGTCCAGTGTCCAAAGTCCAAAAAGAAAAAACGTAGTTAAAGGACTATTTATAATTGAAGTTTGTCACAAACCGGCGGAGCGGCGAAAAGCACGTCTTACATGCTCGGTGTTATGTACGAGTTCGACCATGCAGCATTTCTGTCTTTAATTAGGGTTGACAATTCCTGAGAAAACCAGGGTATTATATCTTTAATGCAGACTTTTTTAAAAGGAGCATGTTTGTCAACTAATAAATTAAATGTTTTTATTTAAATGAAAGTAAATCAGCGTCCCTGTCCTGGTGTCACCCCCCCCAGCTCCGCGCGCGCCCACCAACTGGCGTCTGGGGAAGCTGCTGGGCCAGGGAGCCTTCGGTCGGGTCTTCCTCTGCTACGACGCTGACACCGGACGGGAACTGGCCGTCAAACAGGTCCAGTTTGACCCGGAGAGCCCCGAGACCAGCAAGGTGAGACCTGGGATGGGTGTTGAGGCCGAGCGGCTGCAGGGGGGAGGGTTGTCTGGGGATGTAGGGGCTGCACTCACAGAGAAACTATCTTACTGTTGCCATAGTGGCCGTAATGGCTGTCGGGACGGATTTCAATATTCTATTCATAAAAACAAAAAAAAAGTATTGTCCCTACTGCGTCTATTCTTTTACTAACGGATTTCCAGTTCCGCGTTCACGTTCTGCAATCTGATTGGCCACTGACGTTTCTGGTGCGATCTGATTGGCCACTGACGTTTCTGGTCATGTGACATGTGTGCCCAATCGCGTGACGCGCCCATTTCTGCCTCGAACAGCAGCAAACTACCTAACGCTTAGTTTATCACTGGTTAAGCTTAGGCGACTCTTTTGAAGTTGGTTATGGTTAGAGTTTGGAATCAGGGCTGGCGTTCTATCGCCCTGCTCTAAGACAAACTCTAACCTTACCAACTTCTAAAGAGTGCCTAAGCTTAACCGGTGGCAGAACTTGCCGTCACACGATTGGCGCGACCAGAAACGTCAGTGGCCAATCAGAGCGCAGAACGCGAACGCGGAACTGGAAATCCGTTAGTAAAAGAATTCAGGCGTCCCTACTAGCAGCTTAATAAAATAAAAAGAAGAATGAATGAAAAAAGATGTGGTTTAAACGGAAAGCTGTGAGGCTTTAATTCATACAAAGTATGAAAACATTATTATTTTATTCTTAGGCTTATTCTCTTGCATTGGTGACAAGCGCAATCTCCGCTGCGCCACCCAGCCGCCCATTCTTAGGCTTATTTTATTCTTTATTCTTAGGCAATCCATTGTTATTCTTTTTCGTGATTTGTTTGTCTACCTAAATGTTTACTGTGAGCGATTTTTGTAGTGCCAAATTTCCCTCGGGAGGATTAAAGTATTTCTATTCTATTCTTTATTTTTTTTTTATTTAATTTTTTTATCCTCTCTTTCTCAGATTTTTCTCTGTTTTCTCCCCGTCCCAATTTAGTCGTTGTGCCAATTCCCCCCCTCCCCTACCTGGTTGTTGTGCGCATGTTCTCCTACTGGTCGGTACAAGGGAACCCTGAAGTCATCCGCACGCTTCCTCCAACACGCGCAGCGACAGCCAGTGACTCTTTTTTCACCTGGCAGCGAGGACTCTCACTGGTGAAGTGTAACGCGTGGGAGGTCACGCTGCCTTCATCAAGTCCTGCCTCCGCTGAGCAAGCACCCAGACCTGATTTGTAGGCGTCGCTGTCCACAACGCCAGATTCCCACCCATGACTTGCCCTCCCCCTAACCCAGCCAAACGGGTTAGTATAGCGATCAGCCCAAGCCCCAAGCAATGCTGACTCCGGGAGTTGAGTTTCTATTCTATTCTAAAAGGTACCTTGAAAAGACACCCAGCCCTACGATTAGCCATAGAAAAGCAATGTGGCAAATATTGTCATATTGTGAAACTTGAAAATGTGTACAAATATTGTGATATGACATTTTGGCCTCAACATACACATTCGTACGTGGATGTGAGTGGATGAATATGTGAGTGGATGAAATTTGTTTACAAATCTAACCCTAACTAACCTCACTGTCATGCACTTGTCCTAATAAACTAACCTACACTGTAACACTCAACACTTTGATGAACATTGTTACTCAGCTGATAGACTTGTGCCCTTCCTGATGACTTGTCGTACAGAACTTGTAAGTCGCTTTGGATAAAAGCGTCAGCTAAATGACTAAATGTAAATGAATAATGTGAGTGGATGAATATGTGATGTGGATGGATGGAGGCTGTGTAGATGAACTGGGCATCTGCTCTGTGATCTACATGACATGTTTTAAAGTTGTATTATTTAATCTCTTCGAATGGGTACATTTTAGCACTACGAAGCGCTATATCTCATTAGAAAACGTTTCCTTTTTGGCCTGGACTACGCGTATATAAAAAAAAAAAAAAAAAAAAAAACTGAATGGACGTCCTGTAAGTTATTGTATGTCTGAGAGTTGGTGTAGACTGGAATGGTCAGAGCCTACTGGAGATATCTTTGTTCTAAGTCCTAACTCAATGAATCATCAGGGGAGCTGCCCATGTGACGGCCCTAATGGCTCCATCTGGTGTGTGTGTGTGTGTGTAGGAGGTGAGTGCACTTGAGTGTGAGATCCAGCTGCTGAAGAACCTGTGCCACGAGCGCATCGTTCAGTACTATGGCTGCCTGCGGGACTCCATGGAGCGGACGCTCTCCATCTTCATGGAGTACATGCCTGGGGTGAGTGATGTTGAGACCTTCATGGAGTACATGCCTGGGGTGAGTGGATACAGATGTAGATATTTAGAAGCTTCTATTTCCGATAACGAATGCCAATTCCCTTCCTGGTTGAGGAGGAGGTTGTAGACTGCCTTACTGTCAGTCTGGGGAGGGTGTAGACTACCCTACTGTCGGTCTGGGGAGGGTGTAGACTACCCTGCTGTCGGTCTGGGGAGGGTGTAGACTACCCTGCTGTCGGTCTGGGGAGGGTGTAGACTACCCTGCTGTCTGTCTGGGGAGGGTGTAGACTACCCTGCTGTCTGTCTGGGGAGGGTGTAGACTACCCTGCTGTCGGTCTGGGGAGGGTGTAGACTACCCTGCTGTCGGTCTGGGGAGGGTGTAGACTACCCTACTGTCGGTCTGGGGAGGGTGTAGACTGCCCTACTGTCGGTCTGGGGAGGGTGTAGACTACCCTGCTGTCGGTCTGGGTAGGGTGTAGACTACCCTGCTGTTGGTCTGGGGAGGGTGTAGACTACCCTACTGTCGGTCTGGGGAGGATGTAGACTACCCTGCTGTCGGTCTGGGGAGGGTGTAGACTACCCTGCTGTCGGTCTGGGGAGGGTGTAGACTACCCTGCTGTCGGTCTGGGGAGGGTGTAGACTACCCTACTGTCGGTCTAGGGAGGATGTAGACTACCCTGCTGTCGGTCTGGGGAGGGTGTAGACTACCCTGCTGTAGTACTTCTCAACATTTCTGCTGCCAAGGCACCCCTGTGTTCAATAAAATATTCCAGGGCACCCCTACATACGATAAAGACTTTTCCCGTCCTGTCTTTTTTGCTACAATGATGACAAAAGTGCTTGCTTTCAAAATAATGTTTATTTAAGAAACCGGGAAACACATTTGTGTGTATATGCACGCTATATAATGCATTATCAACAGGTGTTTCAGGTCTAAATTGCTTAGTACTGTTGACATTACACTGCTTGTAGTAGTAAATCAAATGGCATATTTCTATAAAATTACAGAAAATTATCACTAAAGTGCTATCTGTTGCAGCTGCACACTTTTCCATAAAAATAGCATATTTGGATAAGTGTGACCATTTCTCAAACTGAAAATCATGTATTTTTTTTTAAATACAGAAAATGATCACTAAAGTGCTATCTATTGCAGCTGCACTGTTCTCCATAGAAATAGCATATTTGGATAAGTTTGACCATTTCTCAAAAACAGAAAATCATGTATTTTTTTTAAATACAGAAAAGGATCACCAAGTTACCATTTCTCAAAAAATATAAATAAATACAGAAAATAAGCACTCGTTCACTCAGTGGACATTTCTAGCTCAATGTGAGGTCTGCTGCTGCTGGCTAATAATACGGTCAATACGTGGGGAGATCTTTGACAAGGCAACACGCATGTCATCCTCAAGGCTCAACTTGGCCCTATATTTTGTTTTCAGAGCTGTCATGGATGAAAAGCCAGCTGCACACAGATATGTGGTGCTGAATGGTATCAACACCTTAACTGCTGCATCATGAGATACTTGGTACTCAGCACCACACTCTGAAACTATCTCTCCAGGTGGTATCAGATGAGATTTCAATGAGTTCTTCCAAGAGTTTGGATCGAGATGTGTCAGGAAGCTAGAGTAACTTGGTGATCCTTTTCTGTGTTTTATTAAATAATGATTTTCAGATTTTGAGAAATGGTCAAACTTATCCAAATATTGTATTTTCATGGAAAACAGTGCAGCTGCAACAGATAGAACTTTAGTGATAATTTTCTGTAATACAAAAAGAATAAAAAAAAAAAGAAAAAGAAAAAAAAGGCACCCCTGGCAGCTCTCTGCCGCGGCACCCCTGTTGAGAACCGCTGGTGTAGACTACCCTACTGTCGGTCTGGGGAGGGTGTAGACCACCCTGCTGTCGGTGTGGGGAGGGTGTAGACTACCCTACTGTCGGTCTGGGGAGGGTGTAGACTACCCTGCTGTCGGCCTGGGGAGGGTGTAGATACCCTACTGTCGTTCTGGGGAGGATGTAGACTACCACATGCCTCCTCTGATACAGTCGACTGTAGCTTATTTTCACCGGACAGCGAGGGGTTTCACTGGGAGAGCGTAACGCTCGCAGAAGTTCACACCATCTCCCCCAGATCCCCAGTAGGAGTCGCTATTGCAACGACCGGGACTCAATATCCCACCGGCTTCTCACCCGTGAGCACTGCCAATTGTGCGGGTGGTTGGCGAGTGCTTGGACCTCTACAGCCGGGCCCTGGTCTCTAAACTCTTGATCGTCGTCTCAGGGCTCCATCAAGGACCAGCTGAAGTCGTACGGGGCGCTGACGGAGAATGTGACGCGCCGCTACACCCGGCAGATCCTGGAGGGCGTCTCCTACCTGCACAGCAACATGATCGTCCACCGGGACATTAAAGGTGAGGGTGATGGACATATACGCCCCACTACAGCTCCCCCTCTAGACTCTTATTGGTCGTTAGCCCTGTGTATACGCCCCACTACAGCTCCCTCTAGACTCTTATTGGTCGTTAGCCCTGTGTATACGCCCCACTACAGCTCCCCCTCTAGACTCTTATTGGTCATTAGCCCTGTGTATACGCCCCACTACAGCTCCCTCTAGACTCTTATTGGTCGTTAGCCCTGTGTATACGCCCCACTACAGCTCCCTCTAGACTCTTATTGGTCGTTAGCCCTGTGTATACGCCCCACTACAGCTCCCTCTAGACTCTTATTGGTCGTTAGCCCTGTGTATATGGCCCACTACAGCTCCCTCTAGACTTATTGGTCGTTAGCCCTGTGTATACGCCCCACTACAGCTCCCCTTCTAGACTCTTATTGGTCGTTAGCCCTGTGTATACGCCCCACTACAGCTCCCCCTCTAGACTCTTATTGGTCGTTAGCCCTGTGTATACATCTAATATATATACCTGTGTATATACACCCCACTACTCCATATTTATAGTAGAGGCGCCAATTTCCAACAGTTGGGGGTCCCTGCAGGAAGAGGTGGTCGCCAGCAGTGTTAATTTAGTTTTAGTCTTAGTCATGTGTCAAATGCTCCTTTTTCGTTTTCATCATATGTAGTCACCTTCATTTATTTTTCGTTTAGTCAATTTTAGTCAACTACAGGTCTGAGCATTTTAGTCTTAGTCAGTTTTAGTCTCGATTTTGTCTTTTTTGTTTTAGTCTAGATTTAGTCGCAGAAAACGGATGACATTTTTGTCTAGTCAAAACCCTATCAGCTGATTCACAATAAGTTCCGTATAAGGCTAGTAGCCCAATAGTAACCAAACATTCCTTGAAATGGTCAATAGATTCAGAAATAGTCAGACATGGAATCAATGGAGCATATTCTGATTTAAATAGCCTTTTTTTTTTTTTTTTACCAACAAAGCAACAATAGGATAGTGTAAATACACAGTACACACTGATTGCAATTCTCACTGGGACCTACTGTACAAATTTCACACACGTACAGTTCCCCCCTCCCACCCCACCCACCTACTCAACCCACCCCACCTACCAACCTCCTACCTAGTACCTACCAACCTCCTCCAATGTACAGTTTCTTCGTCAAATGTATATACTCTCTTTTTTTAGACTCTTTTTGTATCACAAACAGTACTGTATTTGTAAATCTGGTATGTCATAAATGTATAGATGTAGCAGTACTGTCTGTCTGTATGTCATGTATGTCATATATGTTATGATGAATTGAAAATGGGGGACCCTGATGTAAACAAGACGAAAGTCTTTCTCTGGTCTGCAACCCCTTAAAGGGGAACTCCAACATTTTGGGAAATTAGCTTATTTAACATCTTCCCTGGAGTTAGACAAGAAGATACATACCTTTTTTGTCTCTGTGCGTGCATTTAGCTTTGGGAATAGACGCTCCGTTAGCATAGCTTAGCTTCATCACTGGAAGTGAGGCAGATCCGTAGCCTTACAGTGCCTTACAGTGTATTGCAAGGTCTGACATTGACCAAACTTGATATGCATGACATTGGTGGGCTCTAGGTCAACTCCTGAAAAGGGGGTCAATGTCAGACCTTGCAATCAAAAGTTAGGGGGCGCACTGAAATTATGGCAAGGGTTATTAGCCCCCTAACTTTTGATTGCAAAGTCTGACATTGACCCCCTTTTCAGGAGTTGACCTAGAGCCCACCAAGGTCATGCATATCAAGTTTGGTCAATGTCAGACCTTGCAATACACTGTAAGGCACTGTAAGGCTACGGATCTGCTTCACTTCCAGTGATGAAGCTAAGCTATGCTAACGGAGCGTCTATTCCCAAAGCTAAATGCACGCACACAGACAAAAAAGGTATGTATCTTCTTGTCTAACTCCAGGGAAGATGTTAAATAAGCAAATTTCCCAAAATGTTGGAGTTCCCCTTTAACACTATGACGACCGGCGGGGCCCGGCGATTTAGGCCTCAGAGGACAGCAGAAAGTAAACAAACCGATGTACTTTCTAAGAGCTTTATATATCATTTATAGTATTGCTATCTGTCCATTCTCATTGTCACTTGAGTGCATAAACCGTGCCTTCATAATGGCTTAAAGAAAATAAAATCCATCGGTTGGTTGTCATTTTATAGCGTCGTGAATATAAGGTTTATCGCACTTTTTGTCTCTAAAACAAACTGCCTAGCATCCAGAGTATTACAGAGCATCTATGGATGAAATGGGGGCGGCGGGGAACGCCGATTACTATTATTGATTACCAATACAGTGTGCGTTCAATATAGCATTTTCATTGACCGATCACGTTACGTTATAAAACAATGTCCAATCCAGCTGTAATTTGGGGTAATATTATCCTACCGTCAGGCCATGTGATCGCCGGCAGCATTTCCTCACCAGTCATCGGATTCTGGTAGATCGATATGCACATTGGCTAATCATAAATCCCATTATTCCACGCTGAAAAAACCGCTCGTCAAGCTGATCCAAGATGGAGGATGTTCGGCTGGGATCAAGGAACTATGATACGCCCACAGAACTGTACTTTTATTTTTTTTTTTAATTCACATAATGATACTGCAGTGGAGCGATGGCGCCCCTAAGCGGGTCTGGCCGGTACTGCATGTTTCGAAAATCAAATATGTGAAAAGATGCTGGTAGTGGATCGGGTACCTAAGAAGCGTTATAAATATGGAATAAAACAATAACAACTCGTCACGTATATACTCGTGGCTCTGGTCCACAACGCTCTTTTTCAAAACACGTATATACTCGTTCTCGGACGGCATAGTGCAATTGTGTGTATTGAGCTGTACTGTATTGCAATCTGTTAATATAGTCAAGTTAGACCGCGCTCTCAAGTTCTGACACTGGGTGCTGTAGTCCCATAAAGTTGAGTATATCAAAAAGCAGGGTAGCCGGACCAGCACTCTCAGGTTCAATGTTTTTAATGGCAGCCTGAATAGGAAACAGACATGTGTCCTTCTTCAGTGATATGGCTAGCCGGAAATGCTGAAATAATAATGTGAATTATTCTAAAAGTTATAATTATTTTGTCTCATCTTGTTTTAGTCAACATAAATTAAGAGAATTCGTCATGGTTTTTGTAAAGTACATTTTTGTGTCCTCAGATGTAGTCAACGATCATGCATAAATAATTTAGTCACGTTAGTGTCACATGATCTACATTAACACTTTGACTGCCGGGAAACGCTGTACAGCGTCATTCCCGGCCATGCTCAAGTTGCCGGAGGACGCTGTACAGCGTCCTTATATCAATATTTCAAAAATCTGTGATCGGATTCATATTTCCCCTCCGCTGGCCTGAGATCCACCAGGAGGGCCCACTGAGCTCTCTGGCGGTTCAGGAGCGCCATCTGGTGGCCGATCGGCGCAATCGCCAAACAGGAAGTGCTATGGAGGTTGTGCTGGTCGGCCATATTACTTCCGGGCACTCTGTTTGGCTCCCGGGACTCGATCTCGACACAATACATAGCGATCGATTGCCAATAACTCGATAAACAACATGATTTGGACATATATACTATTATACAAGCTGGAAATGGACCCGATATTTCTACATACCATAATAGGAATATTTCTGCTCCACGCTCATCGCCCAACGGCCCGAGGAAGCTACGGTTAGTTTCAGCGTTATTTTTTAACGTGTTCGATACAAACTGCTCTGATTATCATATCACCCACACTAGATGAATCATCTAACGTTGGCCACGGAATTATAAACGACCCCCCCCCCCCATCTGGTCAACATCAGATGATAAGTAGTAACTTCTAGAAGCACGTCCATTTGAAATTTTTTATCTCGCGCAGATTGCTATCAAACTGTATACAATCATCAATATAATGCATTTAGGGCTATAAATCACGTTCTGGAGAAAGCTGCAGAAAACGATAAAAACATACTTATACTTTAGACCAGGGGTAGGCAACCCTAGGCACGCATGCCTGCATAGGCACGCGGGGGCATTTGCATAGGCACAGGGGGCAGCAGTAAGAATTTTAAAAAAAGAAAAGAAAAAAAGTATAATTATTATTTTTATTTTTTTTTGCTTTGAAATATTATAGTGAAATATTTTGCACTGTTGTCGCATTTATCTGGTTGAAATCCTCCCACAGGTTCTTTTTACTACCACATATTTAATTGAGACCCTTTATTTGTTTATTATTTCAATTTAGCTGGAAATACATTGCTACATCATTCAGTAACATTTGCAGAGCCTTATAACAAAAACATTATTACGGTCACCATTGTGACCAGTGGGATTAATCAACACATTTTATTATTTATTTTTCTATTTCATTGAACATTGCACATGTTAAAAGCCATTTTTTTACTCAAAATGTGAGTATTACCAAGTCAACTTGTGTTCTTAAAACAATGACAATAAACATAGTTTTATTAGGTTGAAATAATGTGGTTGTGTACTTATTTTTCTGTTAACTTATTATGGATTGAAAACCTTAATGCACAGTAACTGAACTCAATATTTTTAAGTTCTGGTAACTTATTATTATTATTTCTTTTACAGTGTAGTCTTGCAATCAATCAAAACTTATTTACACGATATACCTCACATTCACCCTCCATTCACATCCTGGTGTTCTCCTGGTGTTCTCCATTAGGCCTGTAGGTGGAGCTATGACAGCACACGTACAGTACACACACCGATGGTGTGTGATGTGTCAAAAAATGAATGGGCAAATGTGAGTGAAATGGTCGCACTGTATGCAGCTGTTTGTTTGCATTGCATTCCCCCCCCCCCCAACTCAGATTTAGGGTTGATACAACCATCATAATAATATTGTTAATAATAACAATAACAATAATGATGTAATAATGTAAAAATTATCATTATAAATACCTGATTATGAGGGAAAAAAAATTACGATGCATGGAATATTGTTGAGGCACACTAGTTACAACTATATTTCAAACAGGCACTCCATGTCAAAAAGGTTGCTGACCCCTGCTTTAGACCGTATTTTAGTATGAATATGTGAATGAAAAAGTATAACGTTGCTACACCCTGAACAATAGATACTTGATGTTGAATGGGCCATAGTAATGTCAATTTAGCAATACAATTTAAAAAGTTATAGCCCTGCAAAGAAGGGGAACTTCTCCATAGACAAATAGAGCTGGCGTGGGATGGTTTATTAAGAATATAAGCCTGGCGACCAAAGTGTTAACAATAGGGGTGTTTATTGATTTAAAAAAGGCATTTGATACCTTAGATCATAATATTCTAATTTCTAAATTACGTTCATATGGTGTGAGAGGAATGGTTCTAGAATGGTTGAGTAGTTATCTCCACAATAGGCAACAATATGTGCAGTTGGCAGATGTCAAATCTGAGCTCATGAAAATTTAATGTGGGGTACCGCAAGGTTCGGTTTTGGGGCCCAAACTCTTTCTTTTATATATTAATGATATTTGTGATGTTTCAAAACTATTACAGTTTGTCTTGTTTGCTGATGATACAAATTTGTTTTGCTCTGGAAATAATTTAAAGGAACTAGCTGAATATATTGTGTATGAAATGACAAAGCTAAAGAAATGGTTTGATGTAAATAAGCTATCACTGAATCTGAAAAAAACAAAATTTATGATTTTTGGCAATCGAAAACTAGATGAAAATATAGTACTGACCATAGATGGAGTTGATATAGAGAGAGTTAATGAATTTCGTTTTCTTGGTGTGATTATGGATGATAAATTAACATGGAAATCGCACATAGCACACGTTAAAAAAAATATGTCCAAGAGTATTTTTGTTATGAATAAAGTAAAGGATGTGTTAGAGTATGAGGCAATGAGAACACTCTACTGTTCACTCATCTCACCTTATATCAGTTATTGTGTTGAAGTATGGGGGAATACTTATGGGACCAATATAAAACCATTATATATACTGGGGCTGTAAGAATCACACATAAAGTGAGTTATCGAGAACACACAAATACATTATTTATTAAATCTAGAATAATTAAACTTGAAGACATGGTTAAGTTTCAAACAATGTTAATTATGTTTAGGGCAAGAAATAATACACTGCCAGAAAAACTACAAAATCTTTTTCATTTAGAAAGTGAGTTTAGTAGGAGAAAATACAATTTTAAACATCAGTTTGCACGTACCACACTTAAACAGATGTGTCCTTCAGTTATTGGTAGGGATGGGTATCGTTAGGATTTTATCGATACTACTACTCTTATCGATACTGCTTAACGGTTCGGTACTTTATCGATACTCTTATCGGTTCTTTTTGGTTATTTTTTTGCAAGAAAAAAAGACAATTAATTAAGAACAGAATCAACATTGCTTTATTATTTATAAATACAACTTTATAAATAAGTATTATAAATAAATATAATTTCTTCAGCAACAGCAGCAGCAATGTTCTTTTATATATCTTTATAAATAAATATAATAAATTAATATAATTTCTTCAGCAACAGCAGCAACAATGTTTTAAATGTGTCTGACTCTGAATTATAGACTTTTTATAATAAACAACAAATGCAAAAGGCTAACAGAACTGTGACACTCGTTCACCCTATCCTCTGTCATCCTTCCTCTAGCTGCTAGGGAGAAAGGACTTTGGGTGGTGGAGGGAGGTAGAGGGAGGATGTGTGGTGGCCCTGGGCTCACTGGGCTGGGACATAGTGGCTGACGCCTCAGCTTGACGATCTATAAAAAGTTTAGATTGTAGTATTTGTAGCTAAACAATTGTTTTGTTTATTAGCCTATTTGTAATAATTCGTTATTAGCCTAGGCAACTCCGTATCTTGGCTTACGGCTGCAGTGGATGCAGATGGAACACTGCGCGCAAGGCAGTCGAATACGCGCATTTCTGCACACTAATATCATGTTTTGCCAACAGATGTTTTGATAAATTGATTTGCTCGTATTGCCACCCTTACTGGCAAATGTTTTGTTGCACTTGTGGCAACGTGCATTGTCGGCATTGACCCTTGTAAAGTATATCCATACTTTAGAACGCTTCGCTCTATCCGCCATGATCACGACTCAGTGCATGCAGAGCTGCTGTCTGTGTGCAGCGCGCTATAGCACGGGGCGTCGGGGACAGAACTTTCATTAAGGAGTACCCGTATGTAGTACCCGTATGTCTATGTGTAGCACTAGCGAGCGACTCGCGAGGAGTGTGTGTAATAATTGACTCGCTGGCTGCGGCTCGCTTCTCGTGCAGAGACAGAGAGAGGATCGTTCGCAACTTTTAAATAATAATAATAATAATAATAATTTCTCTAGAGTATCGATAGCAGTACCGAGGACGTCTGAGCTTATAAATACTCCGGTATTTTCTAATATAGTACCGGTTCCCGTTTAAAACCGGGGTCCGGGGGGCATCCCTAGTTATTGGTGTAAAGATGTGGAATTCTCTCCATAGCGAGCTTAAGGGATGTAAGTGTTTATCAATTCAAAAAATATTATAAAAAAATATATATATTTAGTCTGTATGAAAATCAAATGTGATCTGAATAGTGAGATTTTTTTTTTCTCTTTTTTTTTAATTCTTTATTCTTTATTATTATTATTATTTAATTTTTTCTTGTTTAACTGTGGATTGTGTGTTTCTTGTATAATGGTATAAATTATTATTTGTGCAAATTAGGTTGTACGCCGACCATTAAGTAAATACTTGTTTAGTTTAGGAATAAGGGGCAGGTAACTATAAGATTTATTCTTCTTCCTGCTCCTTTTGTCCATGGAATGATAATTATGATTGTGTAATGAAGAAACTCTGATTGTATGATTCTATGTGGCAAATAAATACTCTGAATCTGAATCTATAAACCGTCCCTTCAATATGCCTTAAATAGGGCGGCTACGTGGTGCAGTGGGCAAGGCGCTCCACATTGCTTTCAGTTTAGCTGGTCGTCCGTACTAATACACATTGGCAGTATTAGGGGGTGGGAAACTGATGGGTGGGGATCGGCCGTTGTGGACAGCGACTCCTACAGGTCGGTTGGTGCGCCTGCGCAGTAGAATCAGAAAGCGATTGGGGCGGCGCCCCTCCAAAGCGCAGACCCCTCACGCTGAAAGATCGCGCCGCGCAGGTGAAAAGATGCGACGGCTGCTACCTCGGGTATCGGAGGGGACTCGTACTATGTATGGCTTCGTCCACATTGCAGCCGGCTTGTGGGAGGCAAGAAACAGCGTTCGAGACAGGGGAGGGTTGAATTGGATGATACGAAATTGGGATGGGAGAAAAATAGAAAATGGGAGAAAAAGTGGATAAAAAAAAAATATATATATGCCTTAAATAAAATAAAATTCCATCAATACGTTCCCATTTTATAGTGTCGTGAATATGAACGTTATACCGCAATGTTCTGGGGTATTTCCTGGAAGGCGAGATACAGGGTGCTAAGCTAATAACGTTAAATCGAATGGCGTTTCGGCTATATACAAGCTAGAGCTAAAACTCAAAATGCATATTATCGGTATCATGGTCCACCATGAATGCATGAAAGGGGGGGCGGGGGACGTCGTTTCTGATTATTGATTACCAATAACTGCATTAGCCTCATTCGATGATCGGCTGGTTGGCTATCAAAGCAAGGCCCGATCGGGCTGTAATTTACGTGAAAAAGCTCTTACCGTGGGCCGGTTGGATCCCAAAAAGGATTTCCCAGTTATCGATCGCCATCTGGTAGATCGATATGTCCATTGGCTGATGTTATATTCCTTTACTGCATACTGAATTCAGCGTCCCAAAAAGTATTCCAGGCTACATGCTACAGGCATAGCTTCAGGCTAACAAAAAAGTCCACCCACGATGAAAAAAAAAAACACCGGTCTGTAACAGGGAACACTGCATTATCGAGACGCCGCCCCTACGGGGATCTGGCCGGTAATGCACTTTTCCAAATCCCAAGAGTAGGGTAAATCTGCAGTGCCGCTCGGTGACATTGAGTAGGATATTACAATGGAATAAAAGCCAAAACAACCTTACCATGTATACATACGTGGTTGGCCCTCAAGCGTTGGATCCGAAACACGTATATACGTGCACGGTTGGCCACGAATGTGTTAATGTCTGAAGGAGTCGACAGAAGGCTTCTTGTCCTCTGCGAAAGCATGCAATTGGTCCACTGATGGATACATGTTGAAATGTGTCTAGTCTAGTGTAGGGATGGGCATTTTAAAGAAAAATCCAGATCGATTGATCGCATGCTATACTCGATTGATCATGTATTACTCGAAAAGTATATATATATATATTTTTTTTCTTTATTGCAGGAAAAATAGTACATACATTTACAATCGTCAATATTATACATTTTCCATATTTTCTTCTTTTCTTCCCCTTTCATTTCCCCTTCCCCTCCCTCATACCCACCCCATCCCCCCCACACCGAGGTTGTTGAAGACACATCTGCAAAACATCCAAACATACAGCATAGATGCTACTGGGAAAGGAAAACAAAAAAGAAAACCAAAAAACAATAATAGTATCAATCAGACCTATCTGTATTATGCACAAATAATTAGATACAAAGAAGTAAAGAAAGAACTAAAAACACAAAAAGAAAACTTCTCCAGCACGGCTGTGGCTGTGGAAGAACGTCATCAATGAGGTTATTTCACTCCTTTCCCCACCCCTGCCCATAATATTGTGGTAATTCTTGAGAGTAGTCTGACCTTCCGCATCTGCGTCTCCCGTTCCCCTCTCCCTCCCCCAGTTACCCACCCAGCCCCCGGGGGTCTCATTCACACCCATACATACCAGGACAGGGAAGGGGGGGGGGGGGATTAGAAAATAGGAATAAAATAACGATAAAAAATAAGGAAGTGCAGTTAGAGGTGTAAAGCTCTATCCTTTCTAAGTCTCTTCATTGATAGTCAGGGTATCGATGTGTTGCAGAAATGGTTGCCAGGTCACTTGGAATGTTTCAAGGGAGCCCTTTAGGGAGAATCTGATTCGCTCAAGCTTAACACAATGTAGTATCTCATGTATCCATCTGTTGTGAGTGGGTGGGGAAGGGTATATCTACTTAAAGAGAATAAGTCTCCTAGCGAGGAGGGGGTGGCTACGTGGCGTAGTGGGCAAGGCGCTCGCCACGAATGCGGAGACGCTGGGATCGCCTGTTCGATCCCAGCGTTCCTCATTGCTTTCAGTTTAGCTGGTCGTTCATACTAATACACATTGGCCGTATTAGGGGGTGGGAAACTGATGGGTGGGGATCGGGCGTTGTGGACAGCGACTCCTACAGGTCGGTTGGTGCGCCTGCGCAGTAGAATCAGGAAGTGTCGGGGGCAGCGTGAGCCTCCCACGCGTTACTCCTCGCCACTGAGAGATCGAGCTGCGCAGGTGAAAAGATGCGACTGCTGTTACCTCAAGTACCGGAGGGGACTTGTGCTATGTATGACTTAGTCCACATTGCAGCCGGCTTGTGGGAGGCAAGAAACAGCGTTCGTGACAGGGGAGGGTTGAATTGGATGATACGAAATTGGGATGGGAGAAAAATATAGAAAAAATGGGAGAGAAAGTGGATACAAAATAAAGTCTCCTAGCGAGGAGGGTAGTAAACGCCACAACTCGTTTTGCAGCCCTAGATATTATCGTAGGGGTATTCGGGATTCCGAAAAAGGCAGTGAGTGGATCTGGGTCTAACGCCACTCCCAGGACCCTACTCAGTGTATCGAATATTGTAGTCCAAAACTCTGTGAGTTTGGGGCACGTCCAAAACATGTGCATATAATCGGCTGGAGATTGTTTACATCTATTACACGCATCCGTTCTATCCGGGTATATCTTTGCTAACCTCGCATTGGTGTAGTGAACTCTATGCAGTATCCTACACTGCAGCAAACTGTGTCTCGCACATATAGAGGAAGTGTGTACCAGGTCTAGTATATGATCCCATTGTTCATCTGTAATGATAATTCCCAGATCCTCGTCCCATTTGGCTTTCAGGGAATCTAAGCAAGTTAGGTTCAACCAAAATATTTTATCATATAAAATTGAGACGAGCCCTTTCCGCCCGGTACCGAGCGATAGGAGAGGGTCAGTCCTAGAGTCTGGAGGACGGCCAGGGAATTGTGGGAATTGGTTTTGAACAAAATGTCTGATCTGAAAAAAACGGAAAAGGTGGGAATTTGGGAGACCAAATTTTTTCGACAATTCTGCAAACGACGAGAACACACCTCCGGAGTAGAGGTCATTAATGGTTAGCAAACCTTTGTTTGCCCAGCTTCTGAATACAGGATCAGAACAGGATGGTAAAAATATGTGATTACGAGAGATTGGAGCTAGCCCTGACGGGAGCGTGTAGGCCAAATTGTTTCCTAAACTGATTCCAGATTTTCAAAGTTTCCGTCACAATTTGGTTCTGAGCCACCTGTTTAATAGGGATCGAAATGGGTAATTGGGATGTTGCCACAGACCAGAGTGAGTACTTTGAAGAGGAGACTTCCATCCGAGCCCATTGGGGTTGGTCTTCTTCCTCCCTCCTGGTCCTCCAGTAAAGGAGTTTGTTTATATTACATGCCCAGTACCAGTAGTAATAGCGAAGATTAAGCAAAGCCAAACCCCCTTCCGATTTGTGAAGTTGCATAATCGTCCTCTTAATATGTGCTCTTTTGTTACCCCACAGTAATGAACCTATAAGTTGATCAATCGAAGTGAAAAAGGCTTTATTAATAAATATTGGTATATGCTGAAAAGCGTATAGAAATCGGGGTAGGACCACCATCTTTATCAGGTTAACCCTTCCCAGAAGCGAGAGGGGGAGAGAGGACCATCTCGTCAGATCTAGCTTAAAGCGGAAAAGTATATTTTTTTAACAAAAAAAAATATATACGGTATATATATTAGAATTTTTATTTTTATTTTTTTACTTATTATTGTTCATTCACGTATATATGTTTAAGGAAACCAACAAACAATTATAATCTTACACATACATGTGAAAAGATATGTAAAAAATAATATATATATATTTTTTTTTCATAAAGATTTATAATATTTTTTTTTTCTCATAGCTACGAGTTACTCACGCCCATCCCTAGTACGCGTCTATACTTTCCGTAGCCGCATTTCTGCAGACCCCTCTCTGATTGGTTGAGCGAAGCCCCTCTCTGATTGGTTTAGCTCATCACGCGGCAAAAGGCGAGCGTAATGTTATCATATCAAGAAGATAAAAAGAAATTGACTACCAGATTCGCGTATAACGTTATTTCGCGTGACAACACAGCCAGCTGTCAGAAACTGTACATTGTAACGTTATATAACATAACGTTATATGTTATTTCGCGTTTTATTCATAACGTTATGCACATTGTAACGTTATAAATAACATAACGTTATGTTATTTCGCGTTCATCTCATGCACCTTGTTGTTTATCCTGTTTCTTTTTCCTCATTATTATATTCAGAGTTAATTATATTGTTTACACTGTCTTTCTTCTATTATAACCCTGCCCATTTGATGTTCCCAAACATTTTGGGAACATCATATTCAGAAAGTATCACAGAGACTTCTATTGACCAAGGAATTAGTTATTATTAGTAAGACACAACATTTCAATCAAACATATAATATGTGTTTCATCATACCAACTGATCCTGGTGTGACAATACCTAACATTTAGATTAACCCAGCTAATGCCTTAACTAGACAGTTACAATGTAACATTTAGATTAACACAGTTAATGCCTAACTAGACAGTTAGAAGAAAGCAGGAAGCTGGACCAGCACTCTCAGATTCAAAGTTTTAATTGCAGCCTGGAACATACATGTTTCGGAACCAATAGTCTGGTGGTCAATGTCACTTCGGATTGCTACAGACTTTACTCCTGTTGGGAAACTATAGCGATGGTCTGTGCTCACCACACGAGCCGGTGTCTACCCCCGAGCTTCATTTTACCAATCAGAGAGGGGCTTCGCTCAACCAATCAGAGAGGGGTCTGCAGAAATGGGCTCAACCAATCAGAGAGGGGTCTGCAGAAATGCGGCTACGGAAAGTATAGACGCCCCTAGTACATACGTACATCTGATTAACACTATTACTCAGTAGTACTAATTTATATATTCTATACCCAATTTAATCACCTGTACATTGTATACTATTGCACTTTACTGTTTACATTTGCACTCTGGTTGGATGCCAAACTTTGTTGTGCTGTACTTGTGCTGCATGATGACAATACATTTGAATCTAATCTAAACGCTGCGAGAATCACCATCACCTCACTTGTCACGCAGCGCAACATTGAAAAGCACAAAGAGATCGACTTTGTCTCTGTGGGCGTTTGGGTGAAGACCAATGAATGAACGTTGTACTACAGACCGGTGGTCATATTCTGTGTGAAGGAAAAACAGTGTTGTGATTCATGAGTGAAAACTAGGGATGTCCGATATTATCGGCCTACCGATATTATCGGCCGATATCGGCATTAAAATGTGATTTTTTTTTTTTTACATTTCAAAGTAAGAACAAATTCAGATTTTTATTTATTGTCAAAAGTATGCATAATGTTGTGTTAATTCCACAACAAGAGATATGTAATGTTAATTACCTGAAATTATTCAATTTTGGGGGGGGGGGGGACCCTGCATATATCGGTATCGGTTGATATCGGTATCGGAAATTAAGAGTTGGACAATATCGGTATATCGGTATCGGTAAAAAAGCCAATATCGAGCATCCCTAGTGAAAACTGAACTTGATATAATGGAATAAACTCACTCACTTTATTTACCTGGTCTACTCCCATTAGGTAGTCAGAGCTCAAGTAGGCCTCAGATAATCAGAGCTCAGGTAGGCCTCAGATAATCAGAGCTCAGGTAGGCCTCAGATAATCAGAGCTCAGGTAGTCAGAGCTCAGGTAGTCAGACCTCAGATAATCAGAGCTCAGGTAGTCAGACCTCAGGTAGTCAGAGCTCAGATAGTCAGAGCTCAGGTAGTCGGCAAGTAAAACTTTATAACTGCATACATCATACCTGGAGCCTCAAGGCAACTTTTGGTCCATAGGATTGTCTATATACTCACTTTATCTCTGTCTCTCTCTATATACGTCTCTCTTTCACACATGCTGTCTTTAGGCTTTGTTGATGCTATTGAGAGACAAATGCAAAATCGGACTTCAAGGTTTTTCCTCTTCATTAACTTTTATTTGGCTCCAAAATGTGAAATATTAAAATGGAATAAATGACAGCCTACAGCGACAGTGAAGGTAGAGGTTAATCGGAAGGTCCTTGAGCAAGACACTTAACCCCTAAGTGCTCCCGATGAGCAGGTTGGCAGTTGGATTGTTGCCTCCGCCATCAGTGTGAGGCATAAGTTGTGAATTGCTTTGGTTAAAAGTGCTACAGTATATAAATGCAGTCCATTTACCATTTAAATCACCACACATAATGTTCTTCTGCCAGCAAGCACAGTGAATATCTTATGATGTTACACAGTTTCCAGTGGATTCGCTTGTGGCCATATCTGGGAATTGTGTTTTAATTCTTTTGTACTAATACAGAATGAATAAAACGCTTGCCTACTTGGGATTCATCGACTGTATGTTTGTTGGATAAAAAATATATTTGCTGAATGGTGGAACTGATCATAAAAAATTGACATTGTGGATTTGCTTGAGATGCTGTATGCATTATGCCTCTCTAGTGCAACTGTTTTCGAAAAGTCTTATACCTGTATGAATGTGGCCATTTTTACTTGAATGTCCTATAGATGTTTTGTTCTGTATGTGGTTTCCACGCCTTGTCCTGCACACTTACTTTATACTCCTGACACATACTACTGGCATGTCATACCCAGGGCTTGACATTAACTTTTTGGCTCACCAGCCACTGTTTTGAATTCTCACATTTTACAATTGAGTCATTTAGCTGAGGCTTTTATCCAAAGCAACTTAGATTGTGAACAGCATGTTACCAGGAGGTACATCTGTGGCAGCTAAGGGTCAGTGGCATTGTTCATCAAATAATATCAAGCTAGACTGTTACACTCTGTGTGCATAGTAGTATAGACATATTAGCAAGATAGGTAGTAGTATTATATTTTATTTCTTTATTATTTCAGATATTGTTTGAAGGTGTTTCTAGTCAACGGCAGAACGTTTTCTAAAAACTATCATTGTTGCACTCAGAAGATGAAGCCTTTCATACAAAGTAGGTTAAAATTTAATATTGAATTTTCATACTTCTTCTAAGACATCAATTCACACCTTCCCAGTTCCCACTTATCTTGACGCTTACAATTCATCCATATTATTAGCTAATCGTACATTCTAATGAGAATATTTCAAAGTTGGGATCAATTCACTTTTTAATTCAAGATGTAGATTTTATTTTAAATATTGTACAAGTTCTGTCATGAAAAGGTTTTACTATCCAACCTAATGACAAGTAAATATGAATGGATGTTCTATCATCAGAAAGTAAACAATTTGTTTTGATTTTAATTTATTGAATTTAAAGTGAATTGATTCCAACCCTATACCATTTTGATAGTTTCATCAATACTACAGCCATCACTCTGTCAGTATACACACAATAATGACAAAATAGTTAGTTACTTGTGCAACAGGTTGCTCTGTAATTCCCATAAACCCACAAGCAGTTAGATGGTAGAAAAACCATCTAGAAAAAGACAATACATGGACAAAACATTACTCTAAAATAAACACTTCTTGTGAAAGTAAAAAAAAGTAAACATGTCAACAATGTTGACAATATGTGTGACATTAGTTCAATATCACTAGTGTCCACATACAAATATAAAAGTCCATACCAAAAGCAGTTTTCCCCTCCAGTGTGTACACCACACCACATGTTTGTCATAAATCGATGAGGATGGGATGCCTGCTTCACCACCGGCGTGCTCACTTTTGGCTGTGAGATGACGGGAGGCGTGCTGTGGTGGGGTTCGTGGGAGCCAGTCTGTGGCGTGCTGATCCTGGGCGACACGTAGGACCTGGGCGATGAAGCGTCTGACGTTAACGACATCGGCGACTGGTTCAACTGCTGGACTTGGGGAGATGTCCAGGTCCAGGTTAGTTACATGGTGGAATCGTCCTCCTCCGAAGGTTCCGATGTGAAATAAGAATCTCCTTCCAGCTCCAGCAGAGCGGGCAGATCAGCCTGCCCCAAGCACATTGGTTCAGTCGTTACTATCTTTCTCTTCAACTTGTTGACAACTTTCTGCTGCTGGGAGTCTTTCTGTTTCAGACTGGCAATTTCCCTCCACAAAGCCTCGTTCTCGTGTTTAATAGAGATGTAATAGGCTTGGATGTTCTCCTGTTTTCCCTTCATCAGCTGAACATCACTGAGGATCTTAGACACCTCCTCAGGAAACAGCTCATCCTGCTTCAGATTGGACACATTGGTGACTTTGCGTTTGATGTTCTCCAGCAGCTGATCTTGTCCTCTGATGAAATAAGGATGTTGGTACTCTGTGTCGTCTTTCTCCAGTTTCACAAGAACCCCATCCTCGATGTGGACCACCTTACGGAATCCATATATGTTGAGTTGTCGTACGAAGCTGGCCATGTTCTTGTGCTTGAAAAACTTTGGAAGAACCTCCTTGGAGAAGCGACCCTGGTCAAATACATGAAAACTAGTTCCATTTGGGCTCCAGCAGATGAGAGGGTCAGTTTCTGGGTCTTCCACCAGTGTCCAAAGTTTGGTCAGAAAAGCTGGAACGCTGCTGCGGCTAACGACCAAATCAAATCAAATCAAATTTATTTGTAAGGCCCGATAACACACGTTAATGTCCCCATGGGCCGGATACGTCTTCTTTAAACAAGTCAAGAAGAAACATAACAATAAGTCAAGAACAAAACAAGAACACCATAAAGTCCAACAAATTTAAAATAAATGCTAAATGAATGAATGAATGCAATACAATACAATAAACCTCAAGATGGGTTGTCCGCAGAGGAGGAGAGAGAGGAGGTGTCAGGAGGAGAGAGCGGTGTCTCAGGAGGAGAGATGAGGTGTCTTCACCTCCCAGGATCCTATCGCCTCTTGGTACCACCGAAAGCTGTCGCAGTATGGGTTCCAGAGCTGAAGGGCTGAGGGACATGAGGTCTGGGGTTGTTGTAGTTGGTGTAGCTATGAGGCTGGCCCCTCTGGCTACCAAACAGGTATCCCAGCATGCCTCCTGTTCCCAGGCCTGTCCAGAAGCCACCTCCTGTCCCTGAGCCTGGCACAGCATGGCCTCCTGGGTAATGCGGTCCATGGGTGAAGTTACTGTGGAAGCCATAGCATGGGTTAGCACCGGCACAGCCTGGCAAGGACGGGCCGGGTGAATACTTTCGACAACAAATGTTTGTTTCCGCGTTCGAGTTTTGCGCTCTGATTGGCCAGGTCATGTGACATGTGCGCGTCAATTGTGGGACAGCAAGTTCTGCGCCTATTTCCGGGTCTAACAGCCTGCAAACTACCTGCCGTTCTATCGCCATGCTCTAAGACAAACTCTAACCTTAACCAACTTCGAAAGAGTTCCGAAGCTTAACCGTCGAAAGAAGGGCAGGCGTTCTATCGCCATGCTCTAAGACAAACTCTAACCTTAACCAACTTCGAAAGAGTGCCTAAGCTTAACCAGTGTAGAAACTTGCGGTCCCACGATTGGCGCACATGTCACATGACCAGAAACGCGCGGGCCAATCAGAGACGCGGAAACAAACATTTGTTGTCGAAAGTATTCAGGCTGCCGGGCCAGTGAAGTCAGGTCTGAAGCCTGGGGGCGGGGGTCCTGTGGCGAATCCATGGCGATTATCTCCAGCATCCCCCTCCTGTCCCCCCTGGGCCGTGTTCCCACTGAGGAAGAGCTTGTAGATGCCGTAGCCTAGCAACAGTAGCACGTCAACTCCCCAGAGGCTGCCGGAACCCTCGCTCGCCAATGGCTCCTGGTTGCCATGGTAATGCTTTTTACCGGAGGAACCACCGAAGAAACTTGAGGCATATTCTCCAAAAGCTCCAAAGCCCTTGGAGCCGTGGTGGGAGCCGCCCTGCCTGTGCTTCCCCTCCTGGGTGAGTTCCAAGGTGAACTCCAGCCCACAGGAGCCCTTCAGGACGTAGGGGTCGTCTGGATGATTGTACCCCTCACAGCTGACCTCCACCTGGCCCAAGCGGAACGCCATGTCCATGTCAGTCTTACATTCCCACTGAGCATCCACGCCATCCGACCCCTTGTTGTGACACTGCACGACCTCGGGAGCGAACGCCCCACAGCCTGCAGATCCGCCGACACACTGCAGCTGAGGGATGGGGCTGGAGCGGCGCGCCGTGGTGTAACGACCGCGGTACAACGTCAACACCTGCACGTCACGCAGCAGCACACTGCCAGGACCTTCATTCCAACTGTTGACGAGGCCCACGAAGAAGAATAAAGGTACAAGAACCAGAATCATCTTGACCAAACCTCCAGATCCACCGCCGTGAAACTCCATGCTCCCAAAACGACAGGGATACAATAAAACAAAGCCAACGTTCACAAGTCGACAGTCTGAGTTAGTTAGTTAGCTCTCTGCTAATGTAGTACTGTTTCAAGATGCACAATGAGATCTTCTTCTTCTTCTTCTTATTTGAATTTCCGGCAGAGTAGACTTCTTCTTCTTCTTCTTATTTGAATTTCCGGCAGTGTAGACGCATCGTGGCGTATTACTGCCCTCCGCAATTATTTTGATGGTCTCTTCTTCTTCTTTCTTGGCGTATTTCTTCCCTCCTCAGTTCTTATACTACACTAGTGGTGTGCCATATTTAGGCCTCTGGTAAACCATATTTTGATTGTTTACCCTCTTCTTCTTCTCATCTTCTTCTTCTTCTTCTTCTTATTTGAATTTCCGGCAGTGTAGACGCATCGTGGCGTATTACTGCCCTCCACAATTCTTGCTTCGTCCACACTTGAGAAAGTTTACACTCCTCTTCTTCTTCTTCTCATCTTCAAAACACATTTCTATCGTCTCTGTCTCCTTCTTCTCTGCTCCTCTTGTCATAGAGAATTGTTGAATATATATATAGAACACAAATGTTCTAGAATGTTCTATTATGACATCATACTGTGACATCACAAATGTTCTAGAATGTTCTATTATGACATCATACTGTGACATCACAAATGTTCTAGAATGTTCCCTGTGTAGGGATGGGCATTTTAAATAAAAAATCCAGATTGATTGTTCGCATATACTCGATTGATCGTGTATTACTCAAAGTATATTTTTTAACAAAAAAATTATATATAGGATATTAGATTATTATTATAATTTTTTGTTCATTCACGTATATATGTTTAAGGAAACCAACAAACAGTTATAATCTTACACATACATGTGAAAAGATATGTAAAAAAGAAAATTAGATATATATTTTCATAAAAATGTATAATTTCAGGGCGGCTACGTGGTGCAGTGGGAAAGGCACTCACCATGAATGCTGGAAACGCTGGGTTTGCCTGTTCGAGACCAGCGCTCCACATTGCTTTCAGTTTAGCTGGTCGTCCGTACTAATACACATTGGCAGTATTAGGGGGTGGGAAACTGATGGGTGGGGATCGGGCGTTGTGGACAGTGACTCCCACAGGTCGGTTGGTGCGCCTGCGCAGTAGAATCGGAAGCGATGGGGCGGCGCCCGTCCAAAGCGCAGACCCCTGACGCTGAAAGATCGCGCCGCGCAGGTGAAAAGATGCGACTGCTGTTACCTCGAGTATCTGAGGGGACTCGTGCTATGTATGACTTAGTCCACATTGCAGCCGGCTTGTGGGAGGCAAGAAACAGCGTTCGAGACAGGGGAGGGTTGAATTGGATGATACGAAATTGGGGTGGGAGAAAAATAGAAAATGGGAGAAAAAGTGGATAAAAATAAAAAAATTATAATTTCGATTAAATTTCTTTTTTAATTCATAGCTACGATTACTCACGCCCATCCCTAGTCTAGTGTGTTCATTAGATGGGTGAAATCCTCTTTCAGTGCCTCTGTGCCTGTTTTCTTAGGCAGTTAGCCTCTGGTATGCGTGCCATTAGCGTTAGCCACGCTTCTAGGCCTCTTTGCTTTTGGAAAGAATGATACAAAAAAAAATATTACAAAAGAAAATTACATTATAATATATATATATATTTTTTTGCATTCGACTAAGAAGTTGGCAGTCGACTACGGCTCCTTTCAATCGATTAGTCCAGTGGTTCCCAAAGTCGGGGTCGCGACCCAAAGGTGGGCCGCGAGCAGCCACGGGTGGGCCGCGAGATGATTAAAAAAAAATAAAAAATCATTTTTTTATTTTTTTTTATTTATAATTTTTTTAATTTTTTTGTCAGGCCACTGAACTTAGAAGCAGGCCAGGACAGTGTTTCTAGTTGTATTCTATTCTATTGTATTCTAAAATGTGACTATATGGTTTTATATTAACTTAATAAATAAACAAAAACAAAAAAATCTACTTATTTCAACGAACATTTCAAACTAAATAACAGATTATGCACATAAAACGCTGAAAACAACCGAAGCAACAATAGTATTTTAATGAGGCTATTATTATTATCATTATTATTTTGCAACAAGTTAGCCCTCTCATAAATTGCACATATAAATGAATAACTAACTTGAACTAACGTAATAGGATTGACGATGTGCATTGGGCCGCGGCTCTCTGACGCCTTATTTTCTGGGTCCTGGCCTGAAAAGTTTCGGAACCCCTGGATTAGTCGACTATTAGACTAATAGGGGTCAGCCCTATTGATGACCATATAGTCATAATTTCCATTGACAAAATTAACACTGGTCGCCAGTTGTCCAATGATCTCTGACATGTCTCTCGTTTCGTCGTCTTTTTTTCCCCCAGGATATCTTTGATTGGTGAAAGTTGTTGCAGTTAAAAGAAAGAAACTCTAGCCAAACGAATTCAGTGAGGTTTCAACAAAGCATGCATGTAGCCTTTCAAACAAGGCTACAAGAGGGAATAGACATCAAGTATCTACTAGAAATTGTCCATGACCATACACTGCTCATGTGCTGCATGTAAGAATACCATGGGTGTTGTTGGAATTAGCATTCTAACTAAGGGGTAGAAGGAACGCTCTTCAATATAAAGTGTATTCCACAGGGAGCACTGTGCCAGAATGTCTACGACCACCTACCTTATTAGTTGTAACTCACTTGTAACTGTAAACATTTGTTTGAATGTCTTTTAAGCCCTCCGCACACAACACAACATGTCCCCTTGTCTCTAATGGTCTCTGCATGTTTGTTTCTCTTCCACCTGACATTCCGCCCGTGTTCCTCCCAGGGGCCAACATCCTGCGGGACTCGGTGGGCAACGTGAAGCTGGGGGACTTTGGCGCCAGCCGGCGGTTACAGACCATCTGTCTGTCAGGAACAGGCATCAAGTCGGTGACCGGCACCCCCTACTGGATGAGCCCGGAGGTCATCAGCGGAGAGGGGTATGGCAGGAAGGCCGACATCTGGTGAGAATGCTTTCATCAAAGCCTCTGCGACGTCTAAAGTTGTGTAGGAGTCACAGCACTGGCACGTTGTTTCTCCAGTGTCGAAATCTGCTCTCTGAAAACACTGGCTCTATGGGCAGGTTCTCTGGAAATCTACCCAGGACAGAGGCTGAGCTGGTTGGAAAACCCCCCCAGACTAATCAAGTGTGTGTGGGGGTGGGGGGGGGGGGTTATAATATTTAATAAAATATCTGGTACACTGTGTGACCCAGATTTAATGGTTTTCTCAAAGGAACACACCAACATTATGTGAAATGTTCTTACCATCTTCTCCAGAGTCAGACGATAAGATAGATACCAATTTCCCCTCTGTGCGGTCAGTAGAAAGCTATCCAGCTGCTAGCTAGCCTAGTTTAGCCCTAATTAATGGAAGTGGATACGGACCGGCTAGCCTAGCTGTTGGCCAAAAACACCTCCTTCGGGAGTTTTAATCAAGGCTAGTGGCCGGATAGCTTTTCTACTGAATGCACAGAGAGGAAATGTCCCATAATGTCGGCGTGCCCCATTAAGGTTTAGACACGTTGCAATGTTGGTAAAGTCCTACTACCAAGTATTGAGGTTAACGCCACTCCTCTTGTCTTTTAGGAGCGTGGGCTGCACCGTTGTGGAAATGCTGACTCAGCGCCCCCCCTGGGCCGAGTACGAGGCCATGGCGGCCATCTTTAAGATCGCCACGCAGCCCACCAACCCTGTGCTGCCCGGCCATGTGTCGGACCACAGCCGCGACTTCCTCAAGCGCATCTTTGTGGAGACGAAGCAGCGGCCATCCGCTGACGAGCTCCTGAGGCACATCTTCGTACATTAAGCCCGAGCCCCCGGCTGAACTGCCAGACATGGCCTTAACCTGATCGGGTTCCCCCCTCCCCCCCGTCTCTGACCCCCCCCTCCCTCCCCCAGCCCTTCCGGCTCCACCACACAGGAACCCCCACTGGACCAGACTTTTAGGGAGGATCTAACGAACGGGGAAGGAGGCGCGTGGGGAGGCGACGGGGTCGGGGACCGCTCCTGGCTCTCTGTTTTCAGGAGACTGCCCATTGGAGGACATGAACGTTTTACTTTAGGCAAAGTTGCACCTTAATTTCACAGAGAAGGGGTAAGTGCTTCCCCTTAAAAGATGAGAAGAACTCTTTGAAAAATTTCTCCTTTTTTATGTTTGTACGATTTCTCTCCTGCAATGTCCTTTTTTTTTTTTTTTTGTGAGACTATTCTGTGTTCTGGACCTACATGGAGATTTAATCTGGAGCCCCCACCTCCCCCCGACCAGGAATGTACTGCTGCAGAAACCCAGACACGCTGCTAAATATATATATATACACAGAACCCCCTAATTATAAGACAGGACGCAGAGAACACTCCCTCACAAACACACAGCTGTCACTGTTCCAGGTCTGGATCGATGGTATCGCCACATCATTTTGGGGGGCGTGTTATTTTCAACCTACTTGGAGTACCAGGGAGGGCGAAGTTTGTCACATAGGACACGGTAATGGATGCCAGAAAACCGAACAGGGCAGTAATTCAATAATATAGTTTATCGTCTTTAAAAAAAAAAAAAATCATGGGATCATATCGTGATGATATCGTGGTACACAATTCTGTTGTGTAGATCATAACAAGAAGCACATATTAATTTCAACGTCTCATGAAATGAGGTGTGAAATATTTGAGGGAATATCATTTGAAAACTAGAATTTTCACTTGATGCCACTACGTTAATATGTAGTCTCGTTAGATGAACATCAGGTTGATTTGATATGTGATATTGCGTACATGAGCAGCTATAGGGATCGCTAAAAAATATTTCCTTACGATTACCGGTATGTTAATTTCTGTCCGTATCGCCCCCCGGCCCTACCAGGAAGTTCATACAACCAGAGAAGACATTTGGAAGTGAATCTTCTGTGATTTGACAACCTCCCCCCGACGCGGGTCTCGACTGTCGCGACGCGGGTCTCGACTGTCCCGACGCGGGTCTCGACTGTCCCGACGCGGGTCTCGACTGTCCCGACGCGGGTCTCTACTGTCCCGACGCGGGTCTCGACTGTCCCGACGCGGGTCTCGACTGTCCCGACGCGGGTCTCGACTGTCCCGACGCGGGTCTCGACTGTCCCGACGCGGGTCTCGACTGTCCCGACGCGGGTCTCGACTCCCGACGCGGGTCTCGACTGTCCCGACGCGGGTCTCGACTGTCCCGACGCGGGTCTCGACTGTCCCGACGCGGGTCTCGACTGTCCCGACGCGGGTCTCGACTGTCCCGACGCGGGTCTCGACTGTCCCGACGCGGGTCTCGACTGTCCCGACGCGGGTCTCGACTCCCGACGCGGGTCTCGACTGTCCCGACGCGGGTCTCGACTGTCCCGACGCGAGTCTCGACTGTCCCGACGCACTGAGCCCCACTCACCTGGTCCTCCCAAGCAGGTTATTACGACCAGCTGAAAATGTATTTTCAAATACCGCTTTTACCCAACAGCTCAGTCGCTCTCCCCTCCCGTATAGCTGCACATCCCCTCGTCACATCGACCCACAAGGTCCACTTTCACTGTCCAGAACTAGATCCAGGTGCTTTGCTGTTCCCAGCCCCCCCCCCCCCCCCCCTTTTCGTTTCCTGCAGCCAGCCTGTCTGTCTCTGCTGAAGTGTCTGTCTGTCAGGTTGCCCTCCCCTTCCTCCCTCATCTTCGTTCTTAGCCGTGTGCCTTTTTTTTAATGTATGTATTTATTTTGAACAGCAGCGTAAACAGGAACATGTCTTTGAGTTTTCCGAAATGTCTGCCTGTGTTGTTGCATCTGTTGAAGGAGTTCCACCTGGTGTTGTTCTACTGCCTTCACTCCGTTAGGCCTCCGCCGGTCCGGCTGATCTCAGGTCAGCCCCCGCCGCCAGTTGTTTGCCTTCTTCTGTAACGGTTAACCCAACGCCTAGCACTTGAGTGGCAGTCATGGTCAACGCGACCGAACCTGAAACTCGCTCGGTGGGATCATCTTCTCTTTCAGCCTCCAGAAGTGGAACATCGGCTGACTATCTCAATACTCTGAATAGTGATTGGTTTGGCAAGTCGGACCTGAAGGTTCATGCTGCGTACCAGACCTGAAGGTTCGTGCTGCGTACCAGACCTGAAGGTTCGTGCTGCGTACCAGACCTGAAGGTTCGTGCTGCGTACCAGACCTGAAGGTTCGTGCTGCGTACCAGACCTGAAGGTTCGTGCTGCGTACCAGACCTGAAGGTTCGTGCTGCGTACCAGACCTGAAGGTTCGTGCTGCGTACCAGACCTGAAGGTTTGTGCTGCGTACCAGACCTGAAGGTTCGTGCTGCGTACCAGACCTGAAGGTTCGTGCTGCGTACCGCCTACCAGATCACGCCAGTGCGGCGTCAGGACATTAGCCTCGACGCAGGAAGCCACATCAACGTCTGTAGTTGTAGTGTCCTCTGCAATTCCTTCACATTTCAGACGTTCTCTCCTGGTGTTAAACTTCCAATAGTTTCAAACTAGTCCAAAGAATAATCTGGAGGCTCGGGCAGAACCTCATGAATGTGTTCAGACGGTGTTTACTCATCATGGTGCTCTCTGGAGGCAGAAGGTGTGTTGAAATGGAAGAACAATTAATAGATTAAAAAAACGTTATTGTGTTGGTTACATCACGATAAAATATAGAAGAGAACATGAGGTCCACATTTGTTGAACAGAGAACAGTGGCTAACAAAAACGCCACAGACACCATGGTGTTTCAGCCCAGTGGCTAACAAACGCCTCAAACACCAAGGTGTTTCAGACCAGTGGCTAACAAACGCCACAAACACCAAGGTGTTTCAGACCAGTGGCTAACAAACGCCACAAACACCATGGTGTTTCAGCCAGACAGCCTTCATCCTAGTTTCAAACTAGTGCTCTTAAAATGGATGCTAAATGGTAATATGAGCTACTTGAGTTGGGGGAAGCAGCCGTTGTGAGGTAGGAGTGTTGAGTAGAGTATAGTGTTGGTACTGCTCCATATGATTCGCCCTCCAGAGCTGTTCAGTGCCTGCCACCCTCTCTGGTCCCAGAAGCGTTTTCTATGTGGCCATTGATTTTAATCTTAATCAGCAACATAGAAACCCACTGCATCTATGATTGTAAAGCAGGTGGTTTTTTTGTTGTCGCCCGTTAGAAACTGCAATTTGATACAAGGTTGAAAACATAGCTAATTCTCGCTGTGTTATTTTTATATTGAATAGATGCAAATGCTTTACGATTTCAGAATTGTGAGTTTCTATGTGTCATATTAAAAAGATATATATATAGAAAGAAGAGAAAACCTGTCTATAACCAGAGGGGGGTGGGGACTGTACATGGCTGGGAAAGAAGCTCCCCATTTATTGGCCAGAGGTCTGCTGTATGACAGGGTCCTAGTGCTGTCAGTTTTGGCGCTAATTTCATTTCACTGGCCAGTTAGCCTAAAACAACTCTGTTGTTAAACCCCGCCCTCTTTTTTGATTGGAGGATCAAAAAAGAGGGCTGGGTTTGAGACGGGTCAATAGCTGCTTGTTTATCAACCAACAATCCCATTGGTACATTCCCTGTAAGATTTGGGTAATATAGTTTGCTACATTATTGACTCATCAGCATACAGGAATACTCAACATGATCTAGTTACTTGGGTACAGTGAGCGAGTGGCTCCTAAGATGGTGGTACCATTACAATGTGTCTCTGGGTTTCCTGGACATTCTCACTTTCTGTGACAGGAGGTTAGGATTGTCATACTCGCAGGAAAACTTGTTGCAGGACAAAAGGCGTTAAATGTAAAGCACTTCTATAGGAAATACATTCTCGGTACGTCGTTTATTACGTCATTGGTACATAGAATTGGAATCGGCTTGAATTCTGCTCACCCCCGTGGATGGAAGTATGTTGTGCAGACCGTCACCGTACTGCTCAAAAGTTAGCCTAACCTAACGGTTGGGTATGTTCATGGCTAAAAGCTAGCCTAACCTCCTAACGGTTGGGTATGTTCATGGCTAAAAGCTAGCCTAACCTCCTAACGGTTGGGTATGTTCATGGCTAAAAGCTAGCCTAACCTCCTAACGGTTGGGTATGTTCATGGCTAAAAGCTACTTTAAGCTAGTCTAACCTCCTAATGGTTGGGTACGTTCATGGCTAAAAGCTAGCCTAACCTAACGGTTTGGGTATGTTCATGGCTAAAAGCTAGCCTAACCTCCTAACGGTTTGGGTACGTTCATGGCTAAAAGCTAGTCTAACCTCCTAATGGTTGGGTTCATTCATGGCTAAAAGCTAGCCTAACCTCCTAATGGTTGGGTATGTTCATGGCTAAAAGCTAGCCTAACCTCCTAACGGTTGGGTATGTTCATGGCTAAAAGCTAGCCTAACCTCCTAACGGTTGGGTATGTTCATGGCTAAAAGCTACTTTAAGCTAGTCTAACCTAATGGTTGGGTATGTTCATGGCTAAAAGCTAGCCTAACCTCCTAACGGTTTGGGTACGTTCATGGCTAAAAGCTAGTCTAACCTCCTAATGGTTGGGTTCATTCATGGCTAAAAGCTAGCCTAACCTCCTAATGGTTGGGTACGTTCATGGCTAAAAGCTAGCCTAACCTCCTAACGGTTTGGGTACGCGCATGGCTAAAATCTAGCCTAACCTCCTAACAGTTGGCTACGTTCATTCAAATTCCTCAGCATAACAACTCCAGCTGTCATGTGCCTGTCACTTTTGTTTTGTGTGCTTATATCCGTTGCACTGCACTGTGTCCTTCTATATCACTGTACAGCCTCCGTCACCTCTCTCCAAGGTTCAATCTGTGTGTTCTCCTCTGCTCATCGGGTATAGATTTGCAAGAAAACAAACACAATTTTCTTTTATTAATTCCTTAAGTAAGGTTCCAATGAATGGAAACCAGTATATTGCCACCGTCTGGTGGAAAAACCTCCTTAACACGACAAAAGTTGACTTTTCAGGAAATGAGGAATAGCAGAACTTATCGTCAGATCAACACATGGTTTTCAATGCCCAGAGCTTAGAGCAGGTAAAAGTGAGCCTTCAGCCCCTAGCCCAGAGCTTAGAGCAGGTAAAAGTGAGCCTTCAGCCCCTAGCCCCCAGAGCTTAGAGCAGGTAAAAGTGAGCCTTCAGCTCCTAGCCCTCAGAGCTTAGAGCAGGTAAAAGTGAGCCTTCAGCCCCTAGCCCACAGAGCTTAGAGCAGGTAAAAGTGAGCCTTCAGCCCCTAGCCCCCAGAGCTTAGAGCAGGTAAAAGTGAGCCTTCAGCCCCTAGCCCCCAGAGCTTAGAGCAGGTAAAAGTGAGCATTCAGCCCCTAGCCCACAGCGTTTGGAAAATTAATTAATTAAAATTAAAATTAATTGAAGATACGACAGAAATGACCATTTAAAATGTTAGAGCATTCATTCTCAGTTACTTGTTTAAAATTCACATTGACACCCTTCAAATTCTAAAAGGAACGTTAAAGAAAATGGGAGAAAAGTTCAACTTTGGAGCAATATTTAGCCCCTTTTCCGGTAAGCTAGTATGACATGTTTGGTATCAATGGAATCCTCTCAAAGTTTAGTTTCATATGATTAGCTGAGAAACTGAGCCGGCTACGACCTTCTAAAGACGGTCATCATGTTAATGACTGATGACCCACTGTAATTTTCAGAGGGTTAAAAGTAGGCCAAGTTCATTAACAGAGGAGAATAATTCCAACTATAAGATCACGGTGATCAATGAGTCCTATTGGAAGATATGGTTCTATGAGATATAAATGATGTTAGAAATGGGCACCAATAGTTTAATTACATTTAAATAACTACATGGCATTATTTAAATGAGACAATTACACCTAAAAGATTATATCTGCTTGACTTGTTTTATTCAATGCGTTAGTGATTCGATCTTCAAAAAAAACTTTTGTGTCTTATATTCGGGGCAATGCCGTAATTGGTAACTCATTAGCACATGTTTAGGGGCACGTTTGAGTTGAGCTACGTTCTCCAGCGTGACCTGAGCAGCTCCGCCACTGTGTTCTCCCACACAGCAGCACCTAACCACTGAACAACACGACGTGACGGGTCTCTCTTTGAAAGTGAGTCGAGGCCCACCCTGACAGACGGCTCCCCAGCCTGACGTTAAAGGGTTGTTCTCTTTCTTTGCTCTATTTCTTACTTGGCAACGATGATGTCGATCCTCTCTCGGCACAATCCATGCCGTTCCTCCCACTATCTCTCTGGATAGTTTAGCCACAAACCAGTGCAACGTCAATGTGGTTGAGCTCCTGTCTGTACAGGCTGACTGAGGCTCGCTGAGATTTACTTTGTGTACAGACGGGAGCTCGACCCATCGATTTGCATTGGGTTCGTGGCGAACTTGGCTAGAATGAGGCGTGGATTGTTGCTGAGAAAGGAATCTGCATCAACATCTTCACTGGTAACAAACAGGGGCCAGGGTTCCAAAAATCACGTTCCCTTTTTAAGAGTGTCTTGAGTTCCTGTGGCCAAGACGCTGCGGTCGCCATTCCAACCAAAAACATCCCAGAAGCAAACGGGCAGGTCGGTCCCCTCGAGCGGTGGGACCGTCAGCACAACGCCGCCCCCTGGTGGTACAGTTCCACGAGAGATTCTCAAAACATTATTACAGCTGACCCCGGTACCCACCGCCGTTATGCACTATCTGAAAGGTACATGCTTATCGTCGTTTAAATTCACAGACGCTTCTTTCAAGATCATTCATTGGATGTTGCTCGTGAACTATTGGTTAAGCATAGATTTGTCTTCTTTTTTTTTATGTTTTTGTTAGCGATGACCTTTTTGCACATTTTAAGACTTATTTTTACACAGGTGTGTGCATGTGTGTGTTTGATCGTGTGTGTGTGCGCGCGCGTGGACAGTTGTGGTTCAGTTAGTGAAGAATCATACAAAGATTGTAATGTCTTCTCATCACCATTAGATGGCCTCCTTCACCATTGTGGATTAACTCCTTTATACCTGTAAATGGAAACTGTTTTGCCAACAGCATTGAGCCCAAGGATACAAGGAAACACTGATGGCTCAAAGTTATTTTGTGTCTGTAGCCACTGCTGCCACTCCTGTTTGTATGTGTCTGTGTGCGTGTATGTATGTATGTATGTGTGTGTGTGTGTGTGTGTGTGTGTGTGAGTTGCGCACCGTGCATTTACTGCATTTACTGCAACTTGTGCTCAACGGAACACTGCGCCCGAGATGCCTTTGCGCATTCTGACTGTAGGGGGGAAATTAAAAAAGATTGAAATTAAATAAACAACAAAAAAAATCATCATGTACAAATGTATAAAATGAAACTGTACCCTTTTTAAAAGAAAAAGAAAAAAAAGTACAATTGTATCCCTCACGTTTGGTCTCTGTGTATTGTAAAAGAAGCCATGTTTATAATTCTAATTGGTTTGTGACCAATAAGCCTGTTTATATCAGATCTGTATATCAGTGGTACGCATAATTTTTTAATATATATTTTTTATTTTCTTTTTTTTTAATGGGAGATTTTATGCATGGGTGGGTCCCAAGAGACCACCAGTGCCGTTGATTGACTGCCGTTTAGGGCAAGACTTTGGAGTATTGGAACAGCTGACTCTGTGTTCATAATTATGACAACTATGATGATGAAAATAATAAAGATATTTATTTCACGTCTGGCTGTGACGCCTCTGTGATTGAGGGAATACCAATCAGAGGTAGAGGTAGAGCAGTCGTCGGGGTAATCCGGAGGTTCCCGGTTCGATTCCCGCTCCTCCCGGGCAGCGTGTGGAAGTGTCCTTGAGCAAGACACTTAACCCCCCAACTGCTCCCGATGAGCAGGTTGGCACCTTGCATGGTTGCCTCTGCCCTGGGTGTGTGTGTGAATGGGTAAAATGTGACAAACAAATTGTAAAGTGCTTTAGATAAAAGCGCTATATAAATGCACCATTTACCTTTTCTTTTTTCTTTTTTTTATTAATTGAAACCTTTATTTAGTCTTGAAATTAATGTTGAGGTTTCACCCTCATTTGCAATGTTGTGGAGATTACAAGGTCAAACAATCCCAAGTCGATATAAAAGGAAGAAAGACATTTGCGTGAGGGAACATAGTGGCTCGGTCAAACCAATGAACACAAGGGGGTAAACAAGATGGCTACCAACTACAATACAAAATTAACTAAAGCCCAATCCCCCCCATGATATGGCAGTGCATGGTTTACCCCGATGAGCTGGCTCCAGCATCTAAGAGTCCCCTGCCTCTGCCACGCCTTTCACTCTTAATTGGATTAGTTTAATTGGATTCAAAAGATGTTTGGCATCCAACCAGAGTGCAAATGTAACAGTAAAGTGCAGTAGTAATATACAATGCACGGGTGATAAAACTGTATAGAATATGAGTACTACGGAGTAATGGTGCTAATCAGACCTACAGTCGGGCCTTAAATATTTGGACATCCAACACAACTCTGGCTCTGTAGACCACAATGGACATGAAGTCCTTTTTAACACACTCAACTCTGTTTTACCCCCCCCCCCCCCCCCCCAATCCAGCTGTAGTGAAACCTCTGCTGAAACATGTGAAGCGTTTTAAAATGTCTTTGTTGACAAGATTGCAACTATTAGAGCCTGTGTTTTACCTCCTTCTTATGACCCATCTATTCCTGTAAACTGCTCTGCTGTTTTTAGTCATTTTGAGCCAATGTCACTCCCCTGTGTGAAGAAGATTATTGCTCAAATGAAGCCATCTGGCTCTCCCACTGATGTTCTCCCCCCTCGGTTTTTTAAAGAGGTCTGGGACACCATTGGACCCTATGTCCTAACATTGGTAAACACTAGCTTGTCCCTAGGAGAGGTACCAGCCAGCTTGAAACAGGCAGTGGTACAGCCCTCGCTCAAAAGGCCTAGTCTGGACACCTGTCTTTTTAAATTTTAGACCCATCTCTAAGCTCCCTTTTATTTCCAAGATTTTAGAGAAAGTGGTAGCCATCCAACTACAGTCATTTTTAAATACACACAGCATTTTTGAGGTATTCCAGTCCGGTTTTAAAGCCCTCCACAGCACAGTCAGCTCTACTGAGAGTGTTAAATGATCTTTTGTTAGCAGCTGACTCTGGGAACTCCATCTTCCTTGTTTTATTGGATCTCACAGCTGCTTTTGATACAGTAGACCAGGGGTTCCCAAACTTTTCAGGCCGGGGCCCAGAAAATAAGGCGTCAGAGAGCCGCGGCCCAATGCACATCGTCTGGCTTTTTTTTTTTTTTTTTTTTTTTGCCAGGCGACCGATTTTTTAAGCCAAATATCACTTCAATCCTATTAAGTTAGTTCAAGTTAGTTATTCATTTATATGTGCTATTTATGAGAGGGCTAACTTGTTGCAAAATAATAATGATAATAATAATAGCCTCATTAAAATACTATTGTTGCTTCGGTTGTTTTCAGCGTTTTATGTGCATAATCTGTTATTTAGTTTGAAATGTTCGTTGAAATAAGTAGATTTTTCGTTTTTGTTTATTTATTAAGTTAATATAAAACCATATAGTCACATTTTAGAATACAATAGAATAGAATTTTAGAATACAACTAGAAACACTGTCCTGGCCTGCTTCTAAGTTCAGTGGCCTGACAAAAAAAATTTAAATAAAAAATTTAAAAATTTAAAATTAAAAATTTAATTTTTTTTTTTTTTTTTTTTTATCATCTCGCGGCCCACCCGTGGCTGCTAGCGGCCCACCTTTGGGTAGCGACCCCGACTTTGGGAACCACTGCAGTAGACCACTCCATCCTCATCTCCCGCCTAGAGCACCATGTGGGCATCAAAGGTACTGCTCTAGAGTGGTTCAGGTCATATCTGTCAGATAGGAGCTTTTCTGTGCGTCCGGGCGATTTCCAGTCATCATCTGCTTCCCTCCCCTGTGGTGTACCTCAAGGTTCCATCCTGGCGCCCCCCCTCTTCACTCTGTATCTGCTCCCCTATTATTAAGAACCATGGCATCTCATTCCATTTTTATGCAGACAACCTACAATTATACCTGCCTTTAAAGCGTGACGACCCCAACACCCTAAAACCCCTGTTAGACTGTCAGTGTCTCAGTGACATTAAAGCTTCGCTGGCTCTGAACTTTTTAAATTTGAATGACAAAAAAACTGAGGTCATTCTGTTTGGACCAAGCGGGCCTGGTACCGCACCTCCAGACATGGGTGGACTTGACTCATGTGTCAAACTCATATTCACCAACCTGGGGGTCAAAATAGACAATGATTTTAAAATGCACTATGATTTTAAAATTAACTGGTTAGGTCCAGCTTCTTCCAGCTGAAGCAACTCTCCAAGGTCAAGCCTCTTCTCTCCTTTAAAGACTTTGAGAGAGTTATGCATGCCTTTGTGACAACACGGCTGGACTACTGTAATGCTCTCTATGCTGGTGTTGTCTTGTCTGGTCATACTTTAGCTGGTCCAAAACGCTGCTGCACGGCTGTTGACAGGGACACGCTATATTATGGTTTTTACTGTGAAGCACTTTGGTCAACCATGTTGTTTTTAAATGTGCTATACAAATAAAGTTGGATTGGATGAAATGAAACAATCAAGATGTGCTTTGAGTGCAGACTTTCAGCTTTAATTTGATAGTATACTATTTACATCCATCAGGTGAACAGTGTAGGAATTACAACCGTCCCATGAGTTCTGAAGCATTTGGCTGAATATGAGCAGATAAATTATTGCCCGAAACACTTCAGAATTCACCTGCTGATTTTTTTCAGTAGTCAGTCACATCAATAAATACAAGGAACCGCTTGCCGGTCTAAGCCCCATTTCATGGGTGCATGAGGAAGGATAATAACGATAATCTAGCGTTGTTTTCTGGAAGATTATCGCGTCTTTTCCTGGGATTACTAAGAATCACCCAAACTATACTAATTCAAAACGGTATAAAACGGAAATGTACAGATGAAAAAACAATCTGTTTTTTGCATGTTGACCGGAAGCAACTCACTGACAATCAACGGTGTTATTAGATCCATAGCTATAATATTTCATATATTTTAAGCACTCGCAAGTTTCGCAGTCTCCCCATTGATTTACAGCGATGGTGTTCTACCCAGAAGAGCGACCCCTGGCACTGAATGAGTTAACAATTACTGTCCTGATACTGACACCGGCCAATCACGGCGCACCATGAATGAATGAATGAATGAAAACTTTATTTAACAGATTGCAGAATGGGTACAATACAGTACGGCTCAATACACACAATTGTTAAGGGGATGCAGACCTGAGAAAGACGTTTGTCTTGTTTCCATCAGGGTCCCCCATTTAATTCATATAGACATTTATGACATACACAACATACATGACATTTATGGCATAGGGTGGGTCCCTGACACTGTCCTATCACAGGCAGCATTGTGCTCCCCTCACGGTCCCTGCCTGGGTTCAACTTCAGAGCTAACAAACTCATGTTGATTTTAGATAGTTACGCGAATACAAATACGTTACCAAAGGTCAGTGAATACCACGACCACAACGCCTGAGGGAGCTCCACAAATCATGTTAAACCCAGATTCGGCTCAAACAAGGGACTAAACACGTTTAGCAATTATGCCACATCAATGTGGAACGCCCTACCCACAGCTGTAAAGGAATGTGAATCACTACCCACTTTTAAAACCACTCTCAAGGAGCACCTACGGGAGACGGCAATTCGAAACGCCCCTGTAAATGTCCTAACCCAACCTCCTCCAATGTACAGTAAATGTCCTAACCCAATCCCTCTTCTTGGACCAAGTAAGGTTTCGTCGATAATCCAATGTCCATAACATGTAGATGTTATGACTACTGTATATTTGCATATCTTGTATGTCACAAATGTAACAGTACTCTATATCTGTATGTCATAAATGTCATGGTTAGATTAGATTAGATGATCAGATTAAATTTTTATATCTGTATATGTTGTGTATGTCATAAATGTCATTATGAATTGAAAATGGGGGACCCTGATGTAAACAAGATGAAAGTCTTTCTCTGGTCTGCATCCCCAGTCTGAATTGATCGATTGAAAATGTTAAAAACAGATTGCAGAATGGGTACAATACAGTACGGCTCAATACACACAATTGTTAAGGGGATGCAGACCAGAGAAAGACTTTCGTCTTGTTTACATCAGGGTCCCCCATTTTCAATTCATCATAACATATATGACATACAGATAGACAGTACTGCTACATCTATACATTTATGACATACCAGATTTACAAATACAGTACTGTTTGTGATACAAAAAGAGTCTAAAAAAGAGAGTATAATATACATTTGATGAAGAAACTACATTGGAGGAGGTTGGGTTGGAGGGGGGGGGGGGTTGGGTAGGCGGGGTGAGGTGCGGGGGGAAACTGTACATTGGAGGTGGTGGGGGGGGGGGGTTGGGTAGGCGGGTGGGGGGGGTAACTGTACATTGGCGGTGGTGGGGGGGGGTTGGGTAGGTGGGGTGAGGTGTGGGGGAAACTGTACATTGGAGGTGGTGGGGGGGGGGGGGGGTAACTGTACATTGGATTATCAACGAAACCTTAGAAGAAGAAGAGGGTCTTGTGTATTATTGGGTTAGGACATTTACTATACATTGGAGGGGGTTGGGTTAGGACATTTACAGGGGCCAGTTTCGAATTGCAGTCTCCCGTAGGTGCTCTTTGAGAGTGGTTTTGAAAGTGGGTAGTGATTCACATTCCTTTACAGCTGTGGGTAGGGCGTTCCACATTGATGTGGCATAATTGCGAAACATGTTTAGGCCCTTGTTTGAGCCGAATCTGGGTTTAACATGATTTGTGGAGCTCCGTCTGGTGTTGTGGTCGTGGTATTCACTGACCTTTGGTAAGTATTTTGACATGTACATGGGTACCTTATTCGTGTAGTGTATCTTGTAGACCAGGCCCATTGTAAGTTGCTGTACTCTGTCGTCTACTCTAAGCCATCCTAGGTTGTCAAAGTGGGCAGGGGTGAGGTGGGTTCTAGGAGTAAGGTCAAGCAGTAGTCTGACCAGTTTGTTTTGTGATGTTTGTAATTTTGTTTTTAGCGCCTTTGAGGTGCAAGCATAGTCGTAGTACCCTTGAATGAGTGCTCCTGCCAGAGTCTTCAGGGTATTCTTGTTTACCAGAGAGGAGATCCGGTACAAGAATCTAGTTCGTTGGTTGACTTTTTTTTATTACATTGGATGCCATTTTGTCACAGGAAAGATTTGCCTCTAGGATGGAACCTAGGTATGTAATTTCATCTTTCCTTGTGACAATATTGTCACCCACTGTAACTGAGAAGCCGTCGGTCTTGCTGAGTTCGTTATTTGAACCGAAGAGAATGGACTCTGTTTTACCCAGGTGTGTAATGATAGTTTGTTATCAGCGAGCCTAGTTCAGAGCTGAGGGTTTTTTCAACCTGTAACTTGTTCTTGTCAGAGACCAGCAGGGCTGAGTCGTCCGCGAACAGGAACAAGTTGCAGTCACAAGCTGACGACATGTAATTTGCATAAATTAGGAACAGTAGCGGTCCTAGTATATGCTTCCTTGTGGAACACCACAGCTCACTGGGAGAGGGGGGGGGGTAGGGTACCGTTTACCTCCACCATCTGTTCTCTCCCCTCCAGGTAGGATTGCATCCAGCTCACTGATAGACTATCAAAACCAATTGCTTTTAGCTTGTCAATCAGAATGGAGTGATTGACAGTGTCGAAGGCCTTTTGTAGGTCTAGCATATTTGCCCGCGTCCACCTCTGATGTGGTCGTTCAAATAGAGAAGGCATGTGTCAGTGGAGTGGGATGTTCTGAAGCCAGATTGGAATTCGTAGATTAGATTTTTTTCCGCAAGGTACTTTTTGACCTGTTCATATACTCTTTTTTCCATGACTTTCGAGATGGAGGTAAGAATAGAAACAGGGCGGTAGTTGCCTGGGTCTAATTTGCTGCCCTTTTTGTGCAGGGGGGTTACTCTCACAATTTTGAAGTCTTTGGGTACGTGTCCCTGTTTTATGGAAAGGTTTATTATGTGTGTGATGACTGGGGTGATGGCGGCTGCTGAGTGTCTGAGGAATTTGGAGGGGATGTTGTCATGGCCAGTGGCCTTGTTAGGTTGGAGGGCGCTCAGTACTTCAGCTGTTGTTACCATTTCTAGTTTGAAATCGTCTTTGCGGACCCCTAGGTTATTGTAGTAGGCTATGATGTGTTCTACGCCAAAATGCCCTGAGTGGGAGGGTAGTTTATTTACCAGTGTTGTGGCTATGATTGTGAAGAAAATGTTTAAGTAATTGGCCACATCCAGCTTGTCTGTGATGAGCATGTTGTCCGTCTTTATGTTTATGTTTGAAAATCTGGTTTTAAGTTTTTTTTACTGCAGCCTAGTTGATTATTGAGTAATTTCCAAAGTTCACATGGTTTATTTTTGTTTTCCTCCGTTTTGTCATTGATGAAATTCTTTTTTGCAGTTTTGATCATGGAGTTTATGTCATTTCTTAGTCTGTTTCTTTGCAGTTTGAGTTCAGTCACGTGGGCTTGGAGTTCACTGCTCGAGCTTTTGGTAAGCTTTGACTGACTTTTACGAAACTCAGAGCATTTTTTTATAGATAGGACTAACACATTTGAGATGATGGTATGGGATGGGGGTTATGTAGTTTGTGTTACGTAGTAGTGTAGAGAGTAAAAAAAAAATTAAATATACTATATTTAATTTTTGCCAAAGAAGTTGATAGGTTGGTTACAGTAAATGTGGCAAACCGGACACTGTAGGAGTTAACTAACTCCAGAAGGTGGCAGTAATGTAACACCGAGGATGCAAACTGCCGTTAAAGAGCAGAAAGAAGAAGACGAACACCTGGTTGCTTGTTTCTCTCGCGAGATCTGGTAACATTAGAGAACGCTATGTGTTTACTTCCGTAGCTTGTTCAAGCTGGTAGCTAGTTAATTTTAGCCTCACTTTAACCTTTCAAAATGTCCAATATAGAACAATTAAAAGCTTTTGTTTTCGAGCGACTCACAGCAACTGCCGAGGAGATATTCGGAGTCTTTGAAAAAGTTATTCAACATCACGACGAGAAAGAATCTCGTTCAAAGAGTGAGATCGAACGTCAAAGCAGATTACTGGATGTCTTTCTGAAACCTGATCTAAAGATACAGAGAGCAGGTTTGTGATTCATATGCAGTTTTGAACTTAATTTAGCAGCTAAGTAATACTAAATAAAACCTGTAGGCAGAAACAAGCAAGACAAGATACTTTCGGTTGAGACAAGTTTCCCTCTAAATAAAACTGTTAACATTTACTAATAAATATTTACAAAAAAGTGCATTGTTTATAATACCAGCACTCCTAGTAGTGCTTGGTAAACAGAATCTAACGTTATGTAGCCAGTTTTATTGTTATTAACATAACCCATGGTTGGCAATCAGTATTATCCTGATTGATTGATTGATAGAATGTTTACCAGAATAGCTGTCTCATTATTTATTGTAGCTATCTAATCTAATTGTGTCATTTGATCATATCCATAAAAAATTCCAATGATAAATGTCAGTCTACTTAGTATAATAGTGAAGGTCTGTTCTTCCCTCCAGATTCCCCGCAGCACTCTGTCCATAAAGAGGAGGTTCTCCATGAGCAGCAGGAGAGGAGCCCCAGTCTGGGCCAGGAGGAGCCAGAGGCCCCACAAATTAAAGAGGAGCAGGAGGAAACCTGGACCAGTCAGGAGGGAGAGCAGCTTCAATGGCTGGAGGAGGCTGATACCAAAGACTCCATGTTCACCTCAGTAAGACGCCTCTATGATCTGTTCCCACATCTTAACCAGAATGCAGAAAACAGAGAGGGAGCGTCTCTACCCAGCACCTCCTCTGAACAGATGGAAAGAGAAGCTGATCGAGAGGACTGTGGAATATCAGAACCAACCACTGACTTACAGGCCTTCTCTTCAGACTGTTCTGTAGCTGAGAGCGACGGCGCTGAGGGGGATGAGGATTGGACGGAGATAGGACAACCTCCGTCAGGTTTCAAAACAAATACGGCAAAAAGACACAATGTCTTTTCAGCTAGCTGTAAGGTGTGTGGGGAGTCTTTCAGCTCTAATGCCAGGTTAATCCAGCATGTGGAAACTCACTCTAAAGATGCCCCATGTGTCTGTGGAGTGTGTGGAAATCATGTAGAGTCCACAGAGAGTTTAGTTGATCACATGAAGTCCCACAAAAGGTCTGGAATCCCTTTGAAGCCAAACAGTTGCAGTGTTTGCCACAAAGAATTCCGCTCTAACAAGTATAAAGTTGTTCACATGAGAATCCACACAGGAGAGAATCTGCACACATGTGGCATTTGTCTCAAGAAATTCACCTCAAAATCTAATCTGACGTGCCACCTGAATACTCATACAGGAGACAGACCACACGTTTGCCATTTCTGTGGTAAAGGATTCAGTCAAGTTGGAAGTATGAACACACACATGAGGATCCACACAGGAGAGAGACGACACACTTGTAATGTTTGTGGCAAAACATTCACTCGCCTTGGAAATATGAAGACCCACATGAGGATACACACAGGAGAGAAACCATATCGATGTGCTGACTGTGGTCAAAGGTTCAGACAGGTTTATACTCTTTCTAAGCACATGAGAATTCACACAAGAGAAAAAACACATAGATTAGTCTTAAATGTATGATTAATGGTTTATAGATAACACGTATTTTTGCACAATGTTACACTGATGCCCCCCATGTGCATGTAGTGTTGAATTGGATGAAAATGTTTGTACAGTATTTCAGTCTTGCAATAAATATAAGAAAATAAATGTGTAGATAATCTATGGTGTTCTTCAAATCTTCAACCGTTCCTTATTTGACAGTTCAGGTCTGCAGCGCGTGCCTGTATGTGGGGGGTGACGTCACCAGCTAGCTTGTATCGGCCTAACATTGTACGGCAAAAGTTCATGCTGTGGACATTTATAAAAAAAAATAATAATAATAATACATTTAAAGGAAACCATTGAAATGACCGGCATAATTAATTAGCTTCCTTTGTGTCCTGTTGGGTGGTGTGTTGTATTTACACTCAAAGTAATTTTTTTTTTAATCTTTTTCTATTTTTCTCTCATCTCAATTCCACTGTGCCAATTCTTCCCTCCCCTCTCTTGAAAGTTGCTCGCATATGCCCCCCACTGGCCGGTTGTAGGGAGGATAGAAGCCTTGCATCACGTGTCCCCTCCGATACACGAGGAGGCAGCCTGTCACATCTTTTCACCTGCCAGCGTGGATTCTCATTGGCGAGGTGTAACGTGTGGGAGGCTCACACTACCCCCGCCATTTCCTGTCTCTGCTGTGCAGGCGTCCCCAACCGACCTGTAGGAGTCGCTGTCCACAACGTCCAGATTACCACCCATCGACTTCCACCCGCTAACTCTGCCAATTGAGTTAGTATGACGGCTGGCCAAAGCCGGAGGCAACGCAGACAGCCAGAGTCGAACCCGGTGTCTCTTGCGTTGGTGACGAGCGCAATGTCCGCTGCGCCACCCAACCACCCTACACTCAAAGTTATTGTGATTTTTTTTTGATTTTTTTTATGGCATCTAAACCGGCATGTTTTTTTCTCCCGAGGGGTTCAGTTCTTCATGGCCGTCTCCGTTCCTCTGTGTGTGTAAAACACCTCATGCTGCTCAGTTGTGTGTTAGTGTGGGGAGGGCTCTTCACCCATCATTCTGGTATGTTTTTTTTTGTATATCTTTAAATTAAAATACAGGGACTCATAGTAATGGTACGGTACTTTATGATGGCAGTGAGTAGACGCCAGAGATGCTCAAGTACATTTCTGTAAGTCAAGTCTCAAATCATTTGGTCATGAGTCCAAGTCAAGTCTCTTAGGAATAAGCGCTTCTCTCTGACCGGCAGACTGGCTTCAGTACCATCTACATCCCCTCCTCCAGCTCTTCTCTCTGGCCTCAGTACCATCTACATCCCCTCCTCCAGCTCTTCTCTCTGGCCTCAGTACCATCTACATCCCCTCCTACAGCTCTTCTCTCTGGCCTCAGTACCATCTACATCCCCTCCTACAGCTATTCTCTCTGGCCTCAGTACCATCTACATACCCTCCTACAGCTCTACAAGGACAGATCTGGAGCTTCTTTCCCTCTACCGCTCCACCCCTGCCCTCCATTGATGCATTCAAGATTAAAGAGGTTTATTTGTCACATACATACCACGGCATACAGTGAAATGCAGGTGGTCATGCCTGCATCGATTGTGCAATAATACTAATAATAAAATAGACATAAAAAAACAGGTAATGAGAAGACATAAGATGTGCATGATAAAATAGACATGCTAAATTCCTGAGAAGGCACTGGGTCATATGTACACTACTATACAATATACAGTTTTAACTCTGTCATTATGCTATACTTACTATATCTAAACTATACTATACAAGAACCACATCGGTTCTTTCCTTAAAGTGACCTTTATATTCCTCATTCCTTTAAAGTGAGCGATTGCAGCTTGTGTGTGTGCTATTGTGTACTTGTGTGTGGAGAGTTAGGTGTTCTGATGGCCTGGTGGAAGAAGCTGAGCCGTAGTTGCAGCTCTCTGTTCTTGTTGCAGCTTGAACAGGCTGTTGTTGGGGTGGTGGGGGTCTTTCATTATTCTGCAGGCTCTGGATTTGCACCTCCTGTTATATAAGTCCTGCAGGGGTGATAGTGCAATACCGTAGTACGCTCTGCTGAGCGCACCACTCTCTGGAGGGCCTTCCTGTGTTGTTGGGGTGGTGGGGGTCTTTCATTATTCTGCAGGCTCTGGATTTGCACCTCCTGTTATATAAGTAGTGCAAGTCTCTGGAGGGCCTTCTTGTCCTGTGCCTTGCTGTTTCCATACCAGGCAGTGATGTTTCCAGTCAAGATGCTCTCTACAGCCCCGGAATAGAAGGACTGGAGTATCTTCCCCGATACTCTGAACTTCCTTAACTGTCAGGTGATGGAGGCGCTGTTTCGCCTTTTTTTACCACAGAATCTGTGTGTTGACCATGTCAGGTCCTCTGTGATGTGGACTCCCAGGTACTTGAAACTGCTCACCCTGTCCACGATAGCCCCATTTATCCACAGTGGCGTGTGTGTCTCCTGCTGTATTCTCCTAAAATCCACGATCAGCACCTTGGTTTTACCAATGTTCAGGAGAAGGCTGTTCATCAACCTCCTCCCGGTAGGCCTTCTCGTCGTTGTCAGAGATCAGCCCCACCACCACCGTGTCGTCAGCATACTTCACTATGGAGTTGGAGCTTAACCTGGCCACACAGTCATGTGTGTACAGTGAATACAGCAGGGGACATTCATCCTCGTCATAGTGCTGTTCTCTATAGCTCTAGTTCTGTAGGACAGGTCAGAGACCAGCGTTAGAAAGCCCTTCACTCTCCCCATCATAGCTCTAGTTCTGGAGGACAGGTCAGAGACCAGCGTTACAAAGCCCTTCACTCTCCCCGTCACTGACGCCCCGCTGACACAGAAACCGCTCTCTCAGGTATTCATCAGTGACTTTGAAAATCTCAACTCCGGTTGCACGTGTCTTTAACTCTTTAAAAAAAAAGTTATCCTCACATAATAAACCTCTATATAAAACAGGGGCACGTCCCCAAGGACTTCAAAATTGCGAGAGTGACCCCTCTGCACAAAAAGGGCAGCAAATTAGACCCAGGCAACTACCGCCCTGTTTCTATTCTTACCTCCATCTCGAAAGTCATGGAGAAAATAGTCTACGAACAGGTCGAAAAGTACCTGGCGGAAAAAAATCGAATCTACGAATTCCAATCTGGCTTCAGAACGTCCCACTCCACTGACACATGCCTCCTCTATTTGAACGACCACATCAAACAAGAGGTGGACGCGGGCAAATACTGCGGCATGGTCATGCTGGACCTACAAAAGGCCTTCGACACTGTCAATCACTCCATTCTAATGGACAAGCTAAAAGCAATTGGTTTTGATAGCTTATCAGTGAGCTGGATGCAATCCTACCTGGAGGGGAGAGAACAGATGGTAGAGGTAAATGGTACTCTACCCCCCCCCCCTCACAGTGAGCTGTGGTGTTCCACAAGGAAGCATACTAGGACCGCTACTCTTCTTAATTTATGCAAATGACATGTCGTCAGCCTGTGACTGCAACTTGTTCCTGTTTGCGGACGACTCAGCCCTGCTGGTCTCTGACAAGAACAAGTTGCAGGTTGAAAAAACCCTCAGCACGGAACTAGGCAAAATCTGCATATGGCTCGCTGATAACAAACTATCATTACACATGGGCAAAACAGAGTCCATTCTCTTCGGTTCAAATAACAAACCCAGCAAGACCGACGGCTTCTCAGTCACAGTGGGAGACAATATTGTCACAAGGAAAGACGAAATTACCTACCTGGGTTCCATCCTAGAGGCACATCTTTCCTGTGACAAAATGGCATCCAATGTAATAAAAAAAGTCAACCAAAGAACTAGATTCTTGTACCGGATCTCCTCTCTGGTAAACAAGAATACCCTGAAGACTCTGGCAGGAGCACTCATTCAAGGGTACTATGACTATGCGTGCACCTCATGGTACCAAAGCACCTCAAAGGCGCTTAAAACAAAATTACAAACGTCACAAAACAAACTGGTCAGACTACTACTTGACCTGAACCCCAGAACCCACCTCACCCCTGCCCACTTTGACAACCTAGGATGGCTTAGAGTAGACGACAGAGTACAGCAACTTGCAATGGGCCTGGTCTACAAGATACACTATACGACCGGGGTGCCCATGTACATGTCAAAATACTTCCCAAAGGTCAGTGAATACCACAACCACTACACCAGAGGAAGCTCAACAAATCATGTTAAACCCAGATTCGGCTCAAACAAGGGACTAAACACGTTTCGCAATTATGCCACAACAATGTGGAACGCCCTACCCAAAGCTGTAAAGGAATGTGAATCCCTGCCCACATTCAAAACCGCTCTTAAAGAGCACCTACGGGAGGCTGCAATTCGAAACTGGCCACCGTAAATGCCCAAAACCCCCACCACCTCCTAATAGACAGTCTCCTCCCCACCGCATGTATATATTCCCTCCCCGCCGTATGTATATTTCCCTCCCACCCACCCCCTCCTAATGTACAGTCCCCTCCCCATCATATGTATATACTCTGTCAGGATCTAAGGGTAACAGTACTGTATATTTGAATACCGCCTATGTCACAAATGTATCAGTACTAAATACCTATATGTCCCTATGCCATAAATGTCATGTATGTTGTGTATGTCATAAATGTCTATATGAATTGAAAATGGGGGACCCTGATGGAAACAAGACAAACGTCTTTCTCAGGTCTGCATCCCCTTAACAATTGTATGTATTGAGCCGTACTGTATTGTACCCATTCTGCAATCTGTTAAATAAAGTTTTCATTCATTCATTCACTCAATGGATTCTGCATCAACATATCTAACGTTGGCAGGGAGTTGGCAGTGGCCACTAATGTCTGTTGAATCATCGATTTATAATTTACGATTAACTTTTCTGTATTTTCTCTGTTAGAACGGTTTCTATGTCAGCTGACATGTCATCAATGCAACGTTTTACTGTAGTGTCAGATAATGGTATTTTCTCCATTTCTTTTGGCAGCAGCTGGCCCCAGCATCACCTCAAACATTTTCTTACATGCTGGTAGAATGAGGGACTCTGCGATAGTGTGTTTTTTTGTTTTGTTTTAACTATTCATTCCACCACCAAATACTGAAGATAGCTTTCATTGTACTGTAGCGACCCTAGGGTCGGGGTCATTGGTCAGACGGGCTGTCACTCTGAGTAGTTGACTCATCAACTATGTCATAATATCATGTTATTCATGAGGGCTTTAAAACATGAGTGTAAGATGAATAGATCTGGAGGCCTGGGCTATAAAAAAGAAAGAAAAATTAATTCAAGCAGATGTGGCGGCACCCCCAGACCCGTGCCCTAATGACGACACAACCCAATGTATAGATAGATAGGCAATGAGAGCTGGCATATTAAAAGGGTTATCAAGTTGGCACCTCCCTTCATTGATATAAAAGCACAATACACAAGTTTTATAGATATTACATGAAGTTGGGGCGGCTAGGTGGTGTAGTGGGCAAGGCACTCGCCACCAATGTGGAGACGCTAGGGTTCGCATGTTCGAATCCAGCTCTCCACATTGTTTTCAGTTTGGCTGGTCGTCCGTACTAATACAATTGGCAGTATTAGAGGGTGGGAAACTGATTGGTGGGGATCGGGCGTTGTGGACAGCGACTCCTACAGGTCGGTTGGTGCGCCTGCGCAGTAGAATCAGGAAGTGTCGGGGGCAGCGTGAGCCTCCCACGCGTTACTCCTCGCCACTGAAAGATCGAGCTGCGCAGGTGAAAAGATGCGACTGCTGTTACCTCAAGTACCGGAGGGGACTTGTGCTATGTATGACTTAGTCCACATTGCAGCCGGCTTGTGGGAGGCAAGAAACAGCGTTCGTGACAGGGGAGGGTTGAATTGGATGATAAGAAATTGTGATGGGAGAAAATATAGAAAATGGGAGAAAAAGTGGATAAAAAAAAATAAGATATTACATGAAGTTATTACACCATGGGGTATGAATTAATATGAATTTGAATACTGTATGTCACAAATGTATCAGTACTAAATACCTGTATGTCCCTATGTCATAAATGTCATGTATGTTGAGTATGTCATAAATGTCAATATGAATTGAAAATGGGGGACCCTGATGTAAACAAGACAAACGTCTTTCTCTGGTCTGCATCCCCTTAACAATTGTGTGTATTAGGGGCGGCTATGTGGCGTAGTGGGCAAGGCGCTCGCCACGAATGCTGGAGACGCTGGGCTTGCCTGTTCGAGCCCAGCGCTCCACATTGCTTTCAGTTTAGCTGGTCGTTCATACTAATACACATTGGCCGTATTAGGGGGTGGGAAACTGATGGGTGGGGATCGGGCGTTGTGGACAGCGACTCCTACAGGTCGGTTGGTGCGCCTGCGCAGTGGAATCAGGAAGTGTCGGGGGCAGCGTGAGCCTCTCACGCGTTACTCCTCGCCACTGAGAGATCGCGCTGCGCAGGTGAAAAGATGCGACTGCTGTTACCTCAAGTACCGGAGGGGACTTGTGCTATGTATGGCTTGTGGGAGGCAAGAAACAGCGTTCGTGACAGGGGAGGGTTGAATTGGATGATACGAAATTGGGATGGGAGAAAATATAGAAAAATGGGAGAAAAAGTGGATAAAAAAAAAAAAACAATTGTGTGTATTGAGCCGTACTGTATTGTACCCATTCTGCAATCTGTTAAATAAAGTTTTCATTCATTCATTCATTCATTCATTCATGCATTCATTCATTCATGATATAACCTAATCAATGGGATTGCCCTCAACAGGAGATTAGGCCTTGAATGCCTCTGAGGAGATAGTAACTTTATTCTATGATTCAATATTAGAAAATGCATTTACTTACCATGCCAAATAAAAACATAATTGGGGAGTGGAATCATCGTTTGATTACAAATCCTAAAACAGAAAGTGTTTTAATGCTAAATTAAGCTTAATTAAACTAATAATTTGGTCAATAACCATTGCCATTAGGAACGTAATACATGTTTCTAATGTTACTACAACATGTTAATGAAGAGGCTACATTTACCCCCATATGGTGTTAAAATTGCCCCTGCATGTGGGGGTAAATGTAACATTTGACATCTTGTTTTAGAATGAATATTGTGACCACAATGTTAGATATAAAGCCTTTTAAATCATATAGATAATGACAAAACGAATACTATTAACTTACATAAAAGTTTGGTAATGCTATTTTAAATGGTCTTTAGGTAACCAAGAACTGTTACAATTGCCCCCGATCTCACCAAATTTGATGTACAAATGTCATGTGTCACCGTATACTTTACATCTCCTGGTGGTAAGACTGAAATTAGTCCCTAATCAGGATACAACGTCTTGTTCCTCCCGCTCAATAAATCATATTTGGACATTTTGGTTCATAGCTGACTATCTCACACCATAGAGCAGATTGGAATAAGATATTAATATGCTGAGAAATGTGAAGAACATGTCAAAAGAGACACTGAAAGGGAGAGTTTTCTTAGGTTTGGACTGGGTTAAATGTGCTATAGATAACATTCAGCCACTCAATGTTGCACTGGAGCACCAGCATGTTTATCCTATTAGGTGTGTTCCACATGGGGAAATGGGAAGTAGGGAAGGGATACATGCACACAACATGTAAACAATCATTTACAATAATAATTTTGACTTTCTTTGTTATAATGATCCACAGTGTGGCAGAGCATACGACTAAGTCAGGTAGGAAGGCAGCTGAGAAGTGTCTGGGTATTAAAGATGTTACTGGAGAAGAAATAGACACAGTGTTTAGGGAGGAGGAACTGGGGTCCTACCAGACTGTAGATAGGCTTAACCGATTTGAGAAGGTGGTATGGGGTGGGAGTGGAGTAGTATGTTTCTTAATTGCCAAATAAATTGATTGGTTACAGTAAATTTGGCAAACCGGACACTGTAGGAGTTAACTAACTCCAGAATTTAACTAACTTTCCTGTGACAAAATGGCAACCAATGTAATATGCAGCCAACGAACAAGATTCTTGTACCGGATCTGATTGATTTATTGATTGAAAACTTTATTAACAGATTGCAGAATGGGTACAATACAGTGAATGAATGAATGAAAACTTTATTTAACAGATTGCAGAATGGGTACAATACAGTACGGCTCAATACACACAATTGTTAAGGGGATGCAGACCTGAGAAAGACGTTTGTCTTGTTTCCATCAGGGTCCCCCATTTTCAATTCATATAGACATTTATGACATACACAACATACATGACATTTATGGCATAGGGACATTAGTACTGATACATTTGTGACATAAACGGTATTCAAATATACAGTACTGTTACCCCTAGATCCTGACAGAGTATATACATATGATGGGGAGGGGACTGTACATTAGGAGGGGGTGGGTGGGTGGGAGAGAAATATACATACGGCGGGGAGGGCATATATACATATATAATACATACATATACATGCGGTGGGGAGGAGACTGTCTATTAGGAGGTGGTGGGGGTTTTGGGCATTTACGGTGGCCAGTTTCGAATTGCAGCCTCCCGTAGGTGCTCTTTAAGAGCGGTTTTGAATGTGGGTAGGGATTCACATTCTTTTACAGCTTTGGGTAGGGCGTTCCACATTGATGTGGCATAATTGCTAAACGTATTTAGTCCCTTGTTTGAGCCGAATCTGGGTTTAACATGATTTGTTGAGCTTCCTCTGGTGTAGTGGTTGTGGTATTCACTGACCTTTGGGAAGTATTTTGACATGTACATGGGTACCTTAGTCGTATAGTGTATCTTGTAGACCAGGCCCATTGCAAGTTGCTGTACTCTGTCTACTACTCTAAGCCATCCTAGGTTGTCAAAGTGGGCAGGGGTGAGGTGGGTTCTGGGGGTAAGGTCAAGTAGTAGTCTGACCAGTTTGTTTTGTGATGTTTGTAATTTTATTTTAAGCGCCTTTGAGGTGCTTTGGTACCATGAGGTGCACGCATAGTCGTAGTATCATAGCTCTAGTTCTGGAGGACAGGTCAGAGACCAGCGTTACAAAGCCCTTCACTCTCCCCGTCACTGACGCCCCGCTGACACAGAAACCGCTCTCTCAGGTATTCATCAGTGACTTTGAAAATCTCAACTCCGGTTGCACGTGTCTTTAACTCTTTAAAAAAAAAGTTATCCTCACATAATAAACCTCTATATAAAACAGGGGCACGTCCCCAAGGACTTCAAAATTGCGAGAGTGACCCCTCTGCACAAAAAGGGCAGCAAATTAGACCCAGGCAACTACCGCCCTGTTTCTATTCTTACCTCCATCTCGAAAGTCATGGAGAAAATAGTCTACGAACAGGTCGAAAAGTACCTGGCGGAAAAAAATCGAATCTACGAATTCCAATCTGGCTTCAGAACGTCCCACTCCACTGACACATGCCTCCTCTATTTGAACGACCACATCAAACAAGAGGTGGACGCGGGCAAATACTGCGGCATGGTCATGCTGGACCTACAAAAGGCCTTCGACACTGTCAATCACTCCATTCTAATGGACAAGCTAAAAGCAATTGGTTTTGATAGCTTATCAGTGAGCTGGATGCAATCCTACCTGGAGGGGAGAGAACAGATGGTAGAGGTAAATGGTACTCTACCCCCCCCCCCTCACAGTGAGCTGTGGTGTTCCACAAGGAAGCATACTAGGACCGCTACTCTTCTTAATTTATGCAAATGACATGTCGTCAGCCTGTGACTGCAACTTGTTCCTGTTTGCGGACGACTCAGCCCTGCTGGTCTCTGACAAGAACAAGTTGCAGGTTGAAAAAACCCTCAGCACGGAACTAGGCAAAATCTGCATATGGCTCGCTGATAACAAACTATCATTACACATGGGCAAAACAGAGTCCATTCTCTTCGGTTCAAATAACAAACCCAGCAAGACCGACGGCTTCTCAGTCACAGTGGGAGACAATATTGTCACAAGGAAAGACGAAATTACCTACCTGGGTTCCATCCTAGAGGCACATCTTTCCTGTGACAAAATGGCATCCAATGTAATAAAAAAAGTCAACCAAAGAACTAGATTCTTGTACCGGATCTCCTCTCTGGTAAACAAGAATACCCTGAAGACTCTGGCAGGAGCACTCATTCAAGGGTACTATGACTATGCGTGCACCTCATGGTACCAAAGCACCTCAAAGGCGCTTAAAACAAAATTACAAACGTCACAAAACAAACTGGTCAGACTACTACTTGACCTGAACCCCAGAACCCACCTCACCCCTGCCCACTTTGACAACCTAGGATGGCTTAGAGTAGACGACAGAGTACAGCAACTTGCAATGGGCCTGGTCTACAAGATACACTATACGACCGGGGTGCCCATGTACATGTCAAAATACTTCCCAAAGGTCAGTGAATACCACAACCACTACACCAGAGGAAGCTCAACAAATCATGTTAAACCCAGATTCGGCTCAAACAAGGGACTAAACACGTTTCGCAATTATGCCACAACAATGTGGAACGCCCTACCCAAAGCTGTAAAGGAATGTGAATCCCTGCCCACATTCAAAACCGCTCTTAAAGAGCACCTACGGGAGGCTGCAATTCGAAACTGGCCACCGTAAATGCCCAAAACCCCCACCACCTCCTAATAGACAGTCTCCTCCCCACCGCATGTATATATTCCCTCCCCGCCGTATGTATATTTCCCTCCCACCCACCCCCTCCTAATGTACAGTCCCCTCCCCATCATATGTATATACTCTGTCAGGATCTAAGGGTAACAGTACTGTATATTTGAATACCGCCTATGTCACAAATGTATCAGTACTAAATACCTATATGTCCCTATGCCATAAATGTCATGTATGTTGTGTATGTCATAAATGTCTATATGAATTGAAAATGGGGGACCCTGATGGAAACAAGACAAACGTCTTTCTCAGGTCTGCATCCCCTTAACAATTGTATGTATTGAGCCGTACTGTATTGTACCCATTCTGCAATCTGTTAAATAAAGTTTTCATTCATTCATTCACTCAATGGATTCTGCATCAACATATCTAACGTTGGCAGGGAGTTGGCAGTGGCCACTAATGTCTGTTGAATCATCGATTTATAATTTACGATTAACTTTTCTGTATTTTCTCTGTTAGAACGGTTTCTATGTCAGCTGACATGTCATCAATGCAACGTTTTACTGTAGTGTCAGATAATGGTATTTTCTCCATTTCTTTTGGCAGCAGCTGGCCCCAGCATCACCTCAAACATTTTCTTACATGCTGGTAGAATGAGGGACTCTGCGATAGTGTGTTTTTTTGTTTTGTTTTAACTATTCATTCCACCACCAAATACTGAAGATAGCTTTCATTGTACTGTAGCGACCCTAGGGTCGGGGTCATTGGTCAGACGGGCTGTCACTCTGAGTAGTTGACTCATCAACTATGTCATAATATCATGTTATTCATGAGGGCTTTAAAACATGAGTGTAAGATGAATAGATCTGGAGGCCTGGGCTATAAAAAAGAAAGAAAAATTAATTCAAGCAGATGTGGCGGCACCCCCAGACCCGTGCCCTAATGACGACACAACCCAATGTATAGATAGATAGGCAATGAGAGCTGGCATATTAAAAGGGTTATCAAGTTGGCACCTCCCTTCATTGATATAAAAGCACAATACACAAGTTTTATAGATATTACATGAAGTTGGGGCGGCTAGGTGGTGTAGTGGGCAAGGCACTCGCCACCAATGTGGAGACGCTAGGGTTCGCATGTTCGAATCCAGCTCTCCACATTGTTTTCAGTTTGGCTGGTCGTCCGTACTAATACAATTGGCAGTATTAGAGGGTGGGAAACTGATTGGTGGGGATCGGGCGTTGTGGACAGCGACTCCTACAGGTCGGTTGGTGCGCCTGCGCAGTAGAATCAGGAAGTGTCGGGGGCAGCGTGAGCCTCCCACGCGTTACTCCTCGCCACTGAAAGATCGAGCTGCGCAGGTGAAAAGATGCGACTGCTGTTACCTCAAGTACCGGAGGGGACTTGTGCTATGTATGACTTAGTCCACATTGCAGCCGGCTTGTGGGAGGCAAGAAACAGCGTTCGTGACAGGGGAGGGTTGAATTGGATGATAAGAAATTGTGATGGGAGAAAATATAGAAAATGGGAGAAAAAGTGGATAAAAAAAAATAAGATATTACATGAAGTTATTACACCATGGGGTATGAATTAATATGAATTTGAATACTGTATGTCACAAATGTATCAGTACTAAATACCTGTATGTCCCTATGTCATAAATGTCATGTATGTTGAGTATGTCATAAATGTCAATATGAATTGAAAATGGGGGACCCTGATGTAAACAAGACAAACGTCTTTCTCTGGTCTGCATCCCCTTAACAATTGTGTGTATTAGGGGCGGCTATGTGGCGTAGTGGGCAAGGCGCTCGCCACGAATGCTGGAGACGCTGGGCTTGCCTGTTCGAGCCCAGCGCTCCACATTGCTTTCAGTTTAGCTGGTCGTTCATACTAATACACATTGGCCGTATTAGGGGGTGGGAAACTGATGGGTGGGGATCGGGCGTTGTGGACAGCGACTCCTACAGGTCGGTTGGTGCGCCTGCGCAGTGGAATCAGGAAGTGTCGGGGGCAGCGTGAGCCTCTCACGCGTTACTCCTCGCCACTGAGAGATCGCGCTGCGCAGGTGAAAAGATGCGACTGCTGTTACCTCAAGTACCGGAGGGGACTTGTGCTATGTATGGCTTGTGGGAGGCAAGAAACAGCGTTCGTGACAGGGGAGGGTTGAATTGGATGATACGAAATTGGGATGGGAGAAAATATAGAAAAATGGGAGAAAAAGTGGATAAAAAAAAAAAAACAATTGTGTGTATTGAGCCGTACTGTATTGTACCCATTCTGCAATCTGTTAAATAAAGTTTTCATTCATTCATTCATTCATTCATTCATGCATTCATTCATTCATGATATAACCTAATCAATGGGATTGCCCTCAACAGGAGATTAGGCCTTGAATGCCTCTGAGGAGATAGTAACTTTATTCTATGATTCAATATTAGAAAATGCATTTACTTACCATGCCAAATAAAAACATAATTGGGGAGTGGAATCATCGTTTGATTACAAATCCTAAAACAGAAAGTGTTTTAATGCTAAATTAAGCTTAATTAAACTAATAATTTGGTCAATAACCATTGCCATTAGGAACGTAATACATGTTTCTAATGTTACTACAACATGTTAATGAAGAGGCTACATTTACCCCCATATGGTGTTAAAATTGCCCCTGCATGTGGGGGTAAATGTAACATTTGACATCTTGTTTTAGAATGAATATTGTGACCACAATGTTAGATATAAAGCCTTTTAAATCATATAGATAATGACAAAACGAATACTATTAACTTACATAAAAGTTTGGTAATGCTATTTTAAATGGTCTTTAGGTAACCAAGAACTGTTACAATTGCCCCCGATCTCACCAAATTTGATGTACAAATGTCATGTGTCACCGTATACTTTACATCTCCTGGTGGTAAGACTGAAATTAGTCCCTAATCAGGATACAACGTCTTGTTCCTCCCGCTCAATAAATCATATTTGGACATTTTGGTTCATAGCTGACTATCTCACACCATAGAGCAGATTGGAATAAGATATTAATATGCTGAGAAATGTGAAGAACATGTCAAAAGAGACACTGAAAGGGAGAGTTTTCTTAGGTTTGGACTGGGTTAAATGTGCTATAGATAACATTCAGCCACTCAATGTTGCACTGGAGCACCAGCATGTTTATCCTATTAGGTGTGTTCCACATGGGGAAATGGGAAGTAGGGAAGGGATACATGCACACAACATGTAAACAATCATTTACAATAATAATTTTGACTTTCTTTGTTATAATGATCCACAGTGTGGCAGAGCATACGACTAAGTCAGGTAGGAAGGCAGCTGAGAAGTGTCTGGGTATTAAAGATGTTACTGGAGAAGAAATAGACACAGTGTTTAGGGAGGAGGAACTGGGGTCCTACCAGACTGTAGATAGGCTTAACCGATTTGAGAAGGTGGTATGGGGTGGGAGTGGAGTAGTATGTTTCTTAATTGCCAAATAAATTGATTGGTTACAGTAAATTTGGCAAACCGGACACTGTAGGAGTTAACTAACTCCAGAATTTAACTAACTTTCCTGTGACAAAATGGCAACCAATGTAATATGCAGCCAACGAACAAGATTCTTGTACCGGATCTGATTGATTTATTGATTGAAAACTTTATTAACAGATTGCAGAATGGGTACAATACAGTGAATGAATGAATGAAAACTTTATTTAACAGATTGCAGAATGGGTACAATACAGTACGGCTCAATACACACAATTGTTAAGGGGATGCAGACCTGAGAAAGACGTTTGTCTTGTTTCCATCAGGGTCCCCCATTTTCAATTCATATAGACATTTATGACATACACAACATACATGACATTTATGGCATAGGGACATTAGTACTGATACATTTGTGACATAAACGGTATTCAAATATACAGTACTGTTACCCCTAGATCCTGACAGAGTATATACATATGATGGGGAGGGGACTGTACATTAGGAGGGGGTGGGTGGGTGGGAGAGAAATATACATACGGCGGGGAGGGCATATATACATATATAATACATACATATACATGCGGTGGGGAGGAGACTGTCTATTAGGAGGTGGTGGGGGTTTTGGGCATTTACGGTGGCCAGTTTCGAATTGCAGCCTCCCGTAGGTGCTCTTTAAGAGCGGTTTTGAATGTGGGTAGGGATTCACATTCTTTTACAGCTTTGGGTAGGGCGTTCCACATTGATGTGGCATAATTGCTAAACGTATTTAGTCCCTTGTTTGAGCCGAATCTGGGTTTAACATGATTTGTTGAGCTTCCTCTGGTGTAGTGGTTGTGGTATTCACTGACCTTTGGGAAGTATTTTGACATGTACATGGGTACCTTAGTCGTATAGTGTATCTTGTAGACCAGGCCCATTGCAAGTTGCTGTACTCTGTCTACTACTCTAAGCCATCCTAGGTTGTCAAAGTGGGCAGGGGTGAGGTGGGTTCTGGGGGTAAGGTCAAGTAGTAGTCTGACCAGTTTGTTTTGTGATGTTTGTAATTTTATTTTAAGCGCCTTTGAGGTGCTTTGGTACCATGAGGTGCACGCATAGTCGTAGTACCCTTGAATGAGTGCTCCTGCCAGAGTCTTCAGGGTATTCTTGTTTACCAGAGAGGAGATCCGGTACAAGAATCTAGTTCGTTGGTTGACTTTTTTATAACATTGGATGCCATTTTGTCACAGGAAAGATTTGCCTCTAGGATGGAACCCAGGTAGGTAATTTCGTCTTTCCTTGTGACAATATTGTCACCCACTGCAACTGAGAAGCCGTTGGTCTTGCTGAGTTTGTTATTTGAACCGAAGAGAATGGACTCTGTTTTGCCCATGTGTAATGATAGTTTGTTATCAGCGAGCCATATGCAGATTTTGCCTAGTTCCGAGCTGAGGGTTTTTTCAACCTGCAACTTGTTCTTGTCAGAGACCAGCAGGGCTGAGTCGTCCGCAAACAGGAACAAGTTGCAGTCACAGGCTGACGACATGTCATTTGCATAAATTAGGAAGAGTAGCGGTCCTAGTATGCTTCCTTGTGGAACACCACAGCTCACTGTGAGGGGGGGGGGGGATAGAGTACCGTTTACCTCTACCATCTGTTCTCTCCCCTCCAGGTAGGATTGCATCCAGCTCACTGATAAGCTATCAAAACCAATTGCTTTTAGCTTGTCAATCAGAATGGAGTGATTGACAGTGTCGAAGGCCTTTTGTAGGTCCAGCATGACCATGCCGCAGTATTTGCCCGCGTCCACCTCTTGTTTGATGTGGTCGTTCAAATAGAGGAGGCATGTGTCAGTGGAGTGGGACGTTCTGAAGCCAGATTGGAATTCGTAGATTCGATTTTTTTCCGCCAGGTACTTTTCGACCTGTTCGAAGACAGTACGGCTCAATACACACAATTGTTAAGGGGATGCAGACCAGAGAAAGACTTTCATCTTGTTTACATCAGGGTCCCCCATCTCCTCTCTGTTGAATGAATGAATGAATGAATGAAAACTTTATTTAACAGATTGCAGAATGGGTACAATACAGTACGGCTCAATACATACAATTGTTAAGGGGATGCAGACCTGAGAAAGACGTTTGTCTTGTTTCCATCAGGGTCCCCCATTTTCAATTCATATAGACATTTATGACATACACAACATACATGACATTTATGGCATAGGGACATATAGGTATTTAGTACTGATACATTTGTGACATAGGCGGTATTCAAATATACAGTACTGTTACCCTTAGATCCTGACAGAGTATATACATATGATGGGGAGGGGACTGTACATTAGGAGGGGGTGGGTGGGAGGGAAATATACATACGGCGGGGAGGGAATATATACATGCGGTGGGGAGGAGACTGTCTATTAGGAGGTGGTGGGGGTTTTGGGCATTTACGGTGGCCAGTTTCGAATTGCAGCCTCCCGTAGGTGCTCTTTAACGGCGGTTTTGAATGTGGGCAGGGATTCACATTCCTTTACAGCTTTGGGTAGGGCGTTCCACATTGTTGTGGCATAATTGCGAAACGTGTTTAGTCCCTTGTTTGAGCCGAATCTGGGTTTAACATGATTTGTTGAGCTTCCTCTGGTGTAGTGGTTGTGGTATTCACTGACCTTTGGGAAGTATTTTGACATGTACTTGGCCACCCCGGTCGTATAGTGTATCTTGTAGACCAGGCCCATTGCAAGTTGCTGTACTCTGTCGTCTACTCTAAGCCATCCTAGGTTGGCAAAGTGGGCAGGGGTGAGGTGGGTTCTGGGGTTCAGGTCAAGTAGTAGTCTGACCAGTTTGTTTTGTGATGTTTGTAATTTTGTTTTAAGCGCCTTTGAGGTGCTTTGGTACCATGAGGTGCACGCATAGTCATAGTACCCTTGTTAAACATGAATACCTTGAAGACTCTAACAGGAGCACTCATTCAAGGGTACTACGACTATGCTTGCACCTCATGGTACATAAGGCACTAAAAACAAGATTACAAACATCACAAAACAAACTGGTCAGATTACTGCTTGACCTTACTCCTAAAACCCACCTCACCCCTGCCCACTTTGACTACCTAGGATGGCTTAGAGTAGAGGACAGAGTACAGCAACTTGCAATGGGCCTGGTCTATAAGATACACTACACCACTAAAATACCCATGTACATGTCGAAATACTTCCCAAAGGTCAGTGAATTCCACGACCACAACACCAGAGGGAGCTCCACAAATCATGTTAAACCCAGATTCGGTTCAAACAAGGGACTAAACACGTTTCGCAATTATGCCACAACAATGTGGAATGCACTACCCACAGCCGTAAAATAATGTGAATCCCTACCCACTTTCAAAACCACCCTCAAAGAGCATCTACGGGAAATTCGAACCCCCCCCCCACCCAACCCCCTCCAATGTACAGTTTATTCCCCCTCGAATGTATAATATTCTCTTTTAGAATCTCTCTCTTAAACAGTACTGTATATTTATAGATCTTGTATGTCATAAATGTCTAGATGTAACAGTATGAATGAATGAATGAAAACGTTATTTAACAGATTGCAGAATGGGTACAATACATACGGCTCAATACACACAATTGTTAAGGGAATGCAGACCAGAGAAAGACGTTTGGGGTGAGGTGGGTTCTGGGGGTAAGGTCAAGTAGTAGTCTGACCAGTTTGTTTTGTGATGTTTGTAATCTTGTTTTTAGCGCCTTTGAGGTGCTTTGGTACCATGAGGTGCAAGCATAGTCGTAGTACCCTTGAATGAGTGCTCCTGCCAGTGCTCCTGCCAGAGACTGGAACACGGATATGCTGCGTAAAGCAGCACCCGTCTTCAAGGCCTTCAGTAGATTTTCTGATCTGCACGGTTTCAGCCAGCTAATCACCCAACCCACAAGGGTATGCGATTCGACACAAACCACCATTGACCTCATTTTGACCTCTGACAAGTCAATGATCTCCAATAAAGGGGTGATAGCATGCGGGTTAAGTGATCATTATATGATTTTCTGTACCCGCAAAAAGCTAAAACAGAAGGCCGGCTGTCACAAAACAGTCACATCTAGAGACCTCAAAACTTACTCTAGAGAGGCCTTTAACCTAGAACTGGGGAGCTTGGACTGGTCAGATGAATGAACTCAGTGGTACACAGGTTGAAGAAACATGGCTTGGATTCAAAACCAAATTCACAGCAATACTCAACAACATGGCACCGATAAGAACCACCAGGGTTAAAAATCGCGCTGAGGCATGGATGCACACTGAAATACTGGCCGCTATGAAAACCAGAGACAAAAAATGCTCTGAACTTCATAAAAGTCAGACAAAGCTTTCCAAAAGCTCAAACAGTGAACTCCAAGCCCACGTGGTTGAACTAAAAATCCAAAGAAACAGACTAAGAAATGACGTAAACACCATGATCAGAACCGCAAAAAGAAATTTCATCAACGACAAAACTGAGGAAAACAAAAACAAACCCCGCGAACTTTGGAAATTACTCAATAATCAACTAGGCTGCAGTAAAAAACTTAAAACCAGATTCTCAAACATAAACATAAAGACGGACAACACGCTCATCACAGACAAGCTGGATGTAGCCAATTACTTAAACATCTTCTTCACAAACATAGCCACAACACTGGTAAACAAACTACCCTCCCACTCAGGGCATTATGGGGTAGAACACATAGTAGCATACTACAAAAACCTAGGGGTCCACAAAGACGACTTCAAACTTGAAATGGTAACAACCGATGAGGTACTCAAAAAATTGAGCGCCCTCCAACCTAACAAGGCCACTGGCCATGACAACATCCCCTCCAAATTCCTCAGAGACGCAGCAGCCGCCATCACCCCAGTCATCACACACATAATAAACCTCTCTATAAAACAGGGGAACGTCCCCAAGGACTTCAAAATTGCGAGAGTGACCCCTCTGCACAAAAAGGGCAGCAAATTAGACCCAGGCAACTACCGCCCTGTTTCTATTCTTACCTCCATCTCGAAAGTCATGGAGAAAATAGTCTACGAACAGGTCGAAAAGTACCTGGCGGAAAAAAATCTAATCTACGAATTCCAATCTGGCTTCAGAACGTCCCACTCCACTGACACATGCCTCCTCTATTTAAACGACCACATCAAACAAGAGGTGGACGCGGGCAAATACTGCGGCATGGTCATGCTGGACCTACAAAAGGCCTTTGACACTGTCAATCACTCCATTCTAATGGACAAGCTAAAAGCAATTGGTTTTGATAGCTTATCAGTGAGCTGGATGCAATCCTACCTGGAGGGGAGAGAACAGATGGTAGAGGTAAACGGTACTCTATCCCCCCCCCCTCACAGTGAGCTGTGGTGTTCCACAAGGAAGCATACTAGGACCGCTACTCTTCCTAATTTATGCAAATGACATGTCGTCAGCCTGTGACTGCAACTTGTTCCTGTTTGCGGACGACTCAGCCCTGCTGGTCTCTGACAAGAACAAATTGCAGGTTGAAAAAACCCTCAGCACGGAACTAGGCAAAATCTGCATATGGCTCGCTGATAACAAACTATCATTACACATGGGCAAAACGGAGTCCATTCTCTTCGGTTCAAATAACAAACTCAGCAAGACCGACGGATTCTCAGTTACAGTGGGTGACAATATTGTCACAAGGAAAGACGAAATTACCTACCTGGGTTCCATCCTAGAGGCAAATCTTTCCTGTGACAAAATGGCATCCAATGTAATAAAAAAAGTCAACCAACGAACTAGATTCTTGTACCGGATCTCCTCTCTGGTAAACAAGAATACCCTGAAGACTCTGGCAGGAGCACTCATTCAAGGGTACTATGACTATGCATGCACCTCATGGTACCAAAGCACCTCAAAGGCGCTTAAAACAAAATTACAAACATCACAAAACAAACTGGTCAGACTACTACTTGACCTGAACCCCAGAACCCACCTCACCCCTGCCCACTTTGACAACGTAGGATGGCTTAGAGTAGACGATGGAGTACAGCAACTTGCAATGGGCCTGGTCTACAAGATACACTATACGACCGGGGTGCCCATGTACATGTCAAAATACTTCCCAAAGGTCAGTGAATACCACAACCACTACACCAGAGGAAGCTCAACAAATCATGTTAAACCCAGATTCGGCTCAAACAAGGGACTAAACACGTTTCGCAATTATGCCACAACAATGTGGAACGCCCTACCCAAAGCTGTAAAGGAATGTGAATCCCTGCCCACATTCAAAACCGCTCTTAAAGAGCACCTACTGCAATTCGAAACTGGCCACCGTAAATGCCCAAAACCCCCACCACCTCCTAATAGACAGTCTCCTCCCCACCGCATGTATATGTATGTATTATATATGTATATATGCCCTCCCCGCCGTATGTATATTTCTCTCCCACCCACCCACCCCCTCCTAATGTACAGTCCCCTCCCCATCATATGTATATACTCTGTCAGGATCTAGGGGTAACAGTACTGTATATTTGAATACCGTTTATGTCACAAATGTATCAGTACTAAATACCTATATGTCCCTATGCCATAAATGTCATGTATGTTGTGTATGTCATAAATGTCTATATGAATTGAAAATGGGGGACCCTGATGGAAACAAGACAAACGTCTTTCTCAGGTCTGCATCCCCTTAACAATTGTGTGTATTGAGCCGTACTGTATTGTACCCATTCTGCAATCTGTTAAATAAAGTATTCATTCATTCATTCATTCATTCATTCATTCATTCATTCATTCATTCATTCATTCATTCATTCATTCATTCATTCATTCAGGGTATTCTTGTTTAATTACCAGATAGGAGATCCGGTACAAGAATCTAGATACTACAGTACTGTTAGTATCTGTATGTCTTGTATGTCATAAATGTCATGATGAATTGAAAATGGGGGACCCTGATCATGTAAACAAGACGAAAGCCTTGTTGTGAAAGGGTTAACCATTTGGTAGTGCGGTAGTGAAAGGGTTAAAGAGCAGAAAGAAGAGAGAGAGAGAGAATAGTGGTGAATTGGCGCGCCAGATGTTTTGAATGGCTCTGGTCGGGCGTTGTTTACTATGATCACAGTCAGTAGTCTCGTATTTCTAATCGGTCCTATTTGTCCGATCGGGATCTTTATACTTGGATATAGCTGTTGGGTGTTGGGTTGGTGCGGGTAAGCTGGAGAGGGAAAGTTTGCTCTCTTGTCTGTAATCGACGGTCTTGTCGATGCATTTTGAGAGAAGCTGCGCCCGTGTGTTTTGGTGCGATTTGAATGCCAGCTGTCAATAAGCTAACAGGAGGATTGAGGTTGGTCTGTCTGCCGGTGGTTCTCTCCAGGGCCCTCATTCATCAATAGTGTGCGTAGAACATTTCTATTTCCACACGTAAGCACGGAATGTAGAACTAGTGTACGCACAGGTAAGTCGGGATTCATCACACGGTGCGTACGCAGGCTCTATGCCCCTCCGTGTTGATGAATACCACTTTGTTCTACCGTCAATGCTCGTGCATGATTATCCATATATGGTCATGAAAATGAGGAAACACCCCCCATGGGATGTGAAATAATGGACTGACCCGAGCGGAACCCTGAGAAACTCCACAAAGATTGTTCACTGCTGTCGAACCAAGAAGACACTATCGCGTATTATGGGATAAATAATAAAAGGCGGACTTGTAAACGGTGATGTCAGATATCAACCATTGCTGCAATTCTGCCTGGACAGCTCAGAATACTAATAAAGACCGTTCGTTGACCACTGTTTGCCGTTGGTTGTGTGTCATTATAACCGTGCTGTAATATGAATGCCTTTATTAGTTGTGTTCGATTGGCTATATGATTTTTAGAGGCATCTATTTTGTTGTCGGCTAATAAAGACCGCGCTGGAATATGACTGCCTTTTCCCGTGTTGTTTGATTGATACCCAGGGATTAAAGTTCTCCTCAATTCTATTCCAAATCGCGATGGATCTCCCGTCAATTTTCTACCTGCTGCATATGATTTCTAGAGGCATACTACAATCTATTTTGATGTCAGTATTGGGTAGCCTATATAAACAATAATAGAGAGCATATACAAGAACAATGAATCTCACTGCATGTATGATGTAGGCATGCCTTTCAATACATGAACTTGAATCCCATCATGTTTGTGTGCGGGACTCACAAGGCTGTTGTCACAATGGGTGGTACCGGTACAGTAATAATTACAGTCCACACAATATCACGATCCATGCCATAGCCTATGTTCTATTAGGACATGATCTGTGACGACAAATGTTCTAGAATGTTTGATTAAGATATCATACTCTGACAGCATGCCTATGAGCAACAAAAACGCGAACTTGAATCCCATCATATACATAGTCTGTCCACTATCTGCATGGTGTCATTGCAATGCGTTTTCTATTCTTTCTTATACAGTAAAAAGGGGGAAGAACACTATATTCATATGACTTATTCTGCTTACAGCTTCGAAATTCCACTTGTTTCGTTTAACGTAAAGCCTTTTAAATATAATCAAAACGTTCCCGTGTTTCGGCGGTCTGTGCGCAAAATAATAACGAGTTGAGCTTTATGATTTATGATGAATTGAAAATGGGGGACCCTGATGTAAACAAGACGAAAGTTGGTCTGCATCCCCAATTAACAATTGTATGTACTGAGCTGTACTGTACTGTACCCATTCTGCAATCTGTTAATAAACTTTTCAATCAATCAATCAATCAAGCTACGCGGAGCGCAGTCAGTCAGTAGCCTACACCCCGTATATTCCGATAACGCTATATAAACCATGCTGCATTCATTCTGAGAGAAAGATCTATTATTCCAAATGCTATTTATAGGGTTTTGACCATAATTACACTACTGTTGCTATTTTACAATGAACTATAATGAACTACGGTTCGTACAGAACATGCCAGTGTTATTATGCACAGAAGCTCATTTCCTTGTTGTAATAATATATTCTACCACTGGGCGCTAGGTACACCAGGTCTGACCTGTGCGTAGATGTAAGTGTAGCGTGATCGAATCTGCGTTGTGTCTGGTGTGAGGTGGACGTAGACACGGACAACGGTACTCAGTTGATGGTGTTTTATTTCCTGTTAACGAACCACAAACAGCATATACACATGGCGTGAATTACCATCCTCGCCGTGGTTTAGTCCACCTGTGCTCTCGTGCTCGGCAATCTCAAAGAGCGCGCGCGCACATTCAAAACAGCGCGCCATCCACAGTTATTACTATTAAATACATGTAGCTCAGTACAAGTCAACTTCAGCAAAAACATATGAAACAATATGAAATGAAAGGCAGTGTGTAAGCATTAATTAAACCGAAATACAAAAACAACGGTTCATACCTGTTAACGAACCACAAACAGCATATACACATGGCGTGAATTACCATCCTCGCCGTGGTTTAGTCCACCTATCATTGTTAACAGAATATGAGTTAGTACACGAACGTACTGTGGCTGTTTTACACAGGGCGAATTAATGTCATTACACAACAGGGTATTTCAGTACCAAAACCAAAACATAAATCAATTTTACAAGTTATACATTGCAATTAAATCCCATATTAGGTAACCGAAAGTGCGTACCTGTGCTCTCGTGCTCGGCAATCTCAAAGAGAGCGAGCACTTCCGCCGTCGTCGACAAACCGGCTAAACCATTGTGTACGTTAGTTGAACGTATTTACAATACAACAAATATTCAATGGAAAGATATCCTATCTTCTCTAAACCCATTATAAAAGACCCAAAAAGGAATTTCGTTTGGAGAATCAATAACTCAATGTGAGGAAATTAATATAAACTAGTATCCAAGGCACCCCTCCACAACACTAGAGTGAGCTCGGTCCACTTTGTTCCTTCAAAGTAAGAGTGTTTCCGTTTTGGCCTACTTATTTAAGATAAAAGATAACAGTTTCTGTCCATGATTCTAGCATAACAACTTCACACTGCTACATTCTCCCCTACTGTTTTATGCCAGATCATGGACAGTGTTCCCTTCAATCAACTCAACAGCGTAAGTATAAACCAAAGAAATAGAAAATAATAGAAAATTACAATGAATCAACGCGTCACATGTAACCCGGTGTATTCCATTAATTCCAAACCTAGAAAATAGGTTGACCAGCTCAAAAGCTATCCGATAAAGGATCAGGAAAAATAAAGGGTAGCTAATCCCTCATCTAACCACAGGCAAAAAAACATGCCATGTACATATTTATACCATGGAATACACCAAAATTACCAAATCATGTCTAATGCAATAGACAACCGTAACTACCAGTATGACTCAAAGAAAATCAAACAGCAAAATCAATGAAAGAAAAGAAGAAAAAAATGTATAATAAAAAGAACTACTCAAAAGAAAACAAAAAAATTGTGTCATCTTTTAGGATGACAGCAGAGCCCTGACTCTTTGTACAGCCATCGTCTGAATGAGCCTGTTAACTGGCCTGATGAGCCTCCCCCGCCTAGTGTAAACCCCTTGAGGTACCTCAACTACACTCGGTGTGACAGTGACAATGGCCGATTCAGGTTCACTCACTGGTACAAATAAGGATGCACTACAAGGGGCCTCCTCCGAAGCCATCATGTCTCCAGTAAATGATTCCACAGTTGTCGTGTCTGACGACTGATCACTATCCTGATAAACAATTACAGAGTATGACTCCTCTGATTCAACATCTGCATCTGGTCCCTCCATCCAAAAGTGGCGTGGTTTCTTCAGTTTACACTCCTGCTCCTCACCATTATGTGTCTCAAGTGTAATTCTATGATGTTGATCACTACTCATGCTCCCCACCTGCTCCTCTGCTGGCTCTGATACACCCATCCCTGTCATGGTATCTACTACCCCCTCCACGCTGGACTCAGGAAGATGAGCAACCCACCGGGCAGTTCTCAGCTCATCCTGATCAGAATCATCTGTCATTTCCTCACTCGGAACAGTGCCAGGAATAGACACCTCAATCTCTGGCTCGTCCCATGACGGCAGAGGCAGGAAATTTGACGGGCATAATCAAGTTCCTATGAACAGTCTTAATCCTCCCTGTGACAGGATGACGGATACTGTATATGTTCAGCCCACTGTTTTTACACACTACAGTATAGACGGCACTCTCCCAGCGGTCAGCTAGCTTTTTCTTGCCTCGCTCCCCCTTATTTGCCAGTAAGACCCGATCCCCCTTCTCTACCGCATGTCCCTTTAACTGTCTGTTATACACCTCAGCTTGCCTGGTCTGTTGCTTCTCAGCATGCTTTTGAGCAAGTGCCATCGCTTCCCTCAGATCCTTTCCCAGTGACTGGACATACTTATCCACATCCACTGTATCTCCATCCAAAAGGACACTCTGAAACATGACATCGACAGGTAATCTTGGAGTGCGACCAAACATCAAAAAGAAGGGTGGGACCCCTGTGGTCTCATGCACTGTGCAATTATAAGCAAACGTCAAAGTGTTCAACATCTGAGGCCATTTCACCTTGGAACGAGGTGGCAAAGCACGGATCATACTACCTAAAGTGCGGTTTAGACGTTCTGCCTGTCCATTTCCCATAGGATGGTATGGCGTAGTATGGGATTTTTCAACCCCGGCCATCTGAAGTATTTCTGCTATGAGTGCACTCTCAAAATTAGCTCCTCTGTCGCTATGAATGCAGGCTGCAAAACCATAAACAGAAAAAAAATTATTCCAGAGCACTCTGGCCACCGTCTTTGCAGATTGATTGGGACACAGATAAGCACACGCTAGTTTGGTAAAATGGTCAGTTATAACAAGCACATCAATGGACTTATTATTGGCATCCTCAGCCGACCAAAAGTCAATACACACCAACTCCAGTGGTGCAGTGGTGACTATAGATACCAGCAGAGCCCTAGCCTCCGGCTCAGGTGCTTTGCTCAGTACACATCTCTTACAATGACTCACATATTCTTTGACATCCTTTTCCATGGAGTCCCAATAGAAACGTTGTCTAGTGAGCCACAATGTGCGCTGCTGGCCCTGGTGACCAGCCTCATCATGTACCCCTTTCAGCACCTGTCCTCTCAGAGCGCTCGGTACAACATATTGAAAGACCTTCTTCTTACTCACAACGTGTTTTGAAACACGGTACAACACTCCTAATTTTGTTGTGAGTTTTCCCCACTGTCTCAGTGTGCGGTTTGTTTCTTTCGACTCATGAACTCTCTCTCTTCGAGATGGGCGGCGGCCTCTATCTACAAAGAATTTGACTCTACCAGTAACAGGGTCTTGGCACTGCTTGTCGTACAATTCCTCATGAGTGAGGACAGGCAATGGGCTCTGTCCCATGGACACCAACCTTTCTAGCTGCTGCACATGAGAGACTGCTCTCATAGCGGCGCCATCCTCCCAACAGCGATGTGTGTGGAGTACAGCAGATACCTCTTCACGGGATATGCTCCCACTGTCACTACCCACCTCACCACTGGCCTTAACTGAACTCTGAGTGGACAACCCTAGGCCCTTCCTCCTCACCTCTGGTTCCTCACAGGTAAGACGGAACATGTTTTGCACGTCATCCACCTCCAAACCCTTAGCCTCCCTCAACAAGACATCATACGAGGTCCTTGTCAGCCTGTGCATCACCCTAGGCTTAGTAAACGGCTCCCTGCTCAGTGCATCAGCTACTGTATTTTTAGGCCCAGGAATGTACTGAATGTCAAAATCAAAAGGTGCCAGCTTAGCCACCCATCTCTGCTCGCATGCATCGAGTTTTGGCTTTGTGAGGATGTACTTAAGTGGATTATTATCTGTCCACACTGTAAATGTATGTCCTCGCAGCCAATGGCTAAACTTGTCGTGTATAGCCCATTTCATGGCGAGAAACTCAAGCCTATGAGCGGGATATTTAGACTGAGCATGATTCAAAGATTTACTAGCAAAAGCTATGGGCCTGGCTGTGCTACACCCTTCCTGCACTTGTGAAAGCACAGCTCCCAGTCCACTAGTGGACGCATCTACAGACAATAAAAATGGCTGAGAAAAGTCTTGCCATTTAGTACGTTAACTTGCAGAAGTGTTATGAGGTCAGTGCGTGAGGGTATGGAGGATGAGGGAGGGGGTCGGGGAGCGCAGGGGAGCAAGGGGGGAAAGTGCTCAGCGACCAGTCCTATTCCAGGGGATAGCGGTAAAGTAAGGAAGGTTGGTGAGGGTGAGCTAGCTGTGTTGGTCAAAGTTAGAGGCCAGGGGCCAGGGGATGGAGGTTTTAAAAATCTCCACCCGGTTCGGCTCTCAACCGCATTGGAGGCTAGGATAGGAAAGGGCTTCCAGGCTACAGTGAGGTCAGATGGTCAACTAAAGCTGGTATGCTTTGACCAAAAGCAGTTTGATGTAGCCATAAAGATGGTCAAGATTATGGATGTAAAGGTGGAGGTGTCAAGCATGCATAGGCAGGCTCAAGGGTTAAAGGGAATGAGATTTGGAGTATTTGAGGGCATTTCTATCCAAGAGGTTTTAGAAAATGTGAGGGGTGGGCAGGTGACTGAAGTGGTGCGATTTAAGCCCAGGGAGGGGGGGGGGGGGGGTGATTCCCCTGTACTGCTGATTTTTTCTGACAGTGCCCTGCCGGAGAGAGTGTCTATTGGCCACATGTCCTATAGGGTCAGAGAATATATTAGGCCTCCCTTGCGGTGCTATAATTGCCAAAGGTTTGGCCACAGTGCTGGATCCTGTAGGGGTAAGCGGAGGTGCATGAAGTGTGGGGAGTGTCATGACATCAGGGAGTGCAAAGCGCATGTTCCTAAATGCTGCAATTGTAGCGGGGATCATCCTGCTAGCTTTCGGGGGGGTGTGTTCTCCAGCAAGGCTCGGCAGGTTGAGACGGTGAGGGAGCGGGATGGGACATCCTATGCTGATGCGATTAGAGTAGTTCAGGGGGCTAATATTGTGAGTGCGGCTATGGTGGACGGGGGGAGTCAGTGTGCTTCTCCCCCGGCCGGGCCAGTTATTCCCCCAGATTCTCTGATCTTTAGCAAGGAGTCCTTTCTATCCTTCGTGGTCGAAGTACTGGCGGGAGCAAAGGTGAGTGGGTCTCGGTCTGACACAATTAAGATGGTGGTGGAAGCAGCAGAGAAGTATTTGGGGGTCAAGGAGTTGAGTCCAGAAAATCTGCATGATTTGATGGCTGGGAAAAAAAGGGGACCTTCACAGACTCAGCGGCGTGGGAGCAAAGAGGTCTCGGTTGATATGGCGGTGGGGGGTGGGGATTCTGACTAGTTATAATGTTGTACATCCTTCAATGGAATGCTAGGAGTCTAACAGCTAATGGGCAGGAGCTTAAAAGGTTTGTGGCTGCTTTTAGGGATAAACCTGAGCTAATTTGTATTCAGGAAACCTGGCTGAAGCCATGTTTGGATTTTGTCATTCCTGGGTATGACAGCTTGAGGCTGGATAGACCTGGAAGATCAGGAGGGGGGTGTGCAACATTTATAAGGAATGGGATTCAGTATCGGGGCGTGGATGTGGGAACTAGCCTTGAGTGTGTGGTGGCGGAGGTATGGACAGAATCTGGGTCTATAAAAGTGGTAAATTTTTATAATCCTTGCGAGCGTTTGGAAGCAGCAGGGCTGGATGGGATTATGGAGAAGTGTGAGGGTGGGTGCATATGGGTGGGAGACTTTAATGCTCACAACCCTTTATGGGGCAGTGGGAGAAAAGATCTTAATGGAGCTGTGGTGGAGGAATGTCTGGATAGGAATAATCTGGTTGTGATTAATGATGGGAGACCTACCAGGTTCCATAATTATGCTCTCTAATTCTGTTAGTCATATCGATCTGACTTTCTCCTCCCCTAATTTAGCTAGGGTGGGGGAATGGGATGTGATGGACATATATACAATGGGGAGTGATCACTACCCAATCTATAGTAGGTTTGGCAGGAGATTGAGAATTGAGGTTGACGAGGTAAGAGTAAGGTTCAATTTCTCCCGTGCTAATTGGGAAGAGTTTCAGCAGGTGTGTGTAGAGTTAGTTGGGGAAGTAGACAGTGATGGCTCTGTAGATTCATGGAACTCCTCCCTGGGGGATATGATTCACAGGGCAGCTCTGAAGGCGGTTCCTGTGAAGCAGGGGTCAAAACCTAGAGTGATAGTTCCTTGGTGGAATAATGATTGTGATGGTGCGGTGAGGAACCGTAATCTTGCTTACAGGCGGTTGAGGAAGCACCCTACGGTGGAGAATGCGATAGTTTATAAAAGGCTCAGAGGTATAGCTAGGAGGGTTATTAAGGACACAAAGAGGAGTAGTTGGAGGAAGTTCTGTGGGACTTTGGGGCCGGAAACACCTGTGAGGGACCTGTGGTCGGCGGTGCATAGGATGGGAGGGAGATTTAAAAAGAGGTCTATTCCGGTAATGACCGCAGGGGGGGTGGAGGCGGTGTCCAATTTGGAGAAGGCTAGTATGCTGGTGGAGGCTTTCAGGGCTGTTCATAGTTCTGAGAGTCTCGGGAGGAGAGGGGTAGGAGGAGGAGGGAGCTCCTGGCAGACAATCAGTGGAAGCTGGAGTGGAGTCTAGATAATGTTAATCCAGTTAATGTCTTTTTTTCTCTAAAGGAACTAAAGGATGCAATTGCAGCAGGAGCAAGAACTACCCCTGGGAAGGATGGTCTGGGCTACGAGCTTTTTCAGCATCTGGAGGAGGGGGCTCTCTTGGAGGTTCTGGCACTGATGGGTAAGGTATGGGAGGAGGGGAGGCTTCCGACTGACTGGAAGCATGCGGTCATAGTACCGGTGCTGAAGCCAGGGAAAAGGGGATCTGACCCGGCGTCATATCGGCCTATTGCTCTGACGTCGGTGTGTTGTAAAATTATGGAGAGGATGGGGACCAATAGGTTGGTGTACTATTGGCAAAATTAAAAGTTAAACCGCAAGATGACTTTTGCCGTTTCTGTTCAGAATTCCACCCCAAAACGCTCGTCTAAACGTAGCCTCAGTCACTACTTCACGGCGGAGGAAACAAAATACTGTCTACCGCTAAAAACAGCACATCCAATTGCATTGAAAGCATCTGGAATCACAACACTAGCCGACGCTTCGACTAGGTACAGGAGGGTTGATGGTGGCAGAGCAAAAGCTCTTATTTGCCAGATTTACAGTTAATTTACATGTTAAAGAGAGACTGATTGTATGTTTATAGAGAGACATTTATAAAAACAATTTAATAGTTACAGTTGATATAATTGAATAGTTCAGCCTGCATTTGTTAGATGTGATACACTGGTTTTGTAAAACCACTGGCTGGCTGCTCTAATGCTGTGAGCATCATAGACTGTTGCTTTACCATACTTGATGGTACAGAAGCTGAAGCACTAGTTTAACAATTTACGTTATGTGCAGAGAAACAAGTTAAAAACAATTTATGCACTTTCAATAAAGCGTTTAAAAAAAACTGTTGGGGGAACGACGACGACTTCGTAACCTAGTTACTTTCAAAGTAACTAAGTTACTCTGATAATCAAGTAATCAGTAAAGTAACTTAGATTACTTTTTAAAGGAGTAATCAGTAATCAGTAATCAGATTACTTTTACAAGTAATCTGTGGCATCACTTAGTCAGCGGCGGCTTTGGTGGCCTTGAGAGAGGGCAAGTCAAAGGCTTGGCCTGACCTGATTCAGGAGATTTTGATGGTATTGTTTAGGCTGGAGAAGGTTGGCTGTGAGGTAAAGTTCTGCTGGGTCCCAGTGCACTCAGGAGTGGTAGAGAATGAAATAGTGGATGGCTTAGCCAAAGGCTCATTAGGTAGAATGGCCCCGGATCTGTCTGTACAGTTAGGGGGGGCCGAGCTGAGGGAGAAAATTAGGGAGGGGGTTTTGAGGGGCAGTGTAGGTGGGACTCGGAGACCAAGGGGAGGCACTTTTATTCTATCCAGCCCTCTGTCAGGAGGATGGGGGCCCCTTTTGGGGGGGCTAGAAGAGACTCAGTTGTAATCTGTAGATTACGGTTGGTGCACTGTGGGCTAAATCAGACGTTGGGTACAGTAGGGAAACATCCTTCTGGGTTATGTGAATGTGGGGGGGTGGAGTCAGTGCAGCATGTCCTGAGGGATTGTATTAAGTACAGAGAACAGCGAAATTCCTTCTTTAGAGTTCTTTCTTCTCAGGGAGTTAATTCTTTCTCTTTGCCTTCATTTCTAGGCCTGGGTGAGAACCACCAAGAGAGAGCTAGTGCTGTTGTGCAGTTCCTGCTTGCTGCGGGGCTGTATAATAGAATATAGGGCTGGAAATCTATAGTGCTCCCTCTGTCCTGTGGAGGGCGGCAATACGCCTAGACGCGTAGTCCGCCGGAAACTTACAAGAAGAAGAAGAAGAAGAAGAAGAAGAAGCAGACGTCCTGCGTGCTTGTTTCTCTCGCGAGATCTGGTAACATTAAACGCTATTTGTTTACTTCCGTAGCTTGTTCAAGCTGGTAGCTAGTTAACATTTTAGCCTCACTTTAAACTTTCAAAATGTCCAATATAGAACAATTAAAAGCTTTTGTTTTCGAGCGACTCACAGCAACTGCTGAGGAGATATTCGGAGTCTTTGAAAAAGTGATTCAACATCACGACGAGAAAGAATCTCGTTCAAAGAGTGAGATCAAACGTCAAAGCAGATTACTGGATGTCTTTCTGAAACCTGATCTAAAGATACAGAGAGCAGGTTTGTGATTCATATGCAGTGTTGAACTTAATTTAGCAGCTAAGTAATACTAAATAAAACCTGTCTGAAAGGAGGTCGCATACGTTAACGTTAGTCACTTTTGGTTGAGACTGTTGAATTGAAAATGGGGGACCCTGATGTAAACAAGACGAAAGTCTTTCTCTGGTCTGCATCCCCTTATTGTACCCATTCTGCAACCTGTTAAATAAACTTTTAATTCATTAATTTCCCCCTAAATAAAACGGTTAGCCTACCATTTACAAATACATAGTTACTGGCCATGCAAACATGAAGTGACCTGGAAGGTCCTTTAAATGAGGGAAACCCTGACATGTTGAAAATGTTGTCAGATGCAAATAGTGCTGGGATTATAAACATTGCACGTTGCAAATTATTGAGTGAATATTGCAATTTATTCATTGCATCCAAGGTATTGCAATGACAGAGCCGTTGAATTAATGTTGTTTCTTTACATTGAGTCGCCTCAGCCTGTACAGTATAGCGTGCATGTGTAGCATATTCTGCAAGTCTGATTCACATTCACATTCAACGCTGGGTTGAACCACTTATTTCGCATGTGGTACTGTAGGAGAACAATATGCACAATGCTTGTTTGTGCAGAGTGGAAATCGTTGTGTTGGATAATCGGATGTGGCTTTAACTGGGTTCAGCGTTTGCAGGTTTTGTCTCTATTAGTCCTGGTAGTGCTTGGTAGTAATAATAAATAATACACTTTATTCAAATTGTATAGCACCTTACTTACATACAAGAGTTGCAGCTCAAAGTGCCTCACAGCAGCAAAAACAGACAATGAGCAAAATAGAAAAGTCAAGGTAAGACATCTCAAAATAGTGCAGTGCAATGAAACAGTTAGTAAAATAGAATAGACAGAGTAAAATAATGCAATAGTGCAGTTCTGAATTAGCAGTTTAAAACCCTACACTCTTTCTTGTTTGATACCCACAGTTTAAAACCTGACAGTCTTTATTCCTGTTTTATATCCACACAGCTTAAAATTGGACAGTCCTGTTTGGTACCAAATTTGACGCTTCAAACCTCCCTCTCAGGGCGCAGTTCAGGCCTGGGTCTCCCACACAGTTTAAAACCTGACAGTCACAGTTTAAAATGTGTAATGAAAAGTAATTTAAAAAAATCGTAAAATAGAATAGACAAGAGTAAAATACTGTTGTCTTTCCTCCTGTTTGATACCCACTTTCTTCCCTGTTTGATATCCACCCAGTTCAAAACCTGACAGTCTTTCTTCCTGTTTGATCCTTCGAACCTCCCTCTCAGGGCAAACCTCCCTCTCAGGGCAAACCTCCCTTTCAGGGCACAGTTCCAGACCTGGGTCCCCCACACAGTTTAAAACCGGACAGTCTTTCTTCCTGCTTGATACCCACACAGTTCAAAACCTGACAGTTTAAAACCTGTAATAAAAGAGTAGAATAGACAGAACAGTACAGTACAATCTAGCCGGCAGAGTGTATTTAAAGGCTAAGGTGAAGAGGTACGTTTTTAGTCTGCATCCCCGATTTTCTTTTGGCTGTGGTTGGGATTCGGGAACCTTCAATAGACCAGTAGATTATCGTAATATTCTAGAAGGCACATAGTTGACAAGAGAATTTGTGATGTAGTCCTGTTCCATTTAGTGCTTTGTATATAAGGAGGAGGACCTTCAAATATATTCTAAATGTTACCGGAAGCCAGTGCAGAGTACTGTAGCTAATACTGGACTGATGTGGTCTCTCCTCTTGGTTCTAGTTAGTAGCCTAGCTGCAGAGATTTGAATGAGTTGGAGTCGTTCTGTGTTATCTTTTTTCGGGAGGCCGGTAAGGAGTGCAATGCAATGTAGTCTAGCTTTTTGCTGGGGGTTGTACACTGTGATTATTTGGGGGGGGGGGGGGGGGGGGTGGCCCAAGCAGCATTGAGGCTCTGGCCTAAGCCAGTTAGGTTCTAATAGTGCTCCATTCAGCTGTTAATCAGGCATTCATAGGAATACATTGAGGCCAGCCACCAATATCAGTTGAATAGAGCCCTGTTGTCTACACTGATTAACCCTTTCACTTCCACACGACAAAGCCGTCTGTAGTGTGGTAGTGAAAGGGTTATCCTTCTGTAGTGTGGTTGTGAAAGGGTTAATGTGTCAGGAAGCAAACATACACTGAGTCACTCGTCACCTGAAGTCTCCCCTGCAGTCCAGAATATTTTAAACATTTGCAGAAGGGTACACTATACTTTTCAAAACCATGCAGGCAGTACACGGTGTACCCCTAGACTACACGACTGGTATCTATCTATTCTAATTATGTCGTTTGAAAAAGACAGACAAATGGATAATATCCAGAAACATTTTCCAATTATAAATGTGGGGAAAGTACATCACCTACTTAAAATATATTATATTTTAATGCTTTTAATTGGGAAGGTCTGTTCTTCCCTCCAGATTCCCCGCAGCACTCTGTCCATGAAGAGGAGGTTCTCCATGAGCAGCAGGAGAGGAGCCCCAGTCTGGGCCAGGAGGAGCCAGAGGCCCCACAGATTAAAGAGGAGCAGGAGGAAACCTGGACCAGTCAGGAGGGAGAGCAGCTTCAATGGCTGGAGGAGGCTGATACCAAAGACTCCACATTCACCTCAGTAAGACGCCTCTATGATCTGTTCCCACATCTTAACCAGAATGCAGAAAACAGAGAGGGAGAGTCTCTACCCAGCACCTCCTCTGAACAGAAGGAAAGAGAAGCTGATCGAGAAGACTGTGGAATATCAGAACCAACCACTGACTTACAGCCCTTCTCTTCAGACTGTTCTGTAGCTGAGAGCGACGGCACTGAGGGAGGTGAGGATTGGACGGAGATAGGACAGCCTCCGTCAGGTTTCAAAACAAATACGGCAAAAAGACACAATGTCTTTTCAGCTAGCTGTAAGGTGTGTGGGGAGTCTTTCAGCTCTAATGCCAGGTTAATCCAACATGTGGAAACTCACTCTAAAGATGCCCCATGTGTCTGTGGAGTGTGTGGAAATCATGTAGAGTCCACAGAGAGTTTGGTTGATCACATGAAGTCCCACAAAAGGTCTGGAATTCTTTTAAAGCCATACAGTTGCAGTGTTTGCCACAAAGAATTCCGTTCTATCAAGTATAAAGCTATCCACATGAGAATCCACACAGGAGAGAAACTGCACACATGTGGCATTTGTCTCAAGAAATTCACCTCAAAATGTAACCTGACATGCCACCTTAATACTCATACAGGGGACAGACCACACGTTTGCCATTTCTGTGGTCAAGGATTCAGTCAAGTTGGAAGTATGAACACACACATGAAGATCCACACAGGAGAGAGACGACACACTTGTAATGTTTGTGGCAAAACATTCACTCGCCTTGGAAATATGAAGACCCACATGAGGATACACACAGGAGAGAAGAGACATGCGTGTGGTTTCTGTGGCATGAGATTCACTTTACTTGGAAACATGAAGAGACACATGAGGATCCACACCGGGGAGAAACCATACGGATGTACGGACTGTGGGAAAAGTTTCAGGAACGGTTCCAATCTTTCGAAGCACGTGAGAATTCACGCAAGAGAAAAAACACACTAACTTGCTGTCGGCCTCCTAATACTTTGTCTCCTGTCATGGATTTACGTCTTAGATGTGTGATGAATGACTTAGATCGCGGTCAGGCAAGCGCCTCTGTATATACGCAGCAAGAACAGAGAGACTAAGGCTCAGCTTCTTCCCTCAGGCCATCAGAACAATGAACACTGATCTCTACACACACAACACAACATTCTGCACTCGCTCACACACAAACACACCATAGGTCACTTTAAACACACAAGAAAAGGACACTTTAAAGAGGGAAAGAGGACAATAACTTGTTGTGATTGTTGCCTTCTCTATTTGAACGACCACATCAAACAAGAGGTGGACGCGGGCAAATACTGCGGCATGGTCATGCTGGACCTACAAAAGGCCTTTGACACTGTCAATCACTCCATTCTGATTGACAAGCTAAAAGCAATCGGTTTTGATAGTCTATCAGTGAGCTGGATGCAATCCTACCTTGAGGGGAGGGAACAGATGGTGGAGGTAAACAGTACCCTATCCCCCCCCCCCCCTCACAGTGAGCTGTGGTGTTCCACAAGGAAGCATACTAGGACCGCTACTGTTATTTTATGCAAATGACATGTCATCAGCTTGTGACTGCAACTTGTTCCTGTTTGCGGACGACTCAGCTCTGCTGGTCTCTGACAAGAACAAGTTACAGGTTGAAAAAACCCTCCGCTCGGAACTAGGCAAAATCTGCATATGGCTCGCTGATAACAAACTATCATTACACATGGGCAAAACAGAGTCCATTCTCTTCGGCTCAAATAACAAACTCAGCATGACCGACGGCTTCTCAGTTACAGTGGGTGACAATATTGTCACAAGGAAAGATGAAATTACCTACCTGGGTTCCATCCTAGAGGCTAATCTCTCCTGTGACAAAATGGCATCCAATGTAATAAAAAAAGTCAACCAACGAACTCGATTCTTGTACCGGATCTCCTGTCTGGTAAACAAGAATACCCTGAAGACTGGCAGGAGCACTCATTCAAGGGTACTACGACTATGCTTGCACCTCATGGTACCAAAGCACCTCAAAGGCGCTAAAAACAAAATTACAAACATCTCAAAACAAACTGGTCAGACTACTGCTTGACCTTACTCCTAGAACCCACCTCACCCCTGCCCACTTTGACAACCTAGGATGGCTTAGAGTAGACGACAGAGTACAACAACTTGCAATGGGCCTGGTCTACAAGATACACTACACGACCAAGGTACCCATGTACATGTCAAAATACTTCCCAAAGGTCAGTGAATACCACGATCACAACACCAGAGGGAGCTCCACAAATCATGTTAAACCCAGATTCGGCTCAAACAAGGGACTAAACACGTTTCGCAATTATGCCACATCAATGTGGAACTCCCTACCTAAAGCTGTAAAGGAATGTGAATCACTACCCACTTTCAAAACCACTCTCAAAGAACACCTACGGGAGACTGCAATTCGAAACTGGCCCCTGTAAATGTCCTACGCCAACCGCGTGAATATTAAAGGCAACCAACTTGTGTTCGGCTTTTCTCTGATTGGCCGCGACCCCCCGCCCCCACGCGCAGGCAAGCGGCAGCCGTCCCACGTCCCAAATGAAATCCAAGGAGCAAGCGGCAGCGCGGGCAACCAACTTGTGTACCAACCAACTTGTGTTCAGCTGCTGTACCAACCAACTTGTGTTCAGCTGCGGTAGCAGTGGAGCGCTGCTGACTGATTATGTTTCGCGTTTTTAACAACCAACTACCAGATTCACTCGTCACTGTACATCAATTTTTTAGATGAATGATTGTGGATATAATATAGAAAACACATCATTATGATATTGTCAGATGGCGCAAAATACAATGGTGAGTGAGAAATATATCTCCAGTGATAAAACCCAGTGCTCTATGTCTCTATGATACACAGCGTGGATGGGCTTTCAGAGGGAGAGGCATGCATGTACATAATTTCACCATAATCAAATACAGACATAATTGTGTGGCTTGACGCAGCAGCGGCGCACGGAAGCCGGGGACAAACCACTGCGTCGCCCCGCTGGCGCTTCAGCAGCCTCCACGGGCGAAATAACATATAACGTTACAGCGTACAGTTCCACACTGATGTACAGTGACACCCAGCAGAGTTTCTAGTTACAGTAGTGACGCGTGAATCGATAGTCTTAACAGTGTTTATTATTAAGAGTCAGATAGTCCGCACAGTGTTTATAGTCCTAACAGTGTTTATTAGTAAGAGTCAGATAGTCCTAACAGTGTTTATTATTAATTAACGTCATAAACCACATATCCGTTGTAGAAGCCCTTCAATGACAGCGCTCTCATATTTTGCGAATGCATAAACTATATCTTAAATTATGGCTATGTGTCTAATATGGCTGTCGCTTATCAATGACTTCGCGACAGCCATATTAGACACACTGTACATCAGTGTGGAACTGTACGCTGTAACGTTATATGTTATTTCGCCCGTGGAGGCTGCTGAAGCGCCAGCGGGGCGACGCGGTGGTTTGTCCCCGGCTTCCGTGCGCCGCCCGCGGCTTGACTCGGTCCAGCTCCAGCAGCAGCAGCGGCCGTGCTCCGTTGTAGGAAGCCCTTCAATGACAGCGCTCTCATATTTTGCGAATGCATAAACTATATCTTAAATTATGGCTATGTGTCTAATATGGCTGTCGCTTATCAATGACTTCGCGACAGCCATATTAGACACATCGCCATAATTTAAGATATAGTTTATGCATTCGCAAATATGAGAGCTCTGTCATTGAAGTGGGTGGTGGCAGCGTTACTAACAGTAGCGATTTTTATTGTTTTGTCATGACCAAACATAATCCCAACATAGATAGGAGGTGTACTGTATGTCAAATGTCGGTCATGTGGTGGAAGAGTTTAGTACAGTCACACAACGAACACCAGTGTTTCTAGTAGATATGTTTATTAATATAAATAAACACCTCTGTCTGAACTGGTTCGACCAGCGCGTTGGTTCGACCAGAGCGTCTGCCGCGTCTCTCAGCGGATAAGGGCGTGTGCTAGGGCGGTCACGTGGCCGTGTGGCCAATCAGAGAAACGCTGAACGAAAAGCTGAACACAAGTTGGTTGCCTTTTAATATTCACGCAACCCAACCCCCTCCAATGTACAGTCATTTACCTAATATGGTTTTGTCAATATTCCAATGTACAGTTTTGCTTGTTTGTACAGTGTCCCCCCCCCCAATGTACAGTAAATTACCTAGTATGGTTGTCAATATTCCAATGTACAGTCTTGCTTGTACAGTTGTACAGTGTCCCCCCCCCAACCCCTCCTACCCAACCCCCCCCCCCCCCACCCAACCTCCTCCAATGTACAGTTTTTACGTCAAATGTATATTATACTCCCTTTTCTGGACTCTTTTTGTATCACAAACAGTACTGTATTTGCAAAACTGGTATGTCAAATGTATAGATGTAGCAGTACTGTCTATCTGTATGTCATGTATGTCATATATGTCCTGATGAATTGAAAATGGGGGACCCTGATGTAAACAAGACGAAAGTCTTTCTCTGGTCTGCATCCCCTTAACACTTTGACGACCGGCCCTCGCCATCTAATATGTGGCTGGAGGACAACGCTTTGTAAACAAACCGATGTACTTTTGGATAGCTATATATATACTTTATACTTATAGTATTGCTTGCTATCTGTCCATTCTCATTGTCACTTGAGTGCATAAACCGTGCCTTCATAATGGCTTAAAGAAAATAAAAATCCATCAGTTGGTTGTCATTTTATAGCGTCGTGAATATAAGCTTTATCGCAGTTTTCGTCTCTTGTTTTTTCTGGAAAGCTATTTATAGGGCTAAAGGCTAGTAACGTTATATCGAACGGCATTTCTGTTGTATATATACAAATGAAATAAAATAAACTGCTTATCATCCGGACTATTACAGAGCATCTATGGATGAAATGGGGGCGGCGGGGGACGCCGATTAGTATTATTGATTAGCAATACATTGTCCGTGCAAGTAGCCACATTCACTGATCGATCGCTTGCATTTTACAACAATATCTGATCCGGCTGTAATTTGGGTGAAGAGTGTCCTACCGTCAGCCCATGTGATCGCCGGCAGCATTTCCCCATTATTCATCGGCATCTGGTAGATCGATATGTCCATTGGCTGATCATAAATCCCATTATTCCAGGCTGAAATCTGCGCTTCGAACCGTGATCACCGGTGGAGGATGTTCGCTTGGGATCCAGGCTCATATGAAACGCCCATAGACAGTAAAAGATTTTTTTTCCCCATTCGCCCTCAATGATACTGCAGTGGAGCGATGGCGCCCCTAAGAGGATCTGGCCGGTATTGCATAATGCCGAAATCACAAATGCGGGTAGATCTGCAGAGTCAATGGGGGACGTTGATACGGTGATTAATATGGAATAAAACAATAACAACTTGCCACGAGTTAACTCGTGGCTCTGGTCCACAACGCATGGCACCAAAACCCGAGTTAACTTGTGGCTGGTCCCCATTGTGTTAACAATTGTGTGTATTGAGCTGTACTGTATTCTACCCATTCTGCAATCTGTTAATAAAGTTTTCAATCAATCAATCAATCAGTAACAGCAAGTATAGCATAGGGACATAGAATTAAAACTGCACATTGTATAGGAGTGTACATAGGATCCAGTGCCTTTAAGTGATTTAATAACACATCTATTTACCATGTATATTCTAGTTATCTTATTATTACTACTATTACTATTGTTTTATTGCACAATCGTAGCGGGCATGGCCAACCGCATTTCACTGTATGCCCTGGTATGTATGTGATGAATAAATTCGTGAATCTTGAATCTTAGATATAAAAAGATTCTGCATGGGGAGCTCCAGTAGCTCACCGCGTATCTCTGCGCTATTTCTGCGTCGGGAGGAGCCGTGCTGCGTCACGGTTCTGGTTGACTCCGAGTTCGATTCCCGGACCCGCCGTCATTTGCCGAATGTCTTCCCCTGTTCTCCCTCCCGTTTCACTCTACAACTGTCGGTCATGCTTGACCAGAAAAGCGATAAACGCTAAAAAATAAAGTAAAAAAAAAAAAAGATTCTGCACACTGTTATAGAGGTCGGCAGATTATTCATTACGGTTCTGCATGGAGGCTCCACACACAAAGTCATGATGACGTCATTGTGTTCCCCTGACACTAGTTAGTCAGGTCCATAAACATTTGGGCATTGACACAATTTTCACAATTCTGGCTCTCTAGTCCAGGGGTTCCCAAAGTGGGGGTCGCCAGATGATTTCCATTTTTTTTTTTTTTAAAGATTTTTTTTTTTTTTATGCAGTCATGTCATCACAAACACTGGCATTTAAAGGGTACAAACAATAAATACAAACAATAAAACAATTCCTGCACCAGAATGCAGGAAATGAAGTCTTTGTAACACAAAATTTCCTGGTGGGGGACCCCCCGCTTAAAAAGTGGCCTGACTGGGGCTATATTTCGCACTATATTTCCTGGCCTGAATGATTTCCCCAGTCTGGCCCTGGTTAAAAGCCTCCAATGCTTATTAGTGTGTGTGCGTTTGAACGTTTGCATGTTTCAACCATACATTTCCATTTATAATTTATTTTTATTATTTACATTTACATTTTGTTTTATACCTCCTATAATAGTGGGGGTCGCGGCTCTCTGACACTGTTATTTCGGGGGTCGGGGCCTGAAAACTTTGGGAACCCCTGCTCTAGTCTACCACCACAATGGACTTGAACTGAAACAATCAAGATGTGCTTTAATAAAGTTTTCAATCAATGAATATTTCTTCTCCAGTAAAATCTGTAATACCCAAACACTTCTCAGCTGCCTTAACTGCTCTAATCCTACCTGACATAGTCTTGTGCTTTGCCACACCATTTAGAAAAGTGCAGAATAAAAGTATTGCTTTCCCCCAAAAATATACAAGATACTTTAATGCCACACGTTAATATATTGATGAATGAATTTATCATTTAAAAATCATTCAGGATCCTAAATGAATGTTGTTGTTTACATGTTGTGTGCATGTATCCCTTCTCTACTTCCCATTTCCCCACATGGAACACACCTAATATCAATTACATGCTGGTGCTCTAGTGCAACATTGAGTGGCTGAATGTTATCTATAGCACATTTAACCCAGTCCAAACCTAAGAAAACTCTCCCTTTCAGTGTCACTCTTTTGACATGTTCTTCACATTTCTCAGCATATTAATATCTTATTCCATACTGCTCTATGGTGTGAGATAGCCAGCTATGAACCAAAATGTCCAAATATGATTTATTGAGCGGGAGGAACAAGACGTTGTATCCTGATTAGGGACTAATTTCAGTCTTACCACCAGGAGATGTAAAGTATACGGTGACACGTGACATTTGTACATTCAATTTGGTAGGGGAGATCGGGGGCAATTGTAACAGTTCTTGGTTACCTAAAGACCATTTAAAATAGCATTACCAAACTTTTATGTAAGTTAATAGTATTCGTTTTGTCATTATCTATATGATTTAAAAGGCTTTATATCTAACATTGTGGTCACAATATTCATTCTAAAACAAGATGTCAAATGTTCATTTACCCCCACATGCAGGGGCAATTTTTATTTTCTAGCCTCTTCATTAAAATGTTGTAGTAACATTAGAGAAATGTATTGTGTTCCTAATGGCAATGGTGATAAAATTATTAGTTTAATTTAGCTTATTTTAGGATTTCTAATCAAACAATAGCTTATTTTAGGATTTCTAATCAAACAATGCTTCCACTCCCCAATGTTTTTATTTGGCCTGGTAAGTAAATTAATTCCTGAATTACAATGAAATGATGGCGTCAAATATTGAATTATAGAATAAAGTTACAGTCTCCTCCTCATTACTAGGTTATACCATATTAATTCATACCTCATGGTGTAATAACTGTAATATCTATGTTACTTACGACCCATGAGGTCTAAGGGTAAAGGGCTGTAACATAAATATTGGTTGAAAGAAATGATGACCAGGTTTGTAAACAAAAAGGATATTTATTAACGTAAAAGGAAGCACAACAGTAACTCAAGGGTGAGCCAAGGCCAAAACAACAAACCAACAAGACTATCTCAAAACAAAACAAGCAAACCTACTGTAAAGAAAAATACATTCATTAACCTGAACCATTTACTAACAAAAACAGGAGAAAAGGCAATACTCAAATTAAATGGTGGCTCACCCCATCGGTGCTTCCTGAAGACGAGAACAAACATAGTCATACAATATAAAGATATGGGAAATCATAAAACAATTGCCAACTAAAAGTGTAGCAAAAGCAGTTAAAAGTAAAAATGGTCAAATACACAAGCTCTACAGTCACTAACAAGTCAAACAAAGACAAGTGGAAACAGTAAACCCAAACAAAGGCCCAAACCAAAACAGGCCGAATCAAATGAAAGAGAGTGAATGATCAGCCAGGGTTTAAGGGTGTGGTGATCCAGGATTGGGTGCAGGGATCCTGAAACACATTGGCCAATCAGGTGAGGTTTGAAAGGTAATCCACCAATGGAGAGGCAGGAACAGCAGTGACAAATGGTGGATTACTGGTATCTTCTTGACAGGAGGAATGAAAAAAAAGATGGAGACAAACAAACACTAGAAAAGCAGTCATTGGGATGTAACAATCTATAAAACAAATTTCTTGTACCTTTACACCAATGAAGGGAGGTGCCCACTTGATAACCCTGGTAATATGCTGGCTCTCACTGCCTATCTATCTACATGTTGAGTTGTGCTGGCCATTAGGGGCCATGTGGTAGGGTATGTAGCATCCATCTATCTACACATTGGGTTGTGGTGGCCATTAGGTAGGGTATGTAGCATCTATCTATCTACACGTTGGGTTGTGGTGGCCATTAGGGGCTATGTGGTAGGGTATGTAGCACTAGCATCTATCTACACGCTGGGTTGTGGTGGCCATTAGGGGCCATGTGGTAGGGTATGTAGCATCATTAGGGGCATTGTGGTAGGGTATGTAGCATCATTATGGGCCATGTGGTAGGGTATGTAGCATCATTAGGGGCCATGTGGTAGGGTATATAGCATCATTAGGGGCCATGTGGTAGTGTATATAGCATCACATAGTCAATACTTAACGCTTATTCCAAAGAGACGACTTGGACTCATGACCAAATGATTTGAGACTTGACTTGCAGAAATGTACTTGAGCATCTCTGGCGACGGTGTCTACTCACTGCCATCATAAAGTACCGTACCATTACTATGAAAAACTCAGGTGAACTTTCCCCTGAGTCCCTGTATTTTTATTTTACAGATTTCAATGAATAAACTCAAACTCAGGTTCAAATTACAGTTGGGGTCACTGGAAAACCATAACACACAATCATTTCAAGTTCCGATATTCCACTCAACCTTCAATATTTACATACCAGAATGATGGGTGAAGAGCCCTCCCCACACTAACACACAACTGAGCAGCATGAGGTGTTTTACACACAGGGGAAAGGAGACAGCCATGAAGAACTGAACCCTCTTGGTAGAAAAAAAACATGCAAGTTTAGATGCCATAAAAAAAGTGTATGTATTATTATTATTATTTTATAAATGTCCACAACATGAGCTTTTGCTGTACAATGCTAGCTGGTGACGGATACAAGCTAGCTGGTGACGTCACCCCCCACATACAGGCACGCGCTGCAGACCTGAACGCGTGTTACTGTTCCGCAACAGTAAGTTACTTCCGGGGTAGGCCTGATTGGCCCCGACAGGCACGTGACGCGGCAAACTCAGGACGCGCAACGAGGCTGCTGAGAGCTGTCGCGCGGAAATAGGCTGTCTATTGCCATTCTCTAACACAAACTCTAACCTTAACCAGCTCCTTAACAGCGCCTAAACTTAACCGTTCTAACCTTAACCAACTCCGAAACAATGCCTAACCTTAACCTTAACCATGCCTAACCTTAACCATAGAAAGAATATTGCCATTCTCTAAGACAAACTCTAACCTTAACCAGCTCCTTAACAGCGCCTAAACTTAACCGTTCTAACCTTAACCAACTCCGAAACAATGCCTAACCTTAACCTTAACCTTAACCATGCCTAACCTTAACCATAGAAAGAATACATGTTAAAAAAAAAATCACGTTAAAAAAAAAAATTTGATGGGATTCGAACTCGTCAACAACGGACCGCAGGATCGCAGGACCGCTGCTCTGCCAGGTGAGCTGAAGCGCTGAATGAAAATCATGGCGGATTAGGACGGTTACATAATTCCGCAAGCTCTGCCGCTCCGCTCCGCGGAGCGTGCCGCGCGGCAGAGAAAGTTGCGCGTCACGTGCCTGTCGGGGCCAATCAGGCCTACCCCGGAAGTAACTTACTGTTGCGGAACGGTTAAAAGCGACCTGAACTGTCAAATCAGGAACGTTTGAAGAACGCCATAGATTATCTACACATTTATTTTCTTATATTTATTGCAAGACATGGGGTGCATCAGTGTAACATTGTGCAAAAAGACGTGTTATCTAGAAACCATTAATCATACATTTAAGACTAATCTACATTATGTGTATTTTCTTTTGTGTGAATTCTCGTGTGCTTAGAAAGAGTATAAACCTGTCTGAACCTTTTCACAGTCCAAATCCATATGGTTTCTCTCCTGTGTGGATCTTCATGTGGGTCTTCATATTTGCAAGGCGAGTGAATGTTTTGCCACAAACATTACAAGTGTGTCGTCTCTCTCCTGTGTGGATCCTCATGTGTGTGTTCATACTTCCAACTTGACTGAATCCTTTACCACAGAAATGGCAAACATGTGGTCTGTCTCCTGTATGAGTATTCATGTGGCCTGTCAGAGTAGATTTTGAGGTGAATTTCTTGAGACAAATGCCACATGTGTGCAGTTTCTCTCCTGTGTGGATTCTCATGTGAACAACTTTATACCTGTTACAGCGGAATTCTTTGTGGCAAACACTGCAACTGTATGGCTTCAAAGGAATTTCAGACCTTTTGTGGGACTTCATGTGATCAACTAAACTCTCTGTGGACTCTACATGATTTCCACACACTCCACAGACACATGGGGCATCTTTAGAGTGAGTTTCCACATGCTGGATTAACCTGGCATTAGAGCTGAAAGACTCCCCACACACCTTACAGCTAGCTGAAAAGACATTGTGTCTTTTTGCCGTATTTGTTTTGAAACCTGACGGAGGTTGTCCTATCTCCGTCCAATCCTCACCCCCCTCAACGCCGTCGCTCTCAGCTACAGAACAGTCTGAAGAGAAGGGCTGTAAGTCAGTGGTTGGTTCTGATATTCCACAGTCCTCTCGATCAGCTTCTCTTTCCATCTGTTCAGAGGAGGTGCTGGGTAGAGACTCTCCCTCTCTGTTTTCTGCATTCTGGTTAAGATGTGGGAACAGATCATAGAGGTGTCTTACTGAGGTGAATGTGGAGTCTTTGGTATCAGCATCCTCCAGCCATTGAAGCTGCTCTCCCTCCTGACTGGTCCAGGTTTCCTCCTGCTCCTCTTTAATCTGTGGGGCCTCTGGCTCCTCCTGGCCCAGACTGGGGCTTCTCTCCTGCTGCTCATAGAGAACCTCCTCTTTATGGACAGAGTGCTGCGGGGAATCTGGAGGGAAGAACAGACCTTCACTATTATACTAAGTAGACTGACTGTTGATGTATTTCCCCCACATTTATCATTGGGAAATTTTTCTGGATATGATCAAATGACATAATTAGAATTGATACAATAAATAACGAGAGACAGCTATTCTGGTAAACATTCTATTGGATAATACTGATTGCCAACCATGGGTTATGTTAATAACAATAAGGCTGGCTAGCATAACGTTAGATTCTGTTTACCAAGCACTACTAGAAGTGCTGGGATTATAAACAATGCACTTTTTTGTAAATATTTATTAGTAAATGTTAAGTTTTATTTAGAGGGAAAATTGTCTCAACTGAGTCTCTTGTCTTGCTTGTTTCTGCGTGGTAGGTTTTATTTAATATTGCTTAGCTGCTAAATTAAGTTCAAAACTGCATATGAATCACAAACCTGCTCTCTGTATCTTTAGATCAGGTTTCAGAAAGACATCCAGTAATCTGCTTTGACGTTCGATCTCACTCTTTGAACGAGATTCTTTCTCGTCGTGATGTTGAATCACTTTTTCAAAGACTCCGAATATCTCCTCAGCAGTTGCTGTGAGTCGCTCGAAAACAAAAGCTTTTAATTGTTCTATATTGGACATTTTGAAAGGTTAAAGTGAGGATAAAATGTTAACTAGCTACCAGCTTGAACAAGCTACGGAAGTAAACAAATAGCGTTCGTCTAATGATGCCTGATCTCGCGAGAGAATCAAGCCAACCAGGTGTTCGTCTTCTTCTTTCTGCTCTTTAACAGCAGTTTGCATCCTCGCCGGTGTTACATTACTGCCACCTTCTGGAGTTAGTTAACTCCTACAGTGTCCGGTTTGCCTGACACATCTACTGTAATTGATTAATTGATTGAAAACTTTATTAACAGATTGTAGAATGGGTACCATACAGTACGGCTCAATACAAACAATTGTTAAGAGGATGCACACCAGAAAAATACTTTCGTCTTGTTTACATCAGGGTCCAACATTTTCAATTCATCAAGACATTTATGACATACAGATACAGATATACAGTACTGTTTCATCAAGACATTTATGACATACAAGACATAATACAATATAGAGTACTGTTTAAGAGAAAGAGATCATAAAAAAAAATACATTAGAAGGGGAAGAAACTGTACATTGGAGGGGGTTTGGACATTTACCGGGGCCAGTTTCTAATTGCAGCCACCCATAGACTGTGCTCTTTGTTTGAGAGCGGTTTTGAAGGAGGGTAGGGTTTCACATTATTTTACGGCTGTGGGTAGGTCGTTCCCCATTGTTGTGGCATAATTGCAAAACGTGTTTAGTCCCTTGTTTGAGCCGAATCTGGGTTGAACATGATTTGTGGAACTCCCTCTGGTGTTGTGGTCGTGGAATTCACTGACCTTTGGGAAGTATTTCGACGTACATGGGTATCTTAGTGGTGTAGTGTATCTTGTAGACCAGGCCCATTGCAAGTTGCTGTACTCTGTCATCTATCTAAGCCATCCTAGGTTGTCAAAATGGGCAGGGGTGAGGTGGGTTTTAGGAGTAAGGTCAAGCACTAGTCTGACCAGTTTGTTTTGTGATGTTTGTAGTCTTGTTTTTAGTGCCTTTGAGGTGCTTTTGGTACCATGAGGTGCCAGCATAGTCGTAGTACCGTTGAATGAGTGCTCCTGCTAGAGTCTTCAGGGTATTCTTGTTTACCAGAGAGGAGATCCGGTACAAGAATCTTGTTCGTTGGTTGACTTTTTTTTATAACATTGGTTGCCATTTTGTCACAGGAAAGATTTGCCTCTAGGATGGAACCTAGGTATGTAATTTCATCTTTCCTTATGTAACAGGGTGGATTATCCCTGCTTCGTGGGAACGGGTGTGCAGTCACTGGGTAGCGAGACACAGTAGAGCTCCGTCTGACTGCACCCTCGTCTTTGGGCCTGGAGCGTCAAACTGGAGGCCGGCAGTGGGAGTGGATGGGGCCCGGGATTTACCAACCTGGTCTGGTACTCTGGTCTTCCTCGCCCTTCCGGGGCGGTCAGCAGTACCATAGATATATATAGAACACTAGATAGCTTAAGGCGGAGTCACCAGCGTCACTGAACCGCTGCCATCTTGCGGAGGTCAGCCTTGAGTGAGAGTGAGTGAGCTGCACAGACAAAAATACTCATAACTCGCTGAAATATTGACGGATTTACAAACGGGTTGGTTTGCTATAAACATCAAAGATGTAGTTATGATACTGAAATTCTTTAAAGATGTTTTTTTTTACAAACTGCTTGAATCATAGCCACGTTAATAATGCTTGTAATAAACCAAACCGTTTGTAAATCAGTCAATATTTCAGCGAGTTATGAGTATTTTTGTCTGTGCAGCTCACTCACTCTCACTCAAGGCTGACCTCCGCAAGATGGCGGCGGTTCAGTGACGTCGCTCTCCATTGGCCGGCAGCGCGGGCAAGCTATCTAGTGTTCTATATATATCTATGAGCAGTACTCCCCAACTCGCTCTCACTTCCCCCAATACCTCCGTTAACCCTCCCACACCTAGTGACTGAATTGTAAATAAGTAACTTAGTTCCTCCCGCAAGCAGTACCCTCCCTCGGTGACATTAGAGACCTTAATAGCTGAAAGGGGGAAGTGGGGTAGGAAGGGGTTAAGTGTGTTAACGTTACCCGCACCAAAAGGGTTAATATTAGGCTCAGGAATTGACACGCACACAAGACTCCCATCTACATTCTTTACTGTTATTGGAGCACTGTTCAGCTACAAATATTTAATAGCAATGGGTGGTTCTATGGTTACTTCAGTCGTAATTCAATATCTTGCAACACTTATATCATACACCCACACCGTATAGAACCAGGTATTGCCGACCCAAATATAATAGACTTCAATGTGCTTGACTCATTACCCACGTCTGGGCTAGTACCAATAATAATACCTCTCTAAGGCTTTACTTATATGGTAACGTTACGGTTACCTCCAAGAGGGAAATGGTTAAGTAGATGGGAAAGTAATATTAAAGAACATACACGTTATCACACTCAAAGAAAATGAAAAAGGTGGGCCCACTTTACCAAACAAAAGTCCTACACTAATGCCGGCATGTAATGTTTATGGGGTACCCCTATGAACTGTAGTTAGCAACCATTAGCTTCGCCCGTAGGCCGCGACACACTGTGTACTGTGCGATAGGATCTTGGTCACCGAAGTGCCAGTGTACTCAACCAAGATGGCGGCCTCGCCGCACCACCACTAGTCCGGGTGGTAAGATGGCGTCGAACGCTCTCGTCCCAGGAGCTAGCAAGCTGTGTTAGGCAGGGGGGCAGTAGAGGGCTGGAGGCGCGTGCTGGGTGATGGCGACCTCTGCTGGATGGGACGAACTCCCGTGCTAGGCTGCCGACTGCCGGTGCTGAGAAGATGCTGACTGCCGGCGCTGACAGGCTGCTGACGGCCGGTGCTGGGTTGACGCGCTTTATAATCTATATAAGCTACCTTAACTGAAGCTACTCTGTGGGTCCTAGACAGCCCTCCTGCTAGCCGAACATGCAACAACGCACGGTGCCTCTAACCACCAGTTCTCTTCAGGCAACGCTTGCCGGGGCACCTCGCTGGAGGGGATAACGTTAACATAAGCCACTTTGATATACCGCTTTCTTCTAGGATAACTCGCTGTATCACTAGGGTTATTCCGTGGGGATATTCAACACGCTACTACGCTTATATTTCTACTATAACCTGTAATATACTCAAGTCCAATACGTTCACCCGCGTGTTCCACTACGGGGCTCTACAACGACACGACCATTCAGGTTCACGTCCAACGTCGAAGAGGCTGGTTCTCTCCACTTCCGTTTTCAGTTGACTTGCTTCTCCTGGGCGCCTCCCTCGTGCGCTCCGCCTGCCACCGCCGCCCCCTGCTGGCACCGCCAACTAGCCCCACAGGAAGAACTGGGTGAATTGAATATGATTCAGTTTAGTGTTTATAATCCATATTCCCGCCGGTGAGAGAAGGAGAAACTCGCGTCATTGTTCAGGAGAATATCAAGGGAAACTGGTTAACATGTCTTTGTGCACAAAGGGGAGATAAAAGGCAAGTCAGCACTTCTGAATAATAGTCGAATATTCAGGGTGCTACACTTATGACAATATTGTCACCCACTGCAACAGAGAAGCCGTTGGCCTTGCTGAGTTTGTTATTTGATCCAAAGATAATGGATTCTGTTTTACCCAGGTGTAATGATAGTTTGTTATCAGCGAGCCAGGTGCAGATTCTGCCGAGTTCGGAGCTGATGGCTTTTTCAACCTGAAACTTGTCCCTGTGAGAGACCAGGGCCCTATTCCCCTTACCTGGCTAACTGAGTTAGCCGGATAATTTTCAGCATAGCTCGACTTAAGCCAGACATTTCCATTCCCCGACGTCGGATTTTCTAAGTCGCTATGGTAACAGATCGAAAAGTTTGACCCTGCTCCGGAGCAGGGTTTAGTTCAGTTCGCTGGATGAACCATGGCCACACCCTCGCAAAGAAATGCCAGCTCGCTTCCTGAAATAATTATCACAGTGTAGATCCCATTATACCATTCTAAATTATGTTTTTGTGCTTCGTCTTCCTAGGGGGGGCTTTTGAAATGTAAAATAATAGACCTAAAATGCTGATACTAAATTTACTTTGTCCTAAATAATGCACGTTATATACGGCGCTCGGAGTCGCGATACACACTGCATGTGGATGTGGTTATTTTAATAACGGCGCATTGCAAATGTGAATCCCGCGGGATATTTTTAATGAATGAAACCTATAGGGCGTTTGGCTCTGATTAGTTTCATATTCTCTGCTGTGGATGTATTTGCTTAACGGAGCGCCCGGATTGTGTTTCATTCAAGCATAAATTGAAGTGTCTATGCATGGACTGTGGATTATGAATTACGAGGAATCTGAATCTGTGGATTGTTGAATTGTATCAGTCACTCACACGTTATTGTGATATTGTAACTGGGATTAAAATGTCTGATGAGATGCGCTGTTTGACGGATTTGAGAAATTGAACGAGCCGTTGACATTAATGCATTTGAGAAAATGCATTTATCTGTTCAAGGCTTCAAGCACTGTTATCTGATGATGAACATGTGTCACTGGTATAAACCAAAGGTTAATCAATTCAATGCATGTATGGATGATGTCCGAAGATTAAAACCTGATTAATAGTGAAACTGTATAGCCTCCAAGCCTCTCTGACACCGTTATTTCGGGTCGCGCCTTGAAACTTTGGGAACCATGTATTTATATAGTACATGATACCTAAGCCGAGCGCATACTGTACGGATATCCTCATAAGTATCTATTAATTTGTAACAATTAGATACTCTTTGGGCTTGTTTGTATCTACTTATTCTGAAAGAGTTTAATTATTTTCGCTAGCAATAGATCTCATTCGATTATTCATTCCATTAAGCCTACTGCCAGCAGGCACAATTAAAGAAATATAACCTGATTGATTGGGGTAATGAGGGATTTAACATTAGCCTATAGATATGCATTTAACGTGTCGGCGAGGCTATTTAGCCGTACTGTATTGTACCCATTCTGCAATCTGTTAATAAAGTTTTAAATCAATCAATCAATCAATGCCATTAGAAAATCAGGATTTCTGCGATCGACACCTGCTGTCTTTTCAGGTGAGGCGGCCGCGCGCACTTATCCTGAGTATCAAGTCTGGTTCGAATTAACGAGACTGAATCCACCTTCGAGGAACGGGGAAAGTGCGGATTCAAACATCGGGTTAATTTAATCTGGATAATGGGACTTTTGATCGACTTAGTTGAACCAGGTACGAGGAATAGGGCCCAGCAGGGCTGAGTCGTCCGTGAACAGGAACAAGTTGCAGTCATAAACTGACGACATGTCATTTGCATAAATTAGGAACAGTAACGGTCCTAGTATGCTTCCTTGTGGAACACCACAGCTCACTGGGAGGGGCAGTGTAACCCATCAACTTCTTTGGCAAAAATTAAATGTAAAAATACGTCAAATACACAAGCTCTACAGTCACTAACAAGTCAAACAAAGACCAGTGCACTGCAAATAGTAAACCCAAAGGCCCAAACCAAAACAGAGGCCTAATCAAATGAAAGAGAGAGAGAGTGAATGATCAGCCAGGGTTTAAGAAGGGTGTGGTGATCCAGGATTGGGTGCATGGATTAGATCAGCCAATCAGATGAGGTTTGAAAGGTAATCCACGAATGGAGAGGCAGGAACAGCAGTGACGAATGGTGGATTACTGGTATCTTGAAAAAAAGATGGAGACAAACAAACACTAGAAACAGTCATTGGGATGTAACAATCTATAAAACAAATGTATTGTACCTTTACACCAATGAAGGGAGGTGCCCACTTAATAACCATGGTAATATGCTGGCTCTCACTGCCTATCTACATTTACATTTAGTCATTTAGCTGACGCTTTTATCCAAAGCGCCTTACAAGTTCTGTACAACAAGTCATCAGGAAGGCACAATTCTATCAGCTGAGTAACAATGTTCATCAAAGTGTTGCATGCTACAGTGTAGGTTAGTTAGGGTTAGATTACATTTTTTAAATTTTATTTAAGATAATGGTTGAAGAAGTGCGTCTTTAGTCGACGGCGAAAGATTGGACGTGGTTTTCGGCTGTCCTAACTGGGGTGGGTACTTCATTCCACCATTGTGGGGCAAGGACTGAGAATAGGCGACTTCTCTTTGATGACCCTCCCGGAGCTTGGATAGGAGTGGGTCTGAGGCGGCCAGAAGATGCAGAGCGTAGGGGTCTTGAGGGTGTGTAGGTAGAGACCATTGACCGGAGGTAGGCGGGAGCGGTTCCCTTTGCTGCACGTATGCCAGGTTGAGGGCCTTGATTCTATCGATCTACATGTTGCATAGTGGTTGCCATTAGGGGCCATTAGGTAGGATATGTAGCATCTATACATCTACACATTGGGTTGTGGTGGCCATTAGAGGCCATGTGCAAGGCCAGATTAAGACTTCAGAGGCCCCTGGGCCAGATTCTTGTGGAGGCCCCCCCACACACACGTGCATGCACGCACAGTGGCGTTTTTAAAAAATATATAGAATACCGTAATTCCTCTTGTATTTGTTTCAACTGTAGTGGATACCAGGCTTGTATTAGGAGGAGGAACCAGCTCATTCGTGTTGGTGTTGGGCTGGGCTGTGGAGATGCGGCGGGCGTATACGAACAGGTGGCACTGGCGTCAGCCACTGGTGGTGGTGGGCCGGCTGAAGTTGAACTAGAGGCTGCCGCTTCCTCTTCTCTGTCGCTAGCATCAATAATAATAACAACGTTAGCATTCTCGTCCTCTCTGCCCGCGGCGCCTGGCTCAGCCTCTTTAACGTTGCTGCTACTAGTGCTAGCCAGGGGGCTATCCTCCTCCTTACCTGACGGGGTGAAAAAAGTAGCGATAGTTGGTATGCTTTGCCGAAGTAACGCGCTCTTTGTCCCTTTCCTGTTTAGACTTTAACTTAGCAGCTCCGCTTTCCCACCGTTTTACTTTTTTATCCATGTTTTTTGAGTGTCAGTCTCAATTGATCATACAGTACTACTCGAGACGAGTCTTAGCCTACTTGATCAACTTGCAAGTGCAATTCTCGCGATCAGTGGTCACCTGACCTGACAGTGACCCCTGGACCTGGACGTCAGTGTCACGTAGACTCAACGTCTCTCACCCCTCATTATCAAACAATTTGCAATACAAATTTTTTTATAAAAATAGATAGAGAAGAGATGAGATGATACTAGTAGTCACTATAGATGCTGTGAAAGTAAACGCTGGATGAGGATCTGATTATATATATATATTTTTTCGTATCTCTTTTATTTTTTTTACTAGTGTGTAGTGTGGAGGCCCCTAGTCGCGTTATTTCTAAACCTAGCCGCATTTCTGTTAAGACGCTCTCTGATTGGCCGACGCCTGTTTCTACACTGGTTAAGCTTGGCACTCTTTCGAAGTTGGTTAAGGTTAGAGTTTGTCTTAGAGCGTGGCGATAGAACGCCAGGTAGTTTGCAGGCTGTTTGACGAGGAAATGGGCAAAGACACAGCTCGTCACGCGATTGGGCAAACATGTCAGTGGCCAATCAGAGAGCGTCAGTCAGTGCCAATCAGAGAGCGTCTGCCAGAAATGCGGCTAGGTTTAGAAATAACGCCCCCTAGGGCCCTAGTCACTAGGGGGAGCTCGATGATATCCGCTATCAGCACCGACGGGTCCATGCTGTCTGTCATGAATAATGATCCCAATCTGCCTTATTCGTGTCGGGGCTGTGTCTATTCTTTTACCAATGGATTTCCATTTCCGCGTTCGCGTTCTGCAATCTGATTGGCCACTGACGTTTCTTAGGCGACTCTTTTGAAGTTGGTCCGTTAGAGTATGGAATCAGGGCTGGTGTTCTATCGCCCTGCTCTAAGACAAACTCTAACCTTAACCAACTTCGAAAGAGTGCCTAAGCTTAACCAGTGAAAGAAAGAGGCGTCACACGATTGGCGCTACCAGAAACGTCAGTGGCCAATCAGAGCGCAGAATGCGAACGCGGAACTGGAAATCTATTGATAAAAGTATTCAGGCGTCGGGGCTGGGATGTGGAGATGCAAGTTTTGACTTTTTATTGCTGTTTTTACCTCAAACGGAAAACCTCAAACTCTTATGAAGAGGAAAAAAAATACTCAAGATTAGCCACTTGCAGACGGCAGGGTGTGACGTACTGTATATTTTAGTTGATGAAATATTTTTGTTGACTAAAATATTTTAGTTGATGAAATATGTTTTCATTCAGTGTCACAGTATGACATCGATCTCCAAAATAAGAAAAAAATATAAATAAAATGTGGGGCCTCTAGTGACGAGGGGCCTCCAAAAATGTTCAAAATAAAAGTAAAAAAAAAATAAACAAATATTTGGGGCCTCTAGTGACGAGGGGCCTCCAAAAGGCCTCTAGTGATGAGGGGCCTCCAAAAGGCCTCTATAGTGACGAGTGGCCTCAAAAAAAATTAAAGTTAAAAACAAATAAAAAAAAATGTGGGGCCTCTAGTGACGAGGGGCCTCCAAATTTTTTTTTTTTTTTTTTTTTTTTTAATAATATTTTTTTTTTTTTTTTTTTGGAGGCCCCTCATCACTAGAGGCCCACGGGCCGCGGCCCGGTCGTTAATCCGGCCCTGGCCATGTGGTAGGGTATTTAGCATCATTAGGGGTGATGTGGTAGGATATGTAGCATTGCATAGTCAATACTTAAACCTTATTCCAAAGAGACTTAACTTGGACTCATGACCAAAATATTTGAGACTTGACTTGCAGAAATGTACATGAGCATCTCTGGCGACGGTGTCTACTCACTGCCATCATAAAGTACCGTACCATTACTATGAAAAACTCAAGTGAACTTTCCCCTGAGTCCCAGTATTTTTATTTTACAGATTTCAATGAATAAACTCAAACTTGGGTTCAAATTACAGTTGGGGTCACTGGCAAACCATAACGCACAATCATTTCAAGTTCCGATATTCCACTCAACCTTCAATATTTACATACCAGAATGATGGGTGAAGAACCCTCCCCACACAAAGACATTTAAAAAAAAATCCACAACATGCACTTTTGCCGTACAATGTTAGGCCGATACAAGCTAGCTGGTGACGTCACCCCCACATACAGGCACGCACTGCATACCTGAACTGTCAAATCAGGAACGTTTGAAGATTTAAAGAACGCCATAGATTATCTACACATTTATTGCAAGACTGAAATACTGTACATACAACATTTTCATCCAATTCAACACAGCATGCACATAATAGATTTATTTTATATAGCGCCTTACATAAAGTCTGTCTTGCGTTGCTGGTAGGGTTAGCTCGCCTAGTGCAGCTTTCAATACACAGTAGCAGGAGTTGGTTGGGCTTGACGTGCCGAGACAGCTTGTACACAACCCTCAGCCTGTCTGGCCTCACGTGGTATGAGGCTGCAATCCATCACCTGGAAGACAATAGGCGTGGGAAGAGGACTAACAAGCCAACTCCAAAAGCCCTTCAGTTTGGGGGTTGGGCGAGGGGCTAACATCCCCACCCCGTAAAACACTATATTGTTACAGAAACGCCAACAAGAGATAAACAAGACATCAACACCTTGGCCCAGGGAAGAGAAGGGTCTTCGATAAGAAGGTATATGACACCATGTGGTGAAAGCCAGAAGTCTCTGGAAGCCACACGGCCGACCACCCTTCTTTCGTTCAGGGCTGCCCATATCGGTACGTGGAACGTGAGAACCATGTATGAGACGGGTAAGACATTTCAAGTAGCAGCAGCGATGAGGAACTATAATCTCACGCTGCTCAGAATAAGTGAGACAAGATGGACACAGTCCGGACAGAAACGACTGGCCTGGAGAGTTACTGCTGTACTCCGGACACGAAGAGGACAACGCCTCCCACACCCAAGGAGTAGCACTGATGCTATCTAAAACAGCACAGACAGCGCTCATAGGATGGGAAGCCCATGGTCCAAGGATCATCACAGCATCCTTTCGAACCAAGAAGAAGATCAATATGAACATCATGCAGTGCTATGCTCCTACCAATGACAGCGAGGAAGCAGACAAAGATCAGTTCTACAACAGACTGCAGTCCATTATAGAAAAGCACCCAGAGAGAGACATCACAATCCTGATGGGAGACCTTAATGCCAAGATCGGAAGTGACAACAGGGGGTACGAAGATATAATGGGAAGACACGGATTGGGGGCCATGAATGAAAATGGGGAGAGGCTGGCGGACCTGTGTGCTATGAACAACTTGGTCATTGGCGGCAGTGTTTTCCCCCATAAGAACATCCACATGGCCACTTGGGTATCGCCAGACCACATAACCGAGAACCAGATTGACCACGTCTGTATCAGCAAGAAATTCAGGAGGTCCATGCAGGATATAAGAGTAAAGAGAGGAGCAGATGTGGCTTCAGACCACCACCTCGTCGTAGCCAGCCTGAAACTGAAGCTGAGAAAGAACTGGATGTCGGCACATACAACACGACACAGGTACAACACAGCTTTCTTGAGAGACGCCAGTAAGCTGGAAGAGTTCAGACTAACACTCAGCAACAAGTTCCAAGTTTTACAGGAGCTGCTGGAAGAGGACGAGTGCACCCTGGAGAACAGTTGGAAGGAGATAAAAGAGGCAGTAACGTCTACCTGCCAGGAAGTTCTTGGCCCCAAGAAGCACCAGCACAAGGAGTGGATCTCAGGGGACAGTCTGCGAAAGATTCAAGAGAGGAGGGAGAAGAAGGCGGCAGTGAACAACAGCCGGACAAGAGCAGAGAAGGCCAAGACACAAGAAAGGTATGCAGAAGGAAACAAGCTAGTAAAGAAGAGCATCAGAGCAGACAAGCGAAGGTATATGGATGACCTGGCAACAGAGGCAGAGCAAGCAGCAAGAGAGGGGAATATGAGAGAACTGTACAACATCACCAAGAAGCTGGCAGGAAAGTACAGCAAACCAGAACGACCTGTGAAGGACAAAGAGGGAAGACCGATAACAATGGGAGAGGAGCAACAGAAGAACAGATGATGGATAGAGTATTTTGAAGAACTTCTAAACCGGCCAGCACCACAGAACCAACCAGACATTGCACAGGCTGACACAGACCTACCCATAGCCTGCAACGCACCAACCAGGGAAGAAATTAGGAAGGCTATCAAGCAGCTGAGGAACGGAAAGGCTGCAGGACCAGTCAACATCCCTGTGGAGGCACTGAAGTTAGATATAGAAACCACGGTGAAGATGCTCCACCCACTCTTCATGAAGATATGGGAGGAAGAAGACGTGCCAGGAGATTGGAAAGAGGGCTATCTCATCAAGATCCCAAAGAAAGGCGACCTTAGCAATTGCGCAAATTACAGAGGGATCACATTGCACATCAGTGCCAGGGAAAGTTTTTAACAGAGTCATCTTGAACAGGATGAAGGACTCATCGATGCACAACTCCGCAATGAGCAAGCTGGTTTCCGCAAGGACCGATCCTGCATAGACCAGATTGCAGTATTGCGCATCATCGTGGAGCAGTCGATAGAGTGGAACTCGCCCCTGTACATAAACTTTGTGGACTATGAGAAAGCCTTTGACAGCCTAGACAGAGAGACCCTCTGGAAGCTTCTCCGACATTACGGGGTGCCGACCAAGATTGTTTCCATCATCAGGAACTCCTATGAGGGACTGACATGCAAGATGGTCCACAGAGGGCAGCTCACAGAGGCATTCCAAATGAGGACCGGGGTCAGACAAGGTTGTCTGCTCTCGCCCTTCCTCTTCCTGCTGGCCATTGACTGGATAATGAGGACCTCCACAGCACAGAGAAGGTACGGGATTCAGTGGACACCTTGGACGCAACTGGACGACTTGAACTATGCTGACGATTTGGCACTACTGTCGCACACCCAACAACAGATGCAGGAGAAGACCAACAACGTGGCATCCACTTCCGTGCAAGTGGGACTCAACATCCACAAAGGCAAGACTAAGATCCTCAAGACCAATGCAGCAAACAACACCAACGCAATCATGCTGGATGGCGAGGCTTTGGAAGAAGTTGAAGCCTTTACCTACCTTGGCAGTGTTATTGACAAGCAGGGTGGCACAGATGCTGACGTTAGAGCACGAATAAGGAAAGCACATACAGCATTCGTGCAATTACGGAACATCTGGAGCTCAAAAGAACTGACTTCCAACACCAAAGTCAGATTCTTTAACACCAACGTCAAGGCAGTCCTACTATACGGAGCAGAGACGTGGAGAACTACAGCTGCAACCATCAGGAAAGTGTAGGTCTTCATTAACAGCTGCCTGCGGAAGATCATCCACATCCGATGGCCAAACACCATCAGCAACTGCGAACTCTGGCAGAGAACAAACCAGCTGCCCGCAGAAGAAGAAATTAAGAAACGCAGATGGCGCTGGATAGGCCACACCCTGCGAAAGCCCGCAAGTACCATCACCAGACAAGCCCTAACATGGAACCCACAGGGCAAGCGGAAAAGAGGCCACCCGAGAAACACCTGGCGCAGAGACCTGGAGGCAGACACCAAGACCATGAAGATGACCTGGAACCAACTGGAGAGAACAGCTCAAGACAGAGATGCTTGGAGATCACTTGTTGATGGCCTATGCCCCAGAAGGGGTAGCAGGCGTAAGTAAATAAAGTTACATAAAGTATCTCAAAGCGCTGGTGCTGCAACATCACCAGCTAGCTTGTATCAGTGCAGCATTGTGCAAAAAGATTTGTTATCTAAACCATGAATAATACATTTAATACTCATCTGTAAAAGTGGACAATAAAGTATTAGGAGTCTAACAGCAAGTTGGTGTTTTTCCTCTTGTGAATTCTCATGTGCTTAGAAAGAGTATAAACCTGTCCAAACCTTTTACCACAGTCGGTACATCCATATGGTTTCTCTCCTGTGTGGATCCTCATGTGCTTAGAAAGAGTATAAACCTGTCTGAACCTTTGGCCACAGTCAGCACATCGATATGGTTTCTCTCCTGTGTGTATCCTCATGTGGGTCTTCATATTTCCAAGGCGAGTGAATGTTTTGCCACAAACATTACAAGTGTGTCGTCTCTCTCCTGTGTGGATCCTCATGTGTGTGTTCATACTTCCAACTTGACTGAATCCTTTACCACAGAAATGGCAAACGTGTGGTCTGTCCCCTGTATGAGTATTCAGGTGGCACGTCAGAGTAGATTTTGAGGTGAATTTCTTGAGACAAATGCCACATGTGTGCAGTTTCTCTCCTGTGTGGATTCTCATGTGGATAGCTTTATACCTGTTAGAACGGAATTCTTTGTGGCAAACACTGCAACTGTATGGCTTCAAAGGGATTTCAGACATTTTGTGGGACTTCATGTGATCAATCAAACTCTCTGTGGACTCTACATGATTTCCACACACTCCACAGACACATGGGGCATCTTTAGAGTGAGTTTCCACATGTTGGATTAACCTGGCATTAGAGCTGAAGGACTCCCCACACACCTTACAGCTAGCTGCATTATGACTGGCTGATTTCAGATGAGACGGCTCCATAGACTTCCTGCCGTTAGAACCGACACCAGAAATTTGTCTTTTTGCCGTATTCGTTTTGAAACCTGACGGAGGTTGTCCTATCTCCGTCCAATCCTCACCCCCCTCAGCGCCGTCGCTCTCAGCTACAGAACAGTCTGAAGAGAAGGGCTGTAAGTCAGTGGTTGGTTCTGATATTCCACAGTCCTCTCGATCAGCTTCTCTTTCCTTCTGTTCAGAGGAGGTGCTGGGTAGAGACTCTCCCTCTCTGTTTTCTGCATTCTGGTTAAGATGTGGGAACAGATCATAGAGGCGTCTTACTGAGGTGAATGTGGAGTCTTTGGTATCAGCCTCCTCTAGCCATTGAAGCTGCTCTCCCTCCTGACTGGTCCAGGTTTCCTCCTGCTCCTCTTTAATTTGTGGGGCCTCTGGCTCCTCCTGGCCCAGACTGGGGCTCCTCTCCTGCTGCTCATGGAGAACCTCCTCTTTATGGACAGAGTGCTGCGGGGAATCTGGAGGGAAGAACAGACCTTCACTATTATACTAAGTAGTAGACTGACTGTTGATGTATTTCCCCCACATTTATCATTGGAACATCTTTCTGGATATTATCGATATGTCTGTCTTTTTCAAATGAAATAATTAGAATACATAGACACCTACAATAATTAGCAGGGCTTCCACCGATCTTGGTCTGTCCCCCCCCCCCCCTTCCTCCCTCTAGTGACCACAGTTTTTGCCCCAAGAGGCATGGAGGTCAAGTGTGTGTGTGTGTGTGTGTGTGCGTGAGTTCAGGCCAACTGGCTGAAAGGAGGCGTGTCACTGGCACATCATTTCCAAATGGATTCACAGACTTTCACAAGAGTTTGTGGAAAGATTGGTCACAAGCCAAAGGACAGCTGATTAAAGGAACACGCCAACATTTGACGACATTTGCTTACAGTCTTCTCCAGAGAGAGACAAGAAGACAGATACCAGTTTCCTCTCTGTGCGTTCAGTAGAAAGCTATCTGGCTGCATGTTAGCCTAGCTTACACACACCCAAGGGGATCAATAAAGGAATATCTTATCTTATCTTATCACAATGAATGGAAGCGGACAGTGCCCGTTAGCCTAGGCATTGTCCAACTAACACCTCGCCCGAAGGCTAACTGGCACTGTCTGCTTCCATTCATTGTGCTAAGCTAAGCTAACATGCAGCCAGATAGCTTTCTACTGAATGCACAGAGAGGAAACTGGTATCCATCTTCTTGTCTCTCTCTGGAGAACTTGACGGTAGCTAATTTCCCAAAATGTTGGCGTGTTCCTTTAACTGTTCATGCCAATTGGTAAAAAGGGGGTGTTTGCTTGATGGGCGTTCACTGAAATAATGTAGGCAGGTTCTGTTGGATAATGTCATGATGCCCCCACATCCTTATATGGTCATGATCAATTTAATGTTTGCAAGTATGTATAATGCAAGTATACCAAATATGTCAATATCATAAACGTATCCATTGCATTTTAGGCTATAAAAAAGCTGCAAGTATGTCAGTACAGCTACCAGCATGGATCATGTTATATCTATTAGTTATCTAACCCATGATTAAACACATCATCATGTTATATCTAGTCTAACCTATGATTAAAGCCATCCTAGGTTGTCAAAGTGGGCAGGGGTGAGGTGGGTTTTAGGAGTAAGGTCAGGCAGTAGTCTGACCAGTTTGTTTTGTGATGTTTGTCATTTTGTTTTTAGCGCCTTTGAGGTGCTTTGGTACCATGAGGTGCAAGCATAGTCGTAGTACCCTTGAATGAGTGCTCCTGCCAGAGTCTTCAGGGTATTCTTGTTTACCAGAGAGGAGATCCGGTACAATAATCTTATTTGTTGGTTGACTCTTTTGATTACATTGGTTGCCATTTTGTCACAGGAAAGATTTGCCTCAAGGATGGAACCCAGGTAGGTAATTTCATCTTTCCTTGTGACAATATTGTCTGTTGTGGAAAATGTGTATACGGGGGTGGAGGTAGGAAAGGGGTTAGTCTTGACTAGTTTAATATAGGTCAACTAGCAGGGCTCAAAGACACTAGGGCGACAGTCTGGCTGATGTTCTTAAAACAACCTCAAGATAGGCAGATGGACATTTCAGTACATCATATCGTGTGCTCTAATCTTGTGTCTTTTCTCTCTTTCATACATACACAGCACACACACACACACATACACAGCACACACACACAGACACAGCACACACACACAGACACACAGACACACACAGTCACACACACACACACACACACACAGACACACACAGTCACACCGACACACACACACACACACACATTCCCTGTGTCGCAATACACACATACAATACACACACGTCTGTACACAGACGCACACACACACAGACACACACACACAATACACACATACAATACACACACGTCTGTACACAGACGCACACACACACAGACACACACACACATACACACACACACACACACATCTCACTAAATCTTTATCTCTCTTCGATGTTCTTAATGTTTTACATCATATCGTGTGTGTACATCATATCTTGTTTATCTCTTATCTAAATCTATGTTCTTCTTAATGTCTTTATCTCTCTTCGATGTTCTTAATGTTTTTATCTCTCTCCGATGTTAAATCTACGTGTCATCTTAATGTACGTCATGTCATATCTGACATGATATGACACGTCATCATATCTGTCATGTGGGGGCAGGACTGAGAGGGGATTTAGGGGACAAGCAGAGGGATTGAGGGGTAGAGTGTTTTTTGTTCAAGCTGTGGTGATCCTCTGCTCGATCCATAGCTCTGCTGTTGAAACTTCTTTTCCTAAATAAATTACCTACTTGTTAAAATTGGAAATATCGTCTCCTGCTGTGTTAAACAACCATCAGCCACAACATTTGGTGACCCTTGACCTGTAGACCGCCCTGCCAGGCCCCCTCACACGGCGAGCTCCGGACCTCTCCCGTAGAAATTCTGGCGGTGTCGACAAACAAACACAGGTGAGCATTTTTGCTTTTGATTAGAATATCCGTAAGAGATTCTGAGGGAGGAAAAAGTTGAGCTGACTGTGTGACGAGGTCTGGATGGACGGCTAAAACGAACACGAGCGGTGAGGTGTTTACACTAGGGCGATTCCTCTTTTAAACGGCTATAAGTGCGCCACTAATCAATTTTAATTGCATGTTTTCGACCTCTGGTCAAATTTTTCTCCATCTGTTCAAACTTCTCCCTGATCCCTTTCCCTGATCCCTTTACGACACTCTCCACATTCCCCACTTGCTTGTTATAACTGTGCCTTCTGTCCTCTGTAGATAAGACTCTCAATTTTCAAAACAAAAACCGGTGCCGCTCTGCTGTTATTCAAAACACACTATTACAGCTGGCATTCTCTGTGTCAAACTAATTACGTTTACGGATACACTATTGTTCGTTTTCTTATTGGCTTGTGAAGTTGTTGCTACAGAGAGGCTAGCTGTGATAATATGAGCAGAGAGTTAAAAAAAAAAAAAAAACAATTTGGGCAGCGTGAGACAAGACTCTAGCTTGTTTGCACTATTGGGCCTACACACACACACACACACACACAGTCACACACACGCACACACACACAGTCACACCCACGCACACATACACACACACACACACAGTCACACATACAATACACACACACACACACACACAGTCACACACACACGTACACACACACAGTCACACACAGTCACACACACACACACACACACATAGTCACACACACAGTCACACACACGCACAGTCACACACACAGTCACACATACAATACACACATACAATACACACACACCCCCCCATCGCTTAAAAAGTTAGCTATTACACCCCAATAGGACGCACCAGGTTGGGAAAAAAGTAGGGTTTGGATCAGAGATCAGGCCCCTGATCTCTCTCTCTCTCTCTCTCTCTCTCTCTCTCTCTCTCTCTCTCTCTCTCTCTCTCTCTCTCTCTCTCTCTCTCTCTCTCTCTCTCTCTCTCTCTCTCTCTCTCTCTCTCTCTCTCTCTCTCTCTCTCTCTCTCTCTCTCTCTCTCTCTCTCTCTCTCTCTCTCTCTCTCTCTCTCTTGGGTTTGCTGACCCCTGGTGGTAGAAAACACACACACACACCGACATACACACATACACACACACACACACACACACACAGACACACACACACACACACCGACATACACACATACACACACACACACAGTCACACACACACACACACACACACACACACACACAGTCACACACACACACACACACAGACACACACACACACACACACACACACACATTCCTGTGTCCCGGTAGACAGCGGGTTGTGACGCACACACACACAGTACGCACACACACACAGTCACACACACACACACACACACACAGTCACACACAGTCACACACACACACACAGCAAAGACACACACACACACACACACACAGACACACACACACCGACACACACACACACACACATTCCTGTGTCCCGGTAGACAGCGGGTTGTGACGCACACACACACAGTCACACACACACAGTCACACACACACACACACACACAATCACACACAAACACACACACACACACACCGACATACACACACACACACACACAGACACACACACCGACATACACACACACACACACACACACACACACAGTCACACACAGACACACACACACCGAGTTGTAGTAGCGTTGTAGTTGTAGATCTAGGTTAACTGTGTCCTGGTAGATCCAGGTTAACTGTGTCCTGGAGTGGTAGTTGTAGAGTAGTAGTAGTAGAGTAGTAGTAGATCTAGGTTAACTGTGTCCTGGAGTAGTAGTTGTAGAGTAGTAGTAGATCTAGGTTAACTGTGTCCTGGAGTGGTAGTTGTAGAGTAGTAGTAGCTGAAGTACAACCACACACACACACACACACAACACAATAAACACACATACACACTAAACAACGATGCATACAGCAGAGGACATACTGTTAGACCGGAACCCGCTCATAAAGAACCTAATTCTCAAGGTTGGTGTCCGTTGGCAGAGGCGTACAAAGGCCGGGGACACAAAATGGCCTTCCGGAGGTACTTTTGATCTCGACGTATGCGAAGAGATGAATGTAATGATTCGTAACCACAAGCCAGGCGACAGCAGCAAAAAGAGGTTGAAAAAGAGGACAGAAGAGTTGGGGGTAATGAAGCTCTACGCCCAGAAGGGGAGAGCATACAGGCAGGAAGCTTTAGCGCTAAATCAGAGAGAGAAGGATATAGGGAAACCAACATCCCCACCTTATGTCACGCAATTGCCGGTGGGCACTGTGACAATAAGAGGAGAATATGAGGAGACGGAATTAGGGACCCCCGCTAGGTCAGAAACCCCCGCTAGGTCAGAAACCCCCGCTAGGTCAGAAACCTCCGCTAGATCAGAGACCTCCCTTAGGCGAGATACCCCCCCCAAACTGACCCCGCAGGATCTCTATCCGAAAGTCCTGGCGGCATATGGCGAGACAGTACGTCGGAAGTTGTATGACGCAGAGGAAGAGGAGGTAGAGAACCTGGGCAGGCAGAGGGAGGGAGTCGGGAGGAAGATAGAGGAAGAGGCCCGTCAAAATGTGGCACAGCAGACATCAGGGAAACACAGGGCGTGTGGCCACACCAAACTGTTGACTGAGGAGGAAGATGAGAACGACACGAAACCAGCACAGGAGAAAGGAAACATTACAGGATCCCTGACTTTCGCCCCTACATTCCTGGGAAGTGTGACAAGTACAGGCCAGTTTCCCCTGCTAATAAAGGGGAACGATATCTTTCACATGCCATGGTCACCTCTAGACATCGATGGCATAATAGCAAGACTACCGGACCTTTCAGAAGGAGCCTCCAGGTGGATCACGCAGTTTGAGGAAAATACGTCATCTTTTCTGCTAGCAGTGGGTGACGTCAAATCCCTGTTGACGCGCTTGCTAGGAATTGGTGCCTGCCGGGACATCATGGGTGATACATCGATGCGAGTGGCATGCGACACGCAGGCCCATGATGGAGACATATTCAACGCGCATAGAGCGGCGTTGTGGTACAAACTCAGGAATCAATATCCATCACGTATTAATCCGGCAAAACTGGCGGGCAACCCCATAATGGAGACGGAAGGGCCTGGCACCTATGTGAACAAAATACTGAAGGAGTGGAGAGGTGAGCTAGGACACAACCCAGAAATTGACCCGTTGCAGAGAGCGATGTTTAGAGAAAGTGTGATGAGAGGGCTTCCAGAGGTGGTTAAGAATAGACTGGAAGACGTGGTGGGGTTAATGGACATGACTTATCCTTTGTTCTGTGCACATGTAACACATAGTGTGGAGAAGCAAAGGGCTCAGGAGCAGAAAGTCAGGGATCAGGATAGAAATGACTCAAGGAAGTTAACTCAGCAACAACTGCAGCCCCAAAGGAGGTTGCAGGCAGTAATGGTGTCATCTGCTACCTCTCCACCCATGCAGGACCAGGGACCCCCGCCTGCACCTCAGGTAGTGAGAAGCTATGGCTATAGTTCACAGAACCAGGCGTCCAGGCGGCAGGCAGGGAATGGGCAATCAGGCCCACGGTTTACACAGGGACCGGGGAACGAACAACAGTTTCCCCGTTTCCACTGTTGGAACTGCGGCATGCAGGGACACAGGGAAATGAGATGTAGGCAACCATACCGTCCCGGCTCGGAGTATGGAAGACCCGTGCACCAGGGGGAGTCACAAGGGCCCCACGACCAGGGGGAGACAGGAGGGCCCCGAAACCAGGGGGGTAATCACTAGGGGTGCCCAGAGAATGCGACGGGGGGAAATCAAATGATTGTGGTTTCCAAGGGAGCTGAGCAAGAACCTATTCTGCAGGTCCTAGTGGAGGGCAAATTAACAGAGATGATGGCAGACACTGGAGCAGGTTTTTCCTGCATAAAGCAAAAATACGCCGCTCACTTACCCCAGTCTGGACAGTATGTTCGGACGGTCGGATTCTCGGGAAAAACACAATTAATACCCACATCAGATCCAATCTCTATGACGTATAACAACAAGACCATAACAATACCTGTATTAATTTCGGACAGCACCCCGCGCAATCTCTTGGGACGAGATGCAATGTGTAAACTAGGCTGTAAAATCCTATGTACGCCTGAGGGGATTCAAATTGAACAAGACGTGTACCAAATGATGCTACAAGGGACGGGGGAGAAAGAGGCCACTGTGTTCTGGCTGGGCAACATAGATGCAGAGCTGCAAAGGGTCTGTGACCCCTGGGAGCCATTTCTGAAAACCCAACTGCCTCAGTCTAGACAAACAAACATGGAGGCACATTGCACACTACAATATTTGACGAATAGTGACCTAGTTAGGAACAAGGCATGGTTGCAGGGACAGCCCGAGCAGGTGCAGATTAACTCATCTACGATAATTGTAGGGAGACAGGGCGCGGCGTTGAGGGTTAACACGGGTAAGTATCTACGGGAACAACATAGACTAAGAGACGCCGCCCCACACATCACTCTGAGAATAAATCCTGGTTACGAATCCGAACATCTAGGTTCAATGATACAGGAATCCGAGACTCAAAGGTGGGTCTCCACGGAATCTCCGCTAATTTGGAACAGCGCAGATGGAAGTTTCATAAAAATAATGATTTCCTTTTCAGTTTTGGCAAAACCGCAAGTAATCAGATTACCAGGAGACCCTTGCGTTATTCCAGAGGCGGATGCTTTGCTGGAACAGGACATGTTGGCGCGCACCCCGGAACGGTTGTGGTCAAAACACGACACAGATGTGGGTCTAATATTGTCGGCACAGCCAGTGAAGGTCAGGTTAAAGAAGGGTTGTAGACCACCCTTTATCAGACAGTATACAATGAAGCCAGAGTCGGAGGAAGCTATATCACATCAGATTGAGGGACTGTTAAAGGGGGGAGTGCTCGTCCCTTTCAAATCCAGATGTAATACACCTATCCACCCAGTGCTAAAGGCGGACAGGGCTAGGTACAGACTGGTACACGATTTGAGGGCGGTGAACGACGTGGTGTCTGGACCAGAGGCGGAAGTCGCTAATCCACACACCCTCCTGACAAACATCCCGAGTAGCTCGCAGTACTATACGGTCATTGATCTCACGCAGGCATTCTTCAGTGTTCCATTGGAAAAAGAGTCTCAGTATCTGTTTGCTTTTACCCACAGGGGGAAACAATACTCTTACACCCGGTTGCCACAAGGGTTCGCGCACTCGCCGCATTACTTCTCGAAGGCGCTCAAGGAAGACTTGCAAGGAGTGTGCGACACACTACTCAGCACGGTTTTACTGTATGCAGATGACATTCTAATCTGCTCGGATACACGTCAGCAGTGCCATGAGGACTCCATCAAAGTTTTGAGTGGATTGGCCGTGGGAGGCCACAAGGCATCCCGTTCAAAACTGCAGTACTGCCAGCCAAAAGTTGAGTACTTGTCTTGCGTCATTCAAAAGGGCATAAAAAACATCTCACCCACGCAACTCGAAGCTGTATCCAAGGCACCTAGGCCATTGACGGTCCGACAGATGATGACGTTTTTAGGGATGACTGGGTACAGCTCTGAGTGGGTGGAGGACTATACGATAGCGACAGCGCTGTTGAGGATGATGATAAAAGAGGCGGGTACAGACAAGCTTCGCGCTCCCTTGACATGGACCGAGGAGGGGGAGGGCGCGTTCATAAACATTAAGCGTCTGTTGTTACAGGCCCCTGCCCTGGCGCTGCCGGATTATGAGAAGTGTTTCCACCTATTCGTCTCACATAGAGCGCAGCATGCGACAGCTGTCCTGACTCAAACACAGGGGGTGAGTGGGAAAAAACAACCGATAGCATATTACTCTAGAGCTCTTTCGCCGGTAGAGCAGGGTCTGCCACCTTGTTATCAGGCCCTGGCCGCAGCACATTTGATGTATGAGAAGGCAACGGCCGTGACAATGGGATATGACATTTGCATTTGGACACATCACAAATTGGCAAACTTGATTGAAAGAGGCAAATTTGTTCTGACCAGCCAACGGCAACAGGCTTACATGAGGCTCCTGCAGTACTCGGACGTTACGATAAAAACATGCCACGGCAGTAACCCGGCGGATCTGGTACCACTCCCGAGCGAGGGTCAACCGCATGAGTGCGAGGTGGAGGTACAGGCTTTCGTGAAACTCCGTCCTGATTTGGGAGTCGACCCGCTCGCGATAGCAGAACTCTCACTTTTTGTGGATGGGTCCTGCTATCGCGAGGGGGAAAATTTAAGGTCAGGATACGCCGTCGTACAGTGCAAACCTAACGGAGAAACACTAACAAGAAAGGCCGGACAATGCATGCAACCATGTTCGGCCCAGCTTGCAGAACTAATAGCACTAACAGAAGCATGCATAATAGCTAAAGATCGCACGGTTAACATCTTTACAGACTCTGCGTATGCGCATGGCGTATGCCACCTATTCGCGGCCATTTGGAAGGCAAGAGGCTTTAAGAAATCGGACGGCTCACCGATCCTTCACCACAAGCAGGTTGTGGCGCTTATTCAGGCTGTAAAGTTGCCCAAAAGCATTGCTATCGTAAAGTGCCAGGCACACAGAAAAGACCTGTCCTTTGTGACGACGGGAAACAATGCGGCGGACGAGGCCGCGAAGGCGGCGGCTGCGGTGCCGTCCACGGCTGTTCTGATGTTTGCGGCCGAACTGACGACTGAGGTAACTGAGGATAATTTGAGTGATCTTCAGGACTCAGCCACGCAGGCCGAGAAACAGTCGTGGACGGAGAGGGGGGCTGTAAGGGGGGCAGATGGTCTGTGGAGGAGTCATAACGGTTTGATAGTCGCCTCCATCGATCTTCTGTCCTTGGTGATACCTGAGGCTCATGGTGTTGATCACTGTGGAAGAGCAGAGACCCTGAAACGAATCACGAAAATGGGATTTTGGTCCCCAAAGCTTCAGGCACAAATTGACGTTACACTAGCCAGGTGTTTAACATGCTTACAGGGCAATGTGCGCAAAGGAGTACCGACAGTGGCGGCTTACACACCCCTCCCTGAGGGACCATTCAGACATCTGATTATGGACTATACAGACATGATAACGCCAGTGCAGGGCAAACGATACCTCCTGGTAGTAGAGGACTGCTTTAGTCGCTGGATTGAGGCCATTCCATCTAAACACAAGAACGCGGACACAGTGATCAAGTTCCTGTGTCGCGAGGTCATTCCGAGATTTGGAATTCCCACGATATTACAAAGCGATAATGGCCGCGAGTTCATCGACAAGGTGGTTAAAGGGCTGATGCAGAAATTAGGTATAAGACAGCGCCTTTCCTGTGTCTATAGTCCCGGGTCGCAGGGGAAGGTGGAAAGGGCCAATCTGGTCATTAAAAACAAACTGTTGAAAATCTGTATGCAAACTAAGCTTAACTGGATTGATGCTTTGCCACTTGCTCTGATGGCTATTAGAAGCAGCGTAAACCGCCAAACACAGCTAACACCGCATGAAATGCTTACAGGCCGCAGCATGCCAGCACCGCCATTTAGACACCTGGCTAGGGGCCCGGCATTAGATATTTTTGAGCAAGATCTGAAAAAATATCTTCAGCAAGTGACTAAAATACATGAAGCTGTGTTTCGACAGGAGCAGAGAAAGGAGAAAAAGGGGGTGAAGGAGGCGGAGAAGGAAGCCACCAAACCGAGACTGATCCCTGGGGACCTGGTCTTCGTAAAGGTCCACAAGAGAAAGTGGTCATCACCCCGGAGAGAGGGCCCGTACGAGGTGATCCGATCGACTGGAACGGCAGTCCAAGTCAAAGGATCAGCGACCTGGTTCCACTTCAATCACTGCATAAAGGCCAGCGGCGATCTCTTGGGGGATACAATCGATCGCAGTTATGCAGAACCCGACATGGAGGGTCCGAGACGGCAACTGGAAGGTGCAGTGCCTGCTGATGCTCCCGCAGATGTTGGCAGCAGTGTGCGGACGGTCGGCCGGGCACAACGACGTCATTGAGAACCGTCACGGTCGACCCGTCCTTGAGGATGACGGGTTTGAGTGGGTAGGAGTCCCACGGGGTCCCGCTCAGGCTCAAGTACCGGCAGGCTTTCATGACCAGGCTCAGAATCAGGCGCCCCCTCTGCCCTCCATCGAGGAAGGGGGGGAGAAGATAAGACTACAACCAAAAGGGGTGTTTCCCGTAGGACCGCAAGGGCATGTTTTTGATTTTGACCATTCCCCCGTTACAGGCGGGGATACTTACCATTATACTAACGAGGATCGGGTTGTGGGGGTAGATAGGAGGGTTGAGCCTGTCCCAAACCAATCACAGGGGACAGGGGTGAGGGGAAAAAGGGAGGTCAAGGACACTGAGTCGGAAGAGGTGGGGGGACAGGATATGTTCCAGAGGACAGCCGGAACGTTGAGGGACTCAGTGGGCTCACTCTGGGCCAGGTTGAGGGGTTTGCTTCCTTCCGGGGAACAAGATGGGGGCGACTATGACTATGACGAGGAAGACCCGGAGGCTGACCCGATGTATAGGGCGGCTTTAGGGAATGAGTGGTTTAAGTGGGTCCAGTACACGAGCGCGCAGAATCAGATAGAGGATTGTTATGTCTGCTCCAAGGCACGTCCGGATAGGCTGCTGGTGAAGGGCACGAAGTTCAGTTGGGCTCAGTGTGACAGGAACGCAGAGGCATGGGAGGGGCCCCATAATAGTCGCCCTTGGTGCGAGGCAGAGTGTTTGGGGTTTCTCGGCTCTAGTCGTTTTAAGGCGGCAGGAAACGTCACGGATTTCAAGGATGTCACTATGCGGGAACGTTGTAGGAAATTGGATGTACGTGTGCAGGGGGTAGCGACGGGGTTGCCAATACCCAGAGGTGTCAAACTATGGCTGACCAAGGATTTCGAGTGCTTGCAAAAGGAGGGGACCCGGGACGTAGGGGAGGTGGCAGAGGGGCGGTGCACTACTATTTGGAGCATCACGACTAACTGCACGAAAGAAGGAAAGTGTGGACACGGGGTCGTGTTAAAGGGAGTGGATACCAACCCACGGCCTGGAGCTTGCCCTTTTCATGTCCAGGATATGGCACTGGCGGACCAATACTGGCTCTGCGGCGGTAGGAGGTTGAGGAATACACTTCCTTTAGATTGGTCAGGTAGATGTGCCCGGGTTCAGGCGATCATGCCAATGGTGGTCCTACCATTATCAGTGACGGAAGGACCTTCTGAGTCTCCTATCTCTCGAACGAAGCGTAGCTACAAGGCAGACCCAAGGGTGTATCTGGACAGCATAGGACAGCCAAGGGGCATTCCAGCCGAGTTCATGGCTAAGAATGAGATTGCGGCAGGGTTTGAGTCTATTCTGCCATGGATATCGGTCAATAAGAACACCGGGTGGATCAACTATTTGTTTTACAATCAGCAGCGGTATCTCAACTACACCGAGGAGGCGTTGGATGCAATGGGGGACCAGATGCACGCGACCAGTACGGTGGCGTGGCAGAATAGACAGGCTCTGAACTGGTTAATGGCGGAGAAGGGTGGAGTCTGTTCCATGTTTGGACAGTACTGCTGCACATTCATTCCGACGAATGTGGGGCCAGGGGGAAAGTTCTCCGAGGCCATGGCTAAGCTGAAGGATTTGAGGGAGGAGTTGAGGGGGAATTCTGGCCGGAATGAAGAATGGTGGGGGAGTGGGGTGTTGGAAAGATTGGGACAGTGGGGAAGCATAGTGATGCAGACGGGGATATCCATTGGGGTGGCAGGGTTGATATTGGTTCTCCTTTTCTGTTGTGGTATGCCTCTCTTGGGTAGGCTGGTAACTTCACACGTAACAAGCCAAATGCTGATGGTGGGACAGAAAGAGATTGAGCTTTATGCTGCCTTAGAGGGAGACGAGGGGATAGAGGATTAGGGGTATGGTGAGGTAGGGACATTTTCTTTTTGTTGGTTCTTTCCTTTAAGAGTGACGGGGGATGGTCTGAGTGCAGTTTTGTTGGTTTATTCCTTTAACTAGGAATTTTAGTCTGATTTTCTAATGATCCTTCGGCATAGAGATTGCAACCATTGAAAATCATTGCATTATTTTTTATTTTTTTATTATTTTTTGTTTATTTTACTCGTGGTCCTGGTCAAACCGGAATGGGAAGGGGCATCGGCAGAGTGTCGGTTCTGAGCCTGAGGAAGCATTGAGAAGAAGTGGTCTGGGGATCGGTTCTGGGGACTGGAGGGACAAAGGGGGGGGGCTAACGCAGTGGGCAAGATGGGCACCTCCCGTCGAAGATGGGGGACACGTGGTGAGGTCGGGACCAGCGCCTCCCGTCCAGGCATGGGGACATGCTTCTACGGGGACTGGAGGTGTGGCGTGGTGGTTGCGGTATTGGCAAAATGTGACTTTTTGGCAATACGGTGAGGAGACTATGGCGTGGGCATGGAAGGGGGGCTGAGCGATGGACACTAGGACTCAATGTTATGGAAGAGACAATGTCATTTTTTTTGGGAGGGATGTTCTATGTTTAGTTCTGACGGTCAACTTCTCCTTTCCCTGATGAGAGTCGCGGTTTCCGGCCGGAACTGTGGCTCATTTGGTAAGCGGTGGAGGTTGGGGGGATTTGTCTGTCAGGTTAGGATTATAAATTGGGGTATTTGGTTGATGTTTTATTATTACTCTTGTTTGGAACGGTTTTGTGTTTTGGTAAGAACGGTAGTCAGCCTTTGTTGGTCCGTTAGGGGTCCAGTGAATGAAGTAAGGTTTCTGGTTTAGATTAGGCATTTAAACTTTTATTATATAATTGTGGTTTCTCGTTTAGTTAGACGTTCACATTTTCTTGGTTATATGATTTGGGTGGGACTAGGGATAGCCCCAAATGGGGGAATGTTGTGGAAAATGTGTATACGGGGGTGGAGGTAGGAAAGGGGTTAGTCTTGACTAGTTTAATATAGGTCAACTAGTAGGGCTCAAAGACACTAGGGCGACAGTCTGGCTGATGTTCTTAAAACAACCTCAAGATAGGCAGATGGACATTTCAGTACATCATATCGTGTGCTCTAATCTTGTGTCTTTTCTCTCTTTCATACATACACAGCACACACACACAGACACACAGACACACACATACACAGCACACACACAGACACAGCACACACACACAGACACACAGACACACACAGTCACACAGACACACACACACACACACACAGACACACACAGTCGCACAGACATACACACCGACACACACACACACACACACATTCCCTGTGTCGCAATACACACATACAATACACACACGTCTGTACACAGACGCACACACACACAGACACACACACACAATACACACATACAATACACACGTCTGTACACAGACGCACACACACACAGACACACACACACATACACACACACACAAACACACACACACACACACACATCTCACTAAATCTTTATCTCTCTTCGATGTTCTTAATGTTTTACATCATATCGTGTGTGTACATCATATCTTGTTTATCTCTTATCTAAATCTATGTTCTTCTTAATGTCTTTATCTCTCTTCGATGTTCTTAATGTTTTTATCTCTCTCCGATGTTAAATCTACGTGTCATCTTAATGTACGTCATGTCATATCTGACATGATATGACACGTCATCATATCTGTCATGTGGGGGCAGGACTGAGAGGGGATTTAGGGGACAAGCAGAGGGATTGAGGGGTAGAGTGTTTTTTGTTCAAGCTGTGGTGATCCTCTGCTCGATCCATAGCTCTGCTGTTGAAACTTCTTTTCCTAAATAAATTACCTACTTGTTAAAATTGGAAATATCGTCTCCTGCTGTGTTAAACAACCATCAGCCACAACAGTCACCCACTGTAACTGAGAAGCCGTTGGCCTTGGTGAGTTTGTTATTTGATCCAAAGAGAATAGACTCCGTTTTACCCAGGTGTAATGATAGTTTGTTATCAGCGAGCCAGGTGCAGATTCTGCCGAGTTCAGAGCTGAGGGCTTTTTCAACCTGCAATTTGTCCCCGTCAGAGACCAGCAGGGCTGAGTCGTCTGCGAACAGGAACAAGTTGCAGTCACAAGCTGATGACATGTCATTTGCATAAATTAGGAACAGTAACGGTCCTAGTATGCTTCCTTGTGGAACACCACAGCTCACTGGGAGGGGGGGGGGGGGGGGGATAGTGTACCATTTACCTCCACCATCTGTTCTCTCCCCTCCAGGTAGGATTGCATCCAGCTCACTGATGAACTATCAAAACCAATTGCTTTTAGCTTGTCAATCAGAATGGTGTGATTGACAGTGTCGAAGGCCTTTTGTAGGTCCAGCATGACCATGCCGCAGTATTTGCCCGTGGCCACCTCTTGTTTGATGTGGTTGTTCAAATAGAGAAGGCATGTGTCAGTGGAGTGGGATGTTCTGAAGCCAGATTGGAATTAGTAGATTAGCTTTTTTTCCGCAAGGTACTTTTCGACCTGTTCATAGACTATTTTTTCCATGACTTTCAAGATGGAGGTAAGAATAGAAACAGGGCGGCCGGGTAGTGCAGCGGACTAAGCGTCTGTCTACCACCACAGAGCCAGTGGGATCGAATCTGGCTGTGGTGACTCCGGCTTGGCCGACCGTCCATACTAACACAATTGGCAGTGTTAGCGGGTGGGAAGCCGGCATGGGTGGGTCCTGGTCGTTGTAAACAGCGACTCCTACAGTTCGGTCGGGGTGCCTGCACAGCAAGGGAAGGATCTGGGAGAGGTAGTGTGACCTGCTTCCACACGTTACACCAGGGGTCTCAAACTCGCGGCCCGCAGGATGATATTTTGCAGCCCCCTACTTGACATCAAAGTTTAGTGTTAGTGCGGCCCACGCGCAACTTGTTGCTGAGTCGTTGTGCGAGTTAGAAGTTTTATTTATTTGATCACTGTAGGCTATCATAGCGCAGGCTCATGACAGCAACGTTACGTTAGTGACTTGGTTGAAACGTGATTCCGGAGTGATATCAAGTAAAGTGGAAGGCAAATGCATCCTCGCTATCTCCTCTGCGAGCAGTGCTCTGCATGTCTGCTGCACTGCCACTGTCTGTCTGTGTACGGGTCTGGTCCAATCACATTCAGCGTCCCGTCAGAGTTTCTCCCCCCCACCCACAGTCTGCGAATCAGAGGCAGAGTAGGGCGGGTCTTCACGGAATGCTTTTCGTCTCTTTCAGTCCGAGTCAGAGCAGAGAGTTGACAGCGCATCTACAGTAGCCTCGCTCCCAGTTGTTGTTAAACGGAGTGTGTTGCGGTGGCGATTGAATGGAAATCGGTTGACTCAGATCATCTTTAGCCTCGTAGGCATATTTATTTCTCAGGCGGGGCGAAATGCGGTCATGGTGCCGCTATATATATATCAACAACAATCAATAACAAATAATAGACCGGAACAGGAATGCGAAGGAGACGTCAGTGACGTCACGTACTGGACATACTACATCGCCCTCTGTAGAACACAAATGAGTAAGGGCGCACATAATAATAATAATACATTTAACAGTTTTATCAAGCTGTAAGCAGAATTATTGTTAAATCTATGTCACGAGAAAAAGCAACCATGGGTGTTGGCTAAACACAAGAAGCCATTCTCTTTCTCTGATGCATACATAATAAAATAATGTATGACTGAAGTGATGGAGACCATGTTTGAAGGCAAACAAAAGCAAATCCACCTCAGATCGCACAGCAACCAGAATAACTGAAATACTGGCTGGTGATTTGATTAAACAGCTATGTGATAGAATAAAAAAAGATTCACAGTGCATTTCCATAGCTGCATGTGGATGACTGACACCACTGAGAAGCCTATGTTCTGAAGAACCGTTCATGTTCTGAAGAACCGTTCATGTTCTGAAATGTTATTGCTAAATATTGAGAAGATTGGATCAGTTGTACTTTTTTTTGGAATACTTGAAACTCTTTTTTTGTGGAATATTTGATGTGGCCCAGCCTCACCCAGACTCTACCTCCAGCGGCCCCCAGGTAAATTGAGTTTGAGACCCCTGCGTTACACTCTCCCAGTGAGGGGCCTTTCTCACTCACCTATTCGTTTCCATTCCATTCCGTTCTAGCCCGTTCCGAGATCTAATGCGAACTTCCCCCCTCCCTCTTCCCCCTCTAGTTTGTGTACACACTGCAGTCTTGGTTCGCTCCGGGTTCTGTTTACGGTTTGCCTTTTGAGCGTTTACGCTTGCCGTAGGCGATGATGTCACGTTCGAAAATGTAAACAGGAAGTGTCTTAACACGACGGCGGAGACTGGATGCTGATATAAAATGAACAAATAACCAATAAATATGAAGTTATATTTGAACCTCTGTTGTCAAGCCTTGTCAATATAACCCACCCCATTTTATCACGAATGGATGGTGTTGTAGAGTCCGCTTTTGACCGTTTTGCAGGGTTAACGATAACGCTAAGCTAACGGCTAACGCTAGTTAGCTTAGCCTTTTACTAGTAACATTGCTGCATCGATTATATTGAATGTCATTGATCTACTGGTCGACCACGGCCGACTGGTTGGGCACCACTGGTCTAATAGAAATAAATGCATTCGAACAAGAAAGTATAGTATACAGCAATGGCTAACGCTAAGCTAACGGCTAACGCTAGTTAGCTTAGCCTGTCCAGCAGCTAACATTATCCCATCGCTCGTGGCAATTATATTACATGTCATTGATCTACTGGTCGACCACGGCCGACTGGTTGGGCACCACTGGTCTAATAGAAATAAATGCATTCAAACAAGAAACCAATGTATAGAAATAGCATGGCAAACAAAAATTGCCAGGCCTAATGCGAGCCAGAAGTGCTGTGCTTTGTAACGTGGCTTCATGTTTTCATCCACTGAGCTGTGAGGTTCCACATGCTTGTTTTTGGTTGAGGTCTGAACTCTCAAATTGCCCATAAATATCGTTTTTGTGGGTATTGTCCAGTTGTTGCTGCATGGTTTTATCTGCCCAAAATTCAAGCAAGCATGACAGTAACGACGTTGTGTGTGTGTCACGCCCCCCGCTCCCACTGGCCCGCATCCGAAACCACCTAATCCAACTGTCCCAGGTTCAGCGGGGGGTAAAACGAATCAGCGCCGGTTCGATCCCAAAAGGGGTGTGTCCGTCTGAGTGAGAACACTCCCCCCCGTTCCCGGGAGCACTGATTCGATCCCAATAGGCGAGTGAGAAAGGCCCCTGAGAGTCTGCACTGCCAGGTGAAAAGAAGCAGTGGGCTGGCTACACGTGTCGGAGGAAGCATGTGATAAGTCTCCGCCCTCCCAGACCGACGGTAGGGGGTAGAGTGCGCAACGACCAGGAAGGGGATTGGGAATTGGCATAACGACTAACATTGGGATGGGAGGGGGGAAAAAATATATATATATAAATAAAAAGAAAAAAAATAGAAACAGGGCGGTAGTTGCCTGGGTATAATTTGCTGCCTTATTTGTGCAGGGGGGTCACTCTCGCAATTTTTATGTCTTTGGGGACATAAACTCCAACGGTCAGCAATATCTCGCCATGCTCTGTTTCTCTGCAAGTAGTAAAGGTTGGTAAACAGAGACAGCAGTTGTCAGCCTTTCTTTCATGGACTATAAACGACTTGCATAAAGTTAACATCAATCAATTCAGGCACCTGCCGCACCAACACTGTTACAGGCATATGTTTATAGCCTGTGTTAGAGGGACACCTAGTGGTGCTTGACCGGATGTGATGTGTGGACATGGAAAATAAAGCATTATCGGAATTCACCTATCTCATATTTATACTGAATATCGGCCGATACCGATCGCTGGCCGATCGATCGGGGCATCCCAGGATAAGTAACATGGTGACCGTGGCAAAGCCAGATAAAATAAGGATTTGTATCGACCCGAAGCCTCTCAACCAAGCGCTGCGGAGGTCTCACTACCATATGCCTACACTGGAAGATGTGTTGTACAAGTTGCCTAAGGCCCGCCTTTTCACACTGGCGGATGCTCGCGATGCCTTTTTACAGTGCAAGCTTGACGACGAGAGCAGCCGTCTGACGACCTTTTGGATGCCGTGGGGTCGGATGAGATGGCTCAAGCTCCCTTTCGGAGTCTCTGTTGCGCCTGAGATATATCAGTGCAAACAGGGGGCGAAATTAAAGCCCGCCGCCCGCCAGGGGCGCTCAGTTTTTACCTTTGGCGCTTGCCACTGAGAGCCCTGCCCGCCGTGTGGCGTGTGGACGTGTAGTTCATAGCGATACTCTTATTTTGAAAATCTGTGCGGGTCTCATTTCCGGCCCAAGCGCAGCTAGAGTCATAATATCGATGGCTCCGGCAGTTAGCAGCATTCGGTTCGTATGATATTCTTATTTTGAAAAAAATAAGAGTCATATCCGCCCAGCCCTGCAGCGGGATACTATTGGCTTCTGCTCGTATCAACACAGAGCGGCCCGCAGCTCTAGTGCCACTGCTAACGTTAAGCTCTCAGAATGGTAGCAGCTCGCCTGCAGCATCTAGTGCTAACGTTAAGCTCTCAGAATGGTAGCAGCTCGCACGCAGCTCTAGTGCTAACGTTAAGCTCTCAGAATGGTAGCAGTCTGCTCTAGTCTAGATCGGACCTCCATGAGCTGCATAATACCTCCCTCCGTTCCCTCGTTAGCTAGCTCGCGTTAGCTAGCTCACTTAGATCGATCTGTCCCAGTAAACTAAATTGTCTTAACGTTATCTACCGGGCTAGCAGTAGCTACAGATAGCTCCTGATATCAATGTCTTATAACATTGATTGAATGCGTATTCTTTCTAGCTGAGGGCATGTTGAATGTGATTTGACAAAATAACCGTAACGTTAAAATTGGGTCCAGCTGCATCGCCGGAGAATCCTTGCATGCTGAATGTAGGGTCTAGCTGAATATAGGGTCTAGCTGCAGGGCCGGAGAATCCTTGCTGGAGCTGGAGGCTACTCAAGTATACACACAGACAGTGGAGCTGTTTGCAGATAGCAAGCATTTTGACTTATTGCATGGTGGCGATGTCTCGCAGATAATACAACTACAAGTATGATTATATAATATATATTTTATTTAAAAAAAAAATTTATATAAAATATATATATATTTTTTTTTTAATCAAAAGAAATTTGGCAGGTAAGAAATATGCTTGGCGGGTAGACTCTTCCCATCTACCCGCCACTGGCCGGTGAGTCAAAAAGTTAATTTCGCTCCCTGAGTGCAAACAACATGAGCTGCTAACGGGCTTGGCCGGTAGCGAACCGATCGCTTATGACATCCTGGTGGTCGGATGTGGCGATACGGATGCCGAAGCCGAACTGGACCACGACAAAAACTTGAGTGCTCTCATGGAACGATGCAGAGCAGTGGGACTCAGGCTGAGTGAGCGCAAGCTGCAATTCAAACTCAAGGCCGAACACTTCCACGGCCACATACTGTCTGCGGAGGGACTGAAAATTGACCCAGAGAAAACACGTGCCGTGCTGGAAATGCCGACGCCCACAGACGTGAAAGCGGTGCAGCACTTTATTGGATTTGTGTCGTATCTAGCAAGGTTTCTGCCAAAACTCTCTGAGGTCTGTGAGCTGCTCCGCAGGCTCATGGATAAAGACGTCATGTGGCATTGGATGCCCAAACACGGAGATGCGGTGCGTGAAGTGAAGCGAATGGTCACCAGCACACCTGTACTCAAATATTACGACATCACAAAGCCTGTTACGATCCAGAGCGACGCCAGCATGACCGGGCTGGGGGGCTGTTTGTTGCAAGGGGGACAGCCCGTGGCTTTCACCTCGAGGGCACTGACGCAGACAGAGCAAAACTACGCTCAGATCGAGAAAGAGTGTCTGAGCATAGTCTTCGCCTGCCAGAGATTCATTCCACCAGTACCTATATGGCAGGAACACTATCACCGCAGAGACTGACCATAAGCCGCTGATCACAATATTCAAGAAGCCCCTCCCGAGTGCACCGAAACATCTCCAGGGTATGTTGCTGCAGCTGCAGAACTATAATCTTGATGTGGTCTACAAGCCTGGCCCCGAGATGTATGTCAGTGACACCCTGAGCAGGGCCACCCTGCCGTGCCATGGGTCTGACACCCCGTACGTGCAGCATGCTGCGTGCGCTGTGGACAGCACCCAGGCAGAGTATTCACAACTGGACCAGGCGCAGCACCTGAATGTTACAGCTTTTAGATTTGGCCAGATTGTGCAGCACACAGAGACAGATAATGTGCTCCAGGAGCTGGCGTCTGTGATTCTCAGTGGCTGGCCAGACTTTAAAGAGGACACCCCGCTGGCAGTGCGGGAATACTGGCCCTTCAGAGACGAGCTGAGTGTTCAAGATGGGGTGTTATACAGGGGACAGTGTGTCATTATACCAAAAGCCATGAGGTCTGAACTGCTCAAACGCATACACACTAGCCACATTGGTGGGGAGGCATGTTACAGGCGGGCCAGGGATACCCTTTTCTGGCCAAACATGAGCGGAAATAAAGGACTTTGTGGCAAACTGCTCCGCATGCAACGAGTATGCACGGGTCCAGCAGAAGGAATCTATGATGTCGCATGACATACCAGCACGCCCGTGGCAAGCAGTAAGCATGGACGTTTTCTCATATGCTGGCAAGGACTATCTTATCATTATAGATCAATACTCAGACTTCTGGGAAATCGATCTGCCGGATCTGTCTGCTGACACCAGCGTTTCCGTTAGCCGGTAATTACCGGTATTTTACCGGCAAAATCTGTTTAAGTCAGACATATTTTATCTCTCCGGTCTTAATGTCCGGTGAAAATAATTCCCTGAGTCTAAGCACAATTTGATTATTTGAATTGTATTAAAATAGGCTAAAATTAAATAGCCTATGCGATGAACGAAACGATCATTACATTTGTTTCCTCGTTGCTTCTAATAATGACAACGACGTTGTCGGCGAGAGCTTAGTGCTGGGTGTGCGGACTTTTCTGAAGCTGTAGAGCCGCAGTACCAGCAGTACAATGCAATATTCCAGCAGTACTCCAATTCAGCCATTTTCAGCCAATGTTGGGTGGGGGGCGCTGTTGTGCGGTTCCCAGAAAAGAGCCAATAACAGCTGAACAGCTTCTCTGCAGCGCCATACTCTTTGCAAATAAGTCGTTGCGAGGTGGAGAGAGTCGTCACGCAAACCCACGATAATGTTGCCGTCTCTCTGCTTTCTCAGTTCTTCGCTTGATATAATTAATACAAATGTCCAATATAACGGAATTCGTTAGCTCATAAAAATGTGATTATAACAGACTGCTGTTTAGTGTCGGACCGACTGCGTATCGGTCTATTTTATTTCAAGTCAGCAGCAGCACGGAGTATCGAGGGACTTATTTTATTTGGAATATATTAATGACTGTATACGTGAAGTTGAACATTATGATATGTGTGACGTGTCTGATACAACGAGGTGAAGCGATGTCGACTCGAGATTCATTTGGGGGTGCGTGTGACAGAGCTGCTGCAGCGGGAGCTTGATGCTGGTAGCATATCGCACTAACTTGAGAGGCGAGAGATAGTAATTTGATTCTGCAAATCAATTTCTCATTCTTCGCTTGATGTAATTAATACACATGTCCAATTATAACGGAATTCGTTAGCTCATAAAAATGTGATTATAATAGACTGCTGTTTAAAACTCTGACCGGAATATCTCGAATATGTCCGGTGATAGAAATATTGCAGGACACTCAGACCGGCACGAATATGTTCTAACGGAAACGCTGGCTGACACACTCATCACATGATGCAAAGCTCAGTTTGCACGTTATGGACAGCCAGACAGGGTGATCTCAGATAATGGCCCACAGTTTGCGTGCGAGCGGTTCAGGAGGTTTGCAGCGAGCTGGGGTTTTTCCCATGTCACGTCTTCACCCCGACATCCTCAATCCAACGGCAAGGCGGAGTCGGCCGTTAAGATTGTCAAATCACTCTGTAAGCGGGCAAAATTGGATGGCACGGATACATGGTTGGCCATCCTTCACTGGCGTAACACACCCACCGAGGGGATGGACAGCAGCCCGGCCCAGCGCTTAATGGCACGCAGGCTCAAGACTTCACTGCCGGTCACAGACAGCCTGCGTCTACCACGGGTGGTGGACGGAGTAGCAGAGAAGCTGCGGTGGAAAAGGCGGATCGCAAAATCATTCTACGACACGGCTGCCAGGGACCTTCCAGAGCTTAATGTTGGAGATCACATAAGGATGAGGCCTCTGCCCGGTGATCGCACAGGGAGGTGGCGCCTGGGCCAATGCCTCCAGAGGGTCGCTCCTCGCTCATTTGTGGTGGATGTGGACGGCACACACTACAGACGCAACCGAGTGGATCTGCGTGTTGCGGAGCGCTCAGCCCAAGCACAACAGTCGGACATACTACGGCCGGAGCGAAGCAGTCCTGACCAAGCTCAGGTCACTGGAGTGACAGCCTCTGCCAGGACGCAGATTGTCCCAAGTCAAGGGGAGGTAGGCGGCGAGGAACATCCCTGCACGCCACACGCACCGAGGACACCGGTGACGGGCGTGACGACAGGAGGTACTGACACGGCAGGCCATGGTGTCTACTCACGGAGTGGCCGCCTGTCACGGCCACCACAACGACTGGACTTGTAAAAAAAAGAGAAAAGTTGGACAATGTTATGTTAGAACAGACCTGGGCATTGTACGGCCCGCGGGATGATTCTGACCGGCCCGCGAAAGATTACATGATAATAAATATAAAAAAAAAAAAAAATTATATATATTTTTTTTTTTACTTTTTTTTTTTTGTGTCAACGTTCACACGCACAATATACGCTTACCTAGGTGATTCAACAACAAAGCAGTCGGGGCAAGCCGAAAACGGTCGAAAGTGTGGTTTGAAGTTTGGATTTCTTTTTTCACAACTGAGGTAGTTAGATTAAATTTTTGGAGACTAAAGTACAGAAAAAGGGTACCGTTGGGTACCGGTATCGATTCACAGGTACCGGTACCGTATCGGTTCAAATGTGAACGGTACCCATCCCTACTGAACACACAACTGCAGGGCAAGGGCATTTTTGCTCATGAAATGCATAGCCATGTGAAAGCCTTCATAACAAAGTTGCAATTAATTTCAAGGCAACTAGGCAGCAACAATCTCAAACACATGAAAACCCTGAAAGAAGTCAAACCATCAGCTGATCACCGGCACAGGTACTCATCCATGTTGGGAGCACTGCATGATGAATTTTCAAGGCGTTTTCAAGATTTCAAAAAGGTTGAGGATGAAATGCAGCTGGTTTCCTCTCCCTTTACCTGCAGTGTTGATAGTGCATCCACTGATGTTCAGCTTGAACTCATTGACCTGCAGTCTGATTCACTACTGAAAGAGCACTTTAAGTCAGCATCACTGCTAGAGTTCTACTCTGCTCTCAAGGAGGAGAACTTTCCAAACATGAGAAGACATGCTCAGAAGATGTTGGTTCTCTTTGGATCCACCTATATGTGAACAGACATTCTCAGTCATGACGTTTACCAAGTCCAGATACAGATCCTCTCTCACTGATGAACATCTGGCAGCTGTGCTTCGCATCTCCACCTCAGACATGCAACCTGACTTTGATGGACTTGTTAAAGCTCAACAGAGACTGGATTTATCACACTGAATGAAAAAAAAAAAAAAAAGAGCTGAAGAACACTAAAATGTGGAAATATAACAAGTGAAATGGGACACTTGATTTTTTTTTCTTTTTTTTGCACAGTTCTGAAAACATTAAATGTTTAATATAGGCATGTAAAGTAAAAAAGGCTACTGGGACACTTTTCTTTACACAGTTCAGTGACATGTCTTGTTTATTTTGGCTATAAGATGATGTGATGTCTTTAGAAAGCTAAGAAAATCCTTGTTTCAATAGTATATGAAACTCAAAATAATAACTTTATTTGTATAGCACTTTTTCATACATGCCCTTTGTTATTAATGTTTCACATTTTGTTTATCATTTTGGAAATAAATTCTATTTGAATAAATGATATTTTTGAAAGCTAACCTCACCTTTTAATTGCCAAATAATAACATACACTATTACCAGGGGTCAAAACAATGCCATTTACTGCTTTTGATATAGAAATAAAATGTATATTATGCATAATTGAGTTTGGAATTTTGGCCCGGCCCTCCAACATATTTTCAGTTGCTCATTCGGCCCCCCGGGAAAAATAATTGCCCACCCCTGTGTTAGAATGTCATTTGTTGTAATGTTATTATGATGACTGGACTTTGAAAAGAAAAATAGAAAAAAAGAAAAAAAAGAAAACAGTTAGGCAATGTTATGTTAGAATGTCATTTGAAGTTGTGATTGATAAACAAGATGAAAGCATATCATTATTTGCAAACAGCTAAAGGAAAGGAGATGTTACAGGCATATGTTTATAGCCTGTGTTAGAGGGACACTAGGGATGCCCCGATCGATCGGCCACCGATTGTTATCGGCCGATAATTAGTATAAATATGCGATCGGGGAATTCCGATAATTAGTCATATTCGCCGATCGCGGAAACTGATCAAGTGGATATCTCACTCGCTTGTCTCAGACGCACAGGACCTGCAAACTGCTCCTCCTCCCTAGCCCCGCCCGTACCCGTGTAGAGTTTGTAAACACAGAGGAGGCGGACCTCCTCTGCTGAGTCTAGATAGTGCATTCGACCTGAGCTAACGTTAGCTACCTAGCTATCGTTACTGTTTAAACAAAATTACCCAGTCAACTATTCACTTTTAGTAGGCATTGTCTAACGGTATTTAGCCGGCTAGCTACCGATAGCTCCTGATATCAACAAATGCTCCAGCAAGTCTTGTAGTGCATGTTGATACCTCCGTTAGCTCGCGTTAGCTGACGTTAATTCACTGTTCAAAACGAAATGTCTGATTGAACTAAATAGTTGTCTTAACGTCATCTAGCCGGCTAGCAGTAGCTACAGATAGCTCCTGATATCAATGTCTTATAACATTGATTGAATGCGTATTCGAGCTGAGGGCTTGCTGAATGTGAAATGACCAAAGCATAACGTTACCAATAGGGTCCCGCTGCAGCGCCGGAGAATCCTTTTTGGTAGCTGGAGGCTACTAGAGTACACACAGACAGTGGAGCTGTTTGCAGATAGCGAGCATTTTGACTTGTTGCGTGGTGGCGATGTCTCGCAGATAATACAAGTACAAGTCTAATTATATAATATATATATTTTATAAAAAAAAAAAAAAAAAATTATATAAAATAATTTTTAATTTCTTTTTAATCAAAAACGATCGGATCGGTATCGGCCGATATGGCTCACGACGATCGGTGATCGGTGGCAAAAAACGTGATCGGGGCATCCCTAAGGGACACCTAGTGGTGCTTGACCGGATGTGATGTGTGGACATGCGCAGTGCTGTAACCTCAGTTTAATAAAAGATATACTGAAACAAACACCTTCCAATTCGCAGCGCCCCTTCCCATCATGCACCTCGTGGCTGCATACACGCCTCTACATTGAAAATGAATTGAATGCAGCCGCACCGCTAGACCTGGCTGGATTCAGTGGAAATGTACCTTAATGATGCTGTAAGTGGTATTTTTTTGGTTAAAATAAGTGTCAAGTAGCTCTACATTCCAACAGCCACCACTGATAGAGTGTTGGTCAGTAACATGGGTCTCCCAGTCGCCTGTAGCTGTTCCGCAACCGTTCCTATTTCCGGGGTAGGCCTGATTGGCCCCGACAGGCACGTGACCCACCACGCCCCGCGGCAGCCGCGGCAACGAGGCTGCTGTGGTTCACCTCACCGCCGCTTTCCGCCTTCAACGCCGCCCGCAGCATTAGGAAGGAGTTCGCGGCGCCTTTCACATCGCAGTCATCAGTCATAATAATATCATCAGTCATCTCTAATAATATTAATCACTGTTCAATGTACCAATATACAATACGGCTCACTTTTCCCACTTCAATGACAGAGCCGCTGTTTAATAATATTGTCGCGGCGGAGCTCCGTCGCGGCAGCATTATGTAGCAGTAATCCCCCCATTTTTACCATCGACAAACTAGCTCAATTGGTAACGCTGCTTGGCTGTGGATCCTATCGTCCGTTCAATTCCCTTAAGTTTTTTTTTTTTTGTTTTAACGTGCATTGCACTATAGCGTATTGTATATTGTATGGTACAATTTACAGTAAGGTGTATGCGTTGCAGTGCAGAACATACAATATACAATATACAATACGCTATAGTGCAATGCACGTTAAAAAAATAAAAAAAAAACTTAAGGGAATCGAACTTGTTACAAACGGACCATAGGATCCACAGCCAAGCAGCGTTACCAATTGAGCTAGTTTGTCGATGGTAAAAAAGGGGGGATTACTGCTACATAATGCTGCCGCGACGGAGCTCCGCCGCGACAATATTATTAAACAGCGGCTCTGTCATTGAAGTGGGAAAAGTGAGCCGTATTGTATATTAGTACATTGAACAGTGATTAATATTATTAGAGATGACTGATGATATTATTATGACTGATGACTGCGATGTGAAAGGCGCCGCGAACTCCTTCCTAATGCTGCGGGCGGCGTTGAAGGCGGAAAGCGGCGGTGAGGTGAACCACAGCAGCCTCGTTGCCGCGGCTGCCGCGGGGCGTGGTGGGTCACGTGCCTGTCGGGGCCAATCAGGCCTACCCCGGAAATAGGAACGGTTGCGGAACAGCTACAGGCCTTAACCCTGGTTAATAGAGAGATGAACAAGATTTTTTTTTTTTTTTTAGCCCTATAAATAATATAAACATGTTTAAAATGAATAATATTTACTCATTTTAAGTATGTTTGTGTTTCCAATGCACAATATAACGTTAATAATATCAAATATAAATAATCGTTTTCCTGAACAGGAAGTGACTCACGTTCCGTTACCGTAGCCTCATTTCTCCTAGCCTTATTTCTCTCGTCTCAGGCTAGACGCAATAGCGCTCTGAGTGAGCGTGCACGCCGTGCACTGTTTCATCGCTGTATCCGTCGCAGCCAATCAGTGCGTAACGTGCTGTGCGTTGAAATATGATGTATTATGATGGAAGCCGGGCGCGATTTGAAGCGGTCTAAGCCAGCAGCCTTAGCAGCGTCTATAATTTCCGTAGCCGCATTTCGCGGAGACGCTCTCTGATTGGCTGACGACAGTTTTTTTTTCATAGCCGCATTTCGCGGAGACGCTCTCTGATTGGCCGACGTCAGTTTCTGTTGTAGCTGTTGTGTAACTTGTGTTGTTGTGATGCAGCTATTTGTCTTAGAGCGTGACGGCAAGTTCTTTCGACGGTTAAGCTTAGGCACTCTTTCAAAGTTGGTTAAGGTTAGAGTTTGTCTTAGAGCATGGCGATAGAACGCCAGGTAGTTTGCAGTCTGTTCGACGCGGAAATGGGCAAAGAAATCATCACAGTACTTGTGTTGTGTGGTGCTAACACTTGGCTAACAAGAAGCTATAATATGGCGGATGCAGTCTGGACAGTGGTCTGGATATACATCAACAGTCTGGGACTGTGGGACAGTGGATTATACACTTTATCAAGCCCTCCTGCCCTGGACGTTTAAACTAAACAGTGAGTCTCTCTCTCTCTCTCTCGCTCTCTCAACACAGCGATGCTGTGTTTCTGTGTCTCCGAGAAATGCGGCTACGGAAAGTATTGACGGTGCTTGCTGAGATGATAATAGCGCTTCAAAACGCGCTGCTGTGTTGTGAACTATAACATTAATTTCGCTGCTGCTGATGCATAATGTATGAATGAATGAATGGTGAGTTGTTTAAAATGACAACATATACATGTGTTAATTATTTTATTGGATTGATCCGAGAGACAGATTGCTCCAGAGCATTTATTAACGTTACATTTTCAACTCGACCTAACGTGAACCCCCTGCGACCACCCAACAGTAGATAGTACGGGCCGCCACTGCTCCCAGTCCCTCTGCTCTGCAGTAAACAGAAAATACATTGTCTGGTATCCCGTTCCCACTTTATCCAATCAGAAGAGAGAACTCTATATATATATATATATATCTTTTTTGTGACTCATTTCAAGAAATCTTACCAAGCCAAATTTGCTTACTGTACTTGCAGATTAATATACTTGTTTCAAGCACATATTTGCTTAAAACTAGTTTGCATCTCTTATTTGTGCAGTGTGGAGTTCTCTCTCCATCCTGATTGGAGGGTGGTAAAATGTATTTTGTACTGCAGAGCGGAGACCCATGTTACTGACCAGCCAAAGTAGAGCTATTTGCTATAACAAAAAAATACCAATTTGATTTATTGAAAATCGTATTAACAGATTGCAGAATGGGTACAATACAGTACAGCTCAATACACACAATTGTTAAGGGGATGCAGACCAGAGAAAGACTTTCGTCTTGTTTACATCAGGGTCCCCCATTTTCAATTCATCATAACATATTATGACATACATGACATACAGATAGACAGTACTGCTACATCTAGACATTTATGACATACCAGATCTACAAATACAGTACCGTTTGTGATACAAAAAAAATAGTGTAAAAAAGAGAGTATACATTTGAGGAGGAAGAAACTGTACATTACTTTAACACCAGGCGTCATTTTCATAGCTGATTGAAAATCAAATGCCAGCCTATTTATCGAGATGAAATAATAGAGACAATAATTCAACAACAAACGCATGATGCAATGACAGAGTTTGGAACCCAACTCAGCAGTTTCCTGGTGAATTGAAAATGGGGGACCCCGATGTAAACAGGACGAAAGTCTTTCTCTGGTCTGCATCCCCTAACCCTTAGCAGTTGTATGTATTGAGCCGTACTGTATGGTACCCATTCTGCAATCTGTTAATACAGGGTTTCAATCAATCAATCAATCAGCCTTTAATCTAGTATTAGCTAGCTAGCTACATATTTGAGCCACTCAGTATACACCACAAACCTGCTCTCTGTATCTTTAGATCAGGTTTCAGAAAGACATCCAGTAATCTGCTTTGACGTTCGATGTCACTCTTTGAACGAGATTCTTTCTCGTCGTGATGTTGAATCACTTTTTCAAAGACTCCGAATATCTCCTCGGCAGTTGCTGTGAGTCGCTCGAAAACAAACGCTTTTAATTGTTCTATATTGGACATTTCGAAAGGTTAAAGTGAAGTTGTTGTTGGAGGTTTCTTCGACCACGAAGCTCCAGCTAACTAGCAGAACAAGCTACGGAAGTAAAATACGTTCTGCCTCGAACAAGGAAATGCATATTTTACATTATGCCACAGGAGGGCGCCAATGGGTAACAGCCACCTTTCTAGGACTCAGGCTGTTTGAAGGGCAGGGGCGAAAAGGAAAAAGGGCACCTACTGCACAACATGAATGAATGAATGATTTTTTTTAACAGATTGCAGAATGGCTACAATACAGTACGGCTCAATACACACAATTGTTTTATTTTATCTACTTTTTTCTCCCATTTTCTATTTTTCTCCCGTCCCAATTTCGTATCGTCCAATTCTACCCTCCCCTGTCTCGAACGTTGTTAGGCCATGCCTCTCACAAGCCGACTGCAATGTGGACTAAGCCTTACATCACGTGTCCCCTCTGGTACTCGAGGAAGCAGCAGTCGCATCTTTTCACCTGCACAGCGCGATCTCTCAGCGTCGGGGGTCTGCGTTTGGAGGGCACGCCGCCCCCGTCGCTTCCTGATTCTGCTGCCCAGGCGCACCAACCAACCTGTAGGAGTCGCTGTCCACAACGTCCGATCCCCACCCATCAGCTTCCCACCCCCTAATACTGCCAATTGTATTAGTATGAACGACCAGCCAAGCTGATAGAGAGCTGGGCTCGAACCCAGCGTCTCCTGCATTGGTGGTGAGCGCGTTGCCCACTGCACCACCTAGCACCCTCAATACACACAATTGTTAAGGGGATGCAGACCAGAGAAAGGCGTTTGTCTTGTTTACATCAGGGTCCCCCATTTTCAATTCATAGTGAAACCACATGGGACCCCATCAGCGAGCAAAAAGTTATGATGTGTCATGTATGGTGAAATAGTCCCCATCCTTGATTAAGATTAACATTAGATTAACATGTAGTCTATTAAAAGTATAACCACACTTCTATGATAAAAACACACAGGTAACAATACACATTTAAAATGTTTATTTCACAAAACACCTCCAAAGAAAATATGTTGGTTATTTTCATGCTATATGTTAAGCTATAAGATACACTTCATTCAAGAAAATTATATGAAAAAAATATGACCCAACATTAGATTACTGTAACTGAAAAGTGTTCTCATTTGAAAATAACTCTGCATGTCCATTATAGTACGGAAGCCCTAAGAGGCCGTACATTCATACATTTGATTTACTCCATTTTCCCATGATAACGAGTTAATTTAATTTAACAGGATAACTTTCTCGAGATAACAAAGTCTGTTTTCTCGTGATAACGACTTATTATCTCGTTATCTCGACATAACGAAGTCCGTTTTCTCGTGATAACGGATTAATTTATCTCGTTATCTCGAGAAAACAAAGTCCGTTTTCTCGTGATAACGGATTAATTTATTTCAGGGGGGTACATGACATACAGGTATACACAGTACTGTTACATTTGTGACATACAAGATATGCAAATATACAGTACTGTTAAACAGAGGTGGGGGAAACTGTACAACTGTACAAGCAAAACTGTACATTGGAATATCGACAAAACCTTACTTGGTCCCAAGAAGAGGGTCTCGTGTATCTTGTGTACCATAGCCATGGTGCTCTTTGAGAGCTCACTTTGATTGCACTTTGACGCACACTAATGTGTATATATTAAGGCTGTCAAAGTTAACGCGGTATTAACACGTTAACGCCCGATTCTATTAACGCCACTATTTTTTTTAACTCACGATTAACTTTTAAGAAACGTTTTTTTTACTTTTTTTTTGTTTCTTTTTTTACTAGACTTCACTCAGGTGTATTATTGATGCTCTCATTGATACTATGTTTGTTTCTGAAGTGTGTGTGTGTGTGTGTGTGTGTGTGTGTGTGTGTGTGTGTGTGTGTGTGTGTGTGTGTGTGTGTGTGTGTGTGTGTGTGTGTGTGTGTGTGTGTGTGTGTGTGAGAGATATATATAGAGAGAGAGAGAGAGAGAGAGAGAGAGAGAGGGGGGGGTGAGAGAGATGAGGAAGGGGCAAGAGAGAAAGAGAGCTGGGAGAGTGTGTGTGTGAGAGAGAGAGAGGGGGGGGGGTGATTACTCAGCCCTTGTGTGGGTGAATGTAACAAGTTCCTAACGTTTTCTTTCCCCTATTATTTCATGCACACTTTATTCATTGTTTTAAATTATTCTTTTCTTTTAAGTTATTTTGTGCATCACTCTGTTTTGAATTTGATGCAAATTTGCAATGCATGAGGGTCATCCTTTTGTGTTAAATGGCTGCATAAAGCAAGCATTTGTTGACTCTCATGTTGATAAGAGTATTAAAACTTGGAACTTGAAAAAGATCCGTTTAAGGTAGATACAAAATAATAAAAAAAAAAGCGATTAATTTGCGATTAATCGCGAGTTAACTATGGACAATCATGAGATTAATCAGATTAAATATTTTAATTGATTGACAGCACTAGTATATATATATATATATTATCTGTAACAGCAAGGCATAAAGCTATTTCAGCCTGTGTCAGGCCTTGATTGAAGAGATATGTGACGCGGTGATCAATATCCTCCTGCTTAGCCCCTTTCGTGACTGATGCACTGAGTGCATCATAGTCACGAAAGGGGCTACCTGCTCCTCTGACATTGCGACACTGAATGATGTTTCCTGCAGTGATTTAATATATACTAGACTATCGTTTCGTTTTCTCGAGATCTTGAGAAGATTATCCCGTTATCACGAGAAAACAAATTAAATTAACTCGTTATCACGGGAAAACGGAGTAAATAAAATGTATGAAGGACTTCCGTACATAATAGGTTTAAGCCGGTGTGTTTAATTCAGCGCAGCTTTAGGACCTGGGGACCCGGGACTATACTACGTTAATGAAAGAGAATTTGCTAGTTACTTAGGGGAGCTAATGTGTGAATTCAGTAGTAGTTAACTTGCCATACAAAGTGAGTATTAAGATAAGATATTCCTTTATTGATCCCCTTTTCAGGCATCATAGCAGCATGGGGGAGGGGGGAGGGGGGGTACAGGTAGTAGAAGACATGGTACAGGTCACAGAATTATAATACAGTGGAGAAGTAAAAATACAAATAGAATAAAAAGGCAGTGTAAACAATATAACAATATAGTTAACTCTGGACATGTGTTACGATGGGGTGGCGAGGGAAGGAGAGGAGAACCCAATATGCGGAATGGAGTGGAAGGAAGAAACGGAGACGGCAGTTTGCTCTTCTCAAACACTGTGTTCCTTTTATTGTAAGAACCACGAGAACGATAATAGGTCACAAGACCAAAAACACAAGTAACGAAGCATATAAATAAACAAACATAAAGACGGGCGAAGGCACGTTACAAAAGAACATAAAAGGATCAAACTGAGACCTCGAAAATAAACAGGCAACAAAACGGAACACTAATATACACTTACTTAGACAGTACAACACTACAGGGCAAGGACGACGTCGACAGGAACAGGGTTAACGGAGGAATGTCACCACACAGAGAAGCAGACCGAACACACATATATACACACAGACTAATTACAAGTGGCCACACCTAAAACACACAACAACCAACTAAACACAAAATCAATTACAAAACCACAAGCAGACACGGGAAACACATCACACAAGGGAAGGGACATTCAATAACACACACCATGAAATAACATTAATTATATTTATCAATATAGTCAATATCGGTGTGATGATTGCCTGCACCATCTGGGTCATCTGGCCACTAGAGGGAGGTAGGAGACCAGATAGGAGACCACTGTTCCCACTGTGACCACAATTTACATTGTGGCCGCTGTTTCCATTGTCCTGTCATGGTCCCAGCCGCCTGTACGTTAATGCCAAGCAAGCAGTGCAAAAATGCTTCCGCATTCGTCACCGCACGCTAGTGCGGTAAAGCGCCCTTCTTTTCAGACAAATGCTACCGTGCGTGCACCGGCGGCGGCGTGCTCGCTCAGGTGCGTGCGTGCGCCGGCGTGCTCGCGCGAGGTGCCCGCGCATGCGACACGAGCGGAGCTCAATATATATAAGTCACCGCCCCTTATTCAGTATCCAACAAATAGCTCAATTGGCAAGGACACATGGCTGTGGATCCTATGGCTTGTTTGCTGGCGAGTTCGAATCCCATCGAAAATATTTTTTAACGTGATTTTTTTTTAACGTGTATTCTTTCGCCGATTAAGGTTAGGCATTGTTTCGGAGTTGGTTAAGGTTAGAACGGTTAAGTTTAGGCGCTGTTAAGGAGCTGGTTAAGGTTAGAGTTTGTCAAAGAGAATGGCAATATAATTTCTATGGTTAAGGTTAAGGTTAGGCATTGTTTCGGAGTTGGTTAAGGTTAGAACGGTTAAGTTTAGGCGCTGTTAAGGAGCTGGTTAAGGTTAGAGTTTGTCAAAGAGAATGGCAATAGACAGCCTATTTCCGCGAAAATGAAAGGCGCATTACTGCATGCCACTACGGTACATTTTTGCACTGCTTGCTTGGCATAAAGCTACACGCGTCCCAGCCAGGGATCATGCCCGAACAATGTGAACAGTGCTTTTATGCCGCCCTCTGGTGGCCAAACGCAGCAGCTCCAGATATTGGACCTTATTCTGGATGTTATTAATGGTGCTGTCACTGCTGTGTTTTATCTGTTCATGTTGTGTGGTGCGTTTTAGCTTGTGTTTTTAAAAGGGTTGTTCTTTTTATATATGTGTTCCTTTAAAAGGTTCATTCCCTTTACATATGTTTTTTGTAAGTGTTTAACTTTACATGTGTTCCTTTAAGGTTCACCCCTTTTCACATGTCTTTTAGTGTTAAACATATTTACATATGTTTCCTTAAGGGTTGTTCTTTTTATATATGTGTTCCTTAAGATATTCCCTTTACACATGCTTTAATTTATGATGTGAGTTTCTTTACTAATTCTGTGTTCACCTGTCTTGGCCATGCATGGCCTGTTACCAGCTGGCACTTGTTAGTAATCACGGGCAGTATATAGAGCTGCCCGTTCCTCTCACTCATTGTCGCGCCATTGATTTACTGTATTGTCTCATTGTTATCACAGTTGTGTTCGGTCACGTACTCACCTTTGTCACCAGTATTCCCTGTGAGTCCGTTCCTACTTAGTCCATATTTTTCCAGCTCTGCTGAGTATTCTTTTCGGGTTTTGCAGTTTGCTTTTGTTTGTAACAGTTTCAACTTGTATTCTTGTTTTCAACTGCTCAGTAAAAGCCTGTTCACTTCATTCCGTCGCCTCAGCCTCTTCTCTCTCTGCTCGTGTTTCCTGCATGTGGGGTCTCCTCTTCTATACCACACCGAAACCCTCACAGTCCTCCCTGGAACCGTTACAGACATGTGCATATGGGCAACAAGGTGCGAGATGAGGGTATGTATGCCCACTCAGTTATATTTGCCCTACAATAAATAGTTACAATATATAATCTAATAATCTAAATCTAATCTAATATATAATTTAAAAAAAGAACGAAATGCTAAATATATGAAATATATAATCTAATAATCTATTAGATCCAATGAATATTATCAACAAAAGCAACGGAATTGTATAAATGTATAAAACGAGGCATATTTAATCCAAAATATGTTGCCAGAACATAAAAAAATAAAATGCGTTCACATGCTCTTTTCAAGAATAAACAAAAACAAGACTTAATGGGAATGGTGTGTTTCTACATTTGAACATAGTTCCATGATACATGGCTGCGTTGTGCTGAGAAAGAGGCACAGATCCGCTTCTACTCTGAGGCGAGATCTGTATTTATTTTTTATTAATGTCAGAGCCGACAATCCCGCTTCACAGAGGTATGTTGATGCAAAGGGGACAAGCTTTCTCAGCGCAGCATTAGACAGCACTAGGTAGTCATTCCGGACTGACTTTGCGAGGGCCTGTCCAGTGAACTTGACTTTCAGTAGCTCATTGGCTATATGAATTGAAAATGGGGGACCCTGATGGAAACAAGACTAACGTCTTTCTCAGGTCTGCATCCCCTTAACAATTGTATGTATTGAGCCGTACTGTATTGTACCCATTCTGCAATCTGTTAAATAAAGTTTTCATTCATTCATTCATTCATTCAGTAGCAGGACCAGCCTCTCGAACATCTTCCTGATGTGTGATGTCAGAGCGACTGGCCTGTAGTCGTTGAGGGTGCTGGGTTGTCCCTTCTTGGGCACGGGACAATGCAGGAGGTCTTCTAAATCAAATCAAATCAAATTTATTTGTAAGGCCCGACAACACACATTAATGTCCCCATGGGCCGTACACGTCTTCTTTAAACAAGTCAAGAAGAAACATCACAATAAGTCAAGAACAAAACAAGAACACCATAAGGTCAAATTTCTTTTTAATAAATGCACAATAAATAAATGCAACACTCCCAGACATAGCCTACCCCACGCGAAGGTAAGGAAAAACTCACTAAAACCTAGCAATAGGAGGGGGTTAGAGAGTTCCCATGTTTGTAGTGGGCGGAGATGGAGCAATAAATACATGTAGTGAGCATATGCATACATGGTTACAGTAGAATCATAGTATATAAGAAAATTGTGAACTAGAATAGCGTATGGATACAGGATGAGATACAAGACAATAGCTCAGGGCCGTATGCCCTGTGGGGGCAGGAGAAGTCACTCAGAAGGTTCAGCACTGCAGGCCAGACAGAAGATGGTATGAAGCTGTTCCATGGGACCGGTTGAGACAGAGACAGAGGTTAAAAGGTTCTCCCATGTCTGCAGAAAAGCAGACATGGGAGCAAATAGACATCCTAACTAAACTAGACAGATTAATCTAAGGGTCAGTCCCCGACCAGGTGAGATCAGGGTAGGTTGAAGGAGAGAGAGAAAAGAGTTGTCACCTTAGTGCATGAAAAGATTGCATCACGTTCAAGGTCATAAAAAACTTAATTTGTAATATTTCGTTCCAATTCTTTTTTTATGAATACCACTATGAACCCAACTCAACATATCTATCAAAGATTCCAAATATTTCCGTTTGTAGGGTTATGGTTAGGGTTAGGGTTAGGGTTAGGGTTGGGGTTAGGGTTAGGGTTAGGGTTAGGGTTAGGGTTAGGGTTGGGGTTAGGGTTAGGTTAGGGGACTGTTGAGCAAGTGTTGGGGTGGGCACGGGCACAGGGATGAGATTTTACCTTCTCCTAATCTTTCTGTCTGGGTAACCCTAACCCTAACCCTCACCCTAACCCTAATGGGAAGAAAAAAAACACCAAGGTTTTTGCCAGGCTAAAGTGTATAACTTTTTTTAGAGGAATTCTAATGATGATCCTTTTATATATTGAATATATATCAAAATGACCAATCTGACCTAATTTCATGACATAATAATCAACACAGCCATCGTTGTACACAGAAACACATACATATAGGCAAAAAACACAAAATAGTCGCTAAGGGGGCAGAAGGGTTAAGCATGGATTTAAAAGCTTCGACAGAGCAGGCGCCCCTGACGACGGCAGGTAATTTGTTCCACAGGTAGGGAGCGCGGTAGACAAAGGCTCTGTAGCTGGCGGATTTCTTTTTAACCCTAGGAATCGATAGAAGCCCTGCATTTTGTGAGCGCAGAGCACGAGCGGGCGAGTATCGAGAGATGAGATCGGATAGATAGAGTGGTGCAAGCCCATTTAAAATTTTGTAGGTGAGGAGTAGCACTTTAAAGTCAGATCGGGCTTGAATAGGAAGCCAGTGTAGGGCGGACAAAACTGGTGTGATGTGATCACATTTTCTAGTTTTAGTTAGTATCCGTGCAGCCGCATTTTTCACGAGTTGAAGATTTTTGATGCTTGAATTAGGTAGGCCTGAAAAAAGTGCATTACAGTAGTCTAGACGTGATGAGACAAAAGCATGAATTAGGGTTTCAGCATCAGCCAGAGTTAAAATGGGGCGAATTTTTGTGATATTACGAAGATGGAAGAAGGCAATTTTGGTGACATTTTTTTATACGTGCATTAAATGAGAGGGAAGAATAAAAAATGACTCAGAGGTTTTTTATGGTGGAGCTCTGGGATACATGACAAGTATCAAAGTTGAGGGAGATGTCCTGAAACAGGCCTCTGTGGTTTGGGGGGCCAACAATTAACATCTCAGTTTTATCTGCATTAAGGAGTAGAACGTTCTAGAGCTGGGGCACCCTCTCCAGAGATGTTGGAGCGGAGCTGCCATCTGCCCCGCACATGCTTTGAGCACCCTGGGATTGGTGTTGTCCGGTCCTCTGAAAAAGCCCTCAGCTCTGAACTTGGCAGAATCTGCACCTGGCTCGCTGATAACAAACTATCATTCAGTGATGGGCAGTAGCTAGCTACAAGTAGCGACGCTACATAGCTTAACTAAATTTTTCAGTAGCGTGATGGTAGCGTCGCTACTTTTGAATCAAGTAGTGATCTCTGTAGCGCAGCTAGTTTTCTAATCAAGTAGTGCCGTAGCGTCAGCAAAACGCTACACGCTACATATCCGGAGAAACAGACACAAAAAAAAAAATAGTGTCTTCGGTCCTGAGAGTGTCGTGTTCTTCTGTCCTGCAGCTGGATGCTATTGGAGAAAACCCACTATGATTGGTTGGTTGGTTTACATATGAGTATGACGACTCACGATTAGGCCAAAACATTCTGGGTAGGCCAATCAGAGGCAGGATAGGGCGGGACATGCCACTCCAGCTCGGCAAACCAGGAAGTAAAAAAAATCTAAACACAGAGTAGACCATGAATGAATGAACGAACCGTTAGTCCGCGCGAAATAGCAGAAGGATTCGATGTTTCCAGGGCTGATGGCATTGATGAAGATGATGTCAATAACAACAACATATGTGTTTATTGTGTCCGCCAAAAACGAAGCTTCTCTCAACATCCCACACTTCCAGCACTAACTTGAGAACACATATATTCAGGTAAGCTGATGAAAAGCTTTCCCAAACAGCACACAAGTCAGTGCACTTTTTGTCAACAGATTTAACTAACATGTTTCACTGTAGGCAGAAAATGAACAATATTATGGGGGTGGAGAAAAGAAAAAACAAACTACCATAAATAGTACATACACTAAGAGGGAAAATATCACCTAGAGCAGTGGTTCTCAACCTGTGGGTCAGGACCCCCAGGGGGGGTCCCCACATGATTTTGGGGCCATGGAATGTTTTGTGAGTTACATATTTAAATACATTTGGTCATTTAGCTGACGCTTTCATTCAAAGCAACTTACAAATTGTGTACAACAAGTCAGCAGGAGTGAGTGGTACATCTAGCAGCCAAGGATAAGTAGTATTGTTTGTCTAGCAGTGTCGAGCTTGAGTGTTATACTCTTGAGTACATACTGTACTGTAGTAGTATAGACATATTAGCATAGTTGGTGGTAGTATAGACATGGTAGCATAATAGTAAAATGCAGTAAGACAGTTATTATTAGTTAAAATTCAGATATTGAAGAAGTGTGTTTTTGGTTGATAAAGTGGGCAGGTTTCAGCTAGGAGAGGGTATCAGGCAGCCAGAAGATGCAGAGTTTAGGGATAAATAATACATAAAGATAGAATAGAAAAGAAAAAGACCATTACTGCATCAAAAGTAATCAACAAACTATACTATAAAAACTGATCAAACCAAATGGTCTCTTTCTTTTCTTTTGTAGAGGCTGCACCCAGCTAAACTTGCCTTCCTGGATTTTGTACATAATACAAGTTCATGTTAAAAGGATGACACAAAAAGCCAGACCGAGGGCTTGTTTCAGTTTTATAATAAACAATCAAACTGAGCATTTATTTTGCCTGTCTATTTGTTTGATGGAAACTTGATCATGAAGTAAAAAAAAAAGAGAAAAGTAGTGCCGATGTAGCTAGCTATTTTTGCCATATTCTTGTAGTGTAGCTTGCTACATTTATCTGGGGATAGCTTCCATTGTAGTTGAGCTATATTTAATCGAGAGTAACTTGTAGTGTAGCTTGCTACATTTTCCAAGTAGCTTGCCCATCACTGCTATCATTACACTTGGGTAAAACAGAGTTTATATTGAAAACATAAAACAATAAACCTCCACCAAGGGAGTTTATGTGCAAAGGACAGTTCAAAAAGAACAAAAGAAAACACTACCATAAAGGACTCAGCCTCTATAAAGTAAAGTGTAAACTAAGCCAGTAGCCGAAAACAAGATGGCTACAAAAGAAGGCTAAATGCTGAATAGGCCAGCACTACACTTAAATATAATGAGCCTGACCAAACGTATAGCCAGCACAAGGAAATGAATTAGCAGTTGACACTGCGAGATCCAAACTTAAATAGACTCAACATGGCCATAGGCACAGCTGCACTGCATCAGGTGCAATCAAGCCCACACACCTGCCGACCCATGAGGCAATTAACCACAGGGACCAGGGATTGACAGCTATCCCTCACAGAGAGGTGAAATAAAGCAAAAATAGACAGCTGTCCCTCACAGAAAGGTGAAATAAGGCAAAAACCATGACAGGACCCCCCCCTGAAAAAAGGTTCAGGGTCCAAGATGTCCCTGGCCGGAACCCATGTGCGCTCCTCTGGCCCATAACCCTGCCAGTCCACCAGGTACTGTATACCCCTACCAACCCGCCTACTGGACAGGATACGCCGTACAGTATACACAGGTTGGCCATTACATCAACGAATCGAGGGGGAGGTGGAGGTCTCTCTGCAGGAACCAACCTGCTCCTCCGAACCGGCTTAAGGCGGGATACGTGAAATGTAGGGTGTACCCTCATCGACGAGGGTAGCCGAAGACACATCGTGACCGGGTTTATCTTGCGAACAATAGTGAAAGGACCCACAAAACGGGGAGCGAGTTTGCGCGACTCAACCCGTAATGGAAGGTCACCTGTTGGCCCACACAGTAGGAAGGCACAGGGCGACGGTGTACATCTGCCAACCGCTTGTGCCGGGCCGCTGCAAGCACAAGAGCCGAACACACCCTCTTCCATGTTGCCCGAGACCAACGGATAAACGCCTCGGCAGATGGCACCCCCACGTCCCTCTCCTGTTCAGGAAACAGTGGAGGCTGAAACTGAACCTTGAATGGGGAGACCAGTGGATGCATTGCACAATGAATTATGTGCATATTCTGCCCATGCCAGTTGGTGACTCCAAGTGGTCGGATTGGAGGAGGCCAAGCAGCGAAGCGTACTCTCCATAGACTGGTTGGTGCGCTCTGTTTGCCCATTGGTCTCCGGGTGGAACCCTGATGACAGGCTAACCGACGCACCCAGGATAGCACAGAATGCCTTCCAAAATTGTGCAGTAAACTGGGGTCTACGGTCTGACACCACGTCCTGGCAGATGCTGTGATTTCGGAAGACATGGTCAACCACCAGTTGGGCGGTCTCCTGAGCAGATGGCAGCTTGACCAGCGGAATGAAGTGAGCTGCTTTGGAGAACCTATCCACCACTACCATGATGACGCTGTGACCATCAGAAGGAGGCAGACCAGTCACAAAATCCATGGCGATGTGGCTCCACGGACGACTAGGGATCGGCAAAGGACGAAGCAGACCTGGTGGTGACTGTTAAGACACTTTGTTCCGTGCACAAACGGGACAGGCTGCCACAAATTCACGATCGTCCTTCATCATACCAGGCCACAGACACGAGTTCTGTGCACTCCGGGATGTCCTGTCAGCCGAGAGGAGTGACCCCACTTCAACACCCGGGAACGAATGCTGTTTGGCACAAATAACCGACCCGGGGGAACCCCACCTGGGTCTGGTTCCAAACGTTGTGCCCTCCGCACAGCAGAGTCAATGCTCCATGTCACAGGAGCTAGGATCTGTCCTGCAGGAACAATGGGCTCAGGAGGATGGTCCTCTTCTGACCCATCATATAACTGGGAAAGAGCATCCGGCTTGATATTTTTTAGACCCGGGACGGTACGTCAGGAGGAAATTAAACTGAGAGAAAAACAGTGACCAGCGAGCCTGTCACAAGTTTCTCCTCTGAGCCCCCTGGATATATTCCAAATTTGTATGGTCTGTCCAGACCGTAAATGGGTGTTCAGCTCCCTCTAGCCAATGGCGCCACTCCTCCAATGCCAACTTGACCTCCAACCGCTCTCTGTCCCCAACGTCATAGTTTCTTTCAGCCAGTGAGAGCCCACATGAATAATAAGTAGGGATGCACCGAAAATTCGGCCACCGAAAATTATCGGACGAAAATGGTTAAAAAGGCTCTTTCGGCTTTCGGCCGAAAGGGTTTTAGCACCGAAAATATATCACAGAATGTCAAAGAACAGGGATACGTAACATTCGTAACCGAAAGTGTTGTTGTGATGACGTAATCAAAACGCGCAACGTGTAACGTGAGCAGCTTGGCAGCTCTTCATGCGTTCTGCAGCCTGTGATAACTAACTCCTCTTGGGAGTCGCACTGTTTCTATGTAAACTCCGCGACAACGAACAACGCATCCAATAAATGCGTCTTTAACATGCTTTATATCCTCGCCATTACTATATGCCCGTCGCAGTTAAAACATTTTGAACTAACGTTAGCGTTAAGCTAGCTAACGCTTCCATTCCTCTTTGACCCGTCTCTCGTAAACTACGTCATCCCCCGCTAAGAGTCATGGGAGATGTAGTAAATACAACAGTCCTGTGTGTGTGTGTCTTTATGCAGATCGTTATGCAGTTTTAAAGCACCTTGGCTTTGTTCTGAATGCACTTTGTTGTAGTTATCCTACAGAGAAAAGAAAATGCACTTGACTTTAATGCACATTTTGTTGTATGCAAAGAGAAAATGTTTAAATTGTACAATCTTTCAGCAGTCAGTCTGGAATTAATGTATGCATTCAAAAGTGCAGAATAAATGTTTTATGGGCCCATAATAGTGATTATTAATATTATTTAAGTTAAGTTTTGCCATAATCATGTCTTTTGCCATAATCAGGTAGCTGAAAAAAAAAGAAATACATTATATATATATTTATATTAATCATTTTCGGCCTTTCTGCATTCGGTTTTCGGCCAACTGTTTCCTATTTTCGGTATCGGTTTCGGCCAAGAATTTCCCATTCGGTGCATCCCTAATAATAAGCACATGGGTGTACTTTACCGTCGGACGATGAACGTTGGGACAGTATAGCTCCGACTCCAAGCTCAGAAGCATCCACCTCCACAATAAATGGCAGTGATGGGTTAGGAGTAATGAGGATAGGCTCAGAACTGAACCTTCTCCTAAGCTCAATGAATGCCGCCTCAGACTTGGGAGTCCACTGGAAATGGGAAGGTGCTGTCTTCCTGGTGAGTGCTGTGATAGGTGCTACCACTGAACTGAAATTACGAATAAAACGGCGGTAGAAATTAGCAAATCCCAGGAATCGTTGCACCTGCTTGACCGAGACAGGTGTAGGCCAGTCCGTCAATGCTGACACTTTTTTGGGGTCCATTTGAATCCTCCCATCAGACACAATGAATCCCAGAAAGGACACAGAGCTAACGTGGAAGGCACACTTCTCAGCCTTCACGAATAACCGTGCATCCAAAAGGCACTTCAAGACCTGCCTGACATGTTTGACATGGTCAGAAAGGGATTCAGACGCGGTCAGGTGGCGTAGCGGATATTGCACTTGTCACCAATGCAAGAGGCTGCGGTCTCGACTTCCAGAGTCAGCATTGCTTGGGGCTTTGGCTGATCGCTATACTAACCCGTTTGGCTGGGTTAGGGGGACGGCAAGTCATGGGTGGGAATCTGGCGTTGTGGACAGCGACGCCTACAGGTCAGGTCTGGGCGCTTGCTCAACAGAGGCAGGACTTGATGAAGGCAGCGTGACCTCCCACGCGTTACACTTCACCAATGAGAGTCCTCGCTGCCAGGTGAAAAAAGAGTCACTGGCTGTCGCCACATGTGTCGGAGGAAGCGTGTGGATGACTTCAGGGTTCCCTTGTACCGACCAGTAGGAGAACATGCGCAACAACCAGGTAGGGGAGGGGGGGAATTGGCACAATGACTATATTGGGACGGGGAGAAAACAGAGAAAATCAGAGAAAGAGAGGACAAAAAAAAAAGAAAAAGAAAGGGATTCAGAGAATATCAAAATGTCGTCTAAGTAGACGAAAACAAACCTCCCAACATCTCCCTGAGCACGTCATTAATTAACGCTTGGAAAACCGAAGGGGCATTAGTAAGACCGAATGGCATCACCAGGTACTCGTAGTGACCATTATGAGTGTTGAAAGCGGTCTTCCACTTGTCCCCTTGACGTATGCGCACCAAATTGTAGGCATTACGGAGATCGAGTTTGGTAAAGATGGACGCCCCCTGGAGGCGTTCGAACGCTGAGTTCATCAGGGGAAGGGGGTAGCGATTCTTTACAGTAATGCTGTTCAGACCTCTGTAGTCGATGCAGGGTCTTAACCCTCCATCCTTTTTCCCTACAAAAAAGAATCCAGCACCTGCAGGTGAAGTGGAAGGTCTGATAAAACCGGTAGCCAGAGCCTCCTTGATGTAAGTGTTCATGACTGCACTTTCGGGCACCGACAGTGAGTACAAGGAACCACGAGGAGGAATAGAGCCTGGCTGCAATTCGATGGCGCAATCATAAGGTTGGTGTGGTGGCAGGATGGTGACCTGTTGTTTGCTGAACACCTCACTGAGGTCAGCATAGACAGTGGGAATGCCCTCTGGTAATGGGTGTGACTCCACGCTCATGATGTTAGTACTCTCCATGAGGGGATCCGTTGCACAAGTAAGCGTGGAGAACTCCTCACACAGAGAGTCTAAACTGTCCTCTGCTGGAGCCTCCTCACAGAGGGAGTCCCAATCAAACTGAGGATCCCAATCCAAACTCTCTTCCGGATCGACAGATGGTTGGGAGTGCAATGGTTGAAATGGTGGGTTCTGGAAAACAAGATCATCTACCACTTCATCAGAATCACTATCATTCTCACTACACTGCTTGTGAACCGTGGGTAACAGAGGAATTTGGATACAGCGGTGAAGACACTGTGGACCCCACTGTATGACAGTGTTCCTCTCATTGCTCCAATTGATATGTGGCTTATGTTTACTAAGCCACGAATGATCCAGCACAATGGGATAAGTGGGTGAATCGACCAAAAAAAATCAAATGTGCTCAAAATGGTTTCCATAAGCAACCTGCATAGATAAGAAATTGGTTCTTTTGGTGACACTGCCTGTACCTAATGGGAATCCCTCAAGTGCCGTGACACTACAGGGCTTAAGGAGGGAATGTACAGGTATTTTAGAGTCCCCAGCCCATCTGGAATCGATAAAGCTGTCTACAGCCCCTGAGTCTAAAAAGGCATCGACCTCAACAGACTGCCTGTTCCAGCCTAAAACCATGGGCAGAAAGGTTAGAAAGGGAGTGGCATGATGTCTCGCTAGTGTCTTTCGGCCCACTAGCGAGACTGACCGTTTCCCCTCAGTTTAGGACACTCCACCCTCGTGTGGCCCTTTTCCCTGCAGTACCGGCACCAGTCCACACGATAACCACTCTCTGGAGTCATGCACAGACGTGCTGTCCAGCTGCATAGGATCAGATGAACTGTCTAGTGAAGGGTGCGGGGGAACTTCCTTCAGCGGGGCACAAGTATATCGGTCCCGCCTCTCACGCTCACGTTCTCTGATCCGGTTATCGACGCATATGGCAGTAGTGACCAATGTGTCAAAACTGTCTGGAGATCCCACAACCGCCAATGCATCTTTAACCTGATCAGATAATGCATTGGTGAACAAAGTAATGAGTGGTCCCTCCGGCCAGCCTGTAGCCCCAGCCAGTGTTCTGAAAGCAATGGAAAACTCAGCTACACTACTGGTGCCCTGGCGCATGCGCGTCAGTCTCATGGCGACCTCTTTATCATAGAGTTCATGATCAAAAACTATCTCCATTTCATTCATGAGTCTCTGTGAGTCATTTAACACTGGAGCCTGAGCCCGTATGAGTGGAACAGCCCAATCGAGGTCAGGTCCCTCCAACAGAGATAGGATTAGAGCAACACGTGAATCCTCAGACTGAAAACGAGAAGGCTGGGCTCTGTACACTATCTGGCATTGTGCCAGAAAACCTCTGCATTTACCAGACTCCCCGCTAAAGCGCGAGGGGAGCTGAACTTTAGCCTCACGAGGAAATGGCTGGGGTACTGTGTGTTGTGCTTGAGGGACGTTAGGAGATATTTTGGAAGATACTTGTGCATTGGCTATGCTGTCAGCCAGATTACGCATGGAACCTTCCATCTTGCACAACCCTTCATACATCTCCCCAAGCTGTATCACCATGAGGGCTTGTTGCTCTTGTAAAGTGTGTGTGGGTCATGAGCAGATAATAGGGACTCTTAAAGTTATACGTGAAACGAATAACCACAAAACTGCTTACGCAGACGTTTTAGGAGAAGGGGAAAAATAAACAACACAAAACAACCTTTACAGGTGAAAGCCTCAAAGTGAGTATTTTTTTAAGAAAATAAGTGAAGTCCAAAAAAACAGGACGACACTCATTAAAGAGGTATTGTAGAAAGAATAAATAAGTCACAAAGGCAACTCCTAAAAACAGAGTTTATATTGAAAACATAAAACAATAAACCTCCACCAAGGGAGTTTATGTGCAAAGGACAGTTCCAAAAAAACAAAAGAAAACACTACCATAAAGGACTCAGCCTCTATAAAGTAAAGTGTAAACTAAGCCAGTAGCCGAAAACAAGATGGCTACAAAAGAAGGCTAAATGCTGAATAGGGCAGCACTACACTTAAATATAATGAGCCTGACCAAACGTATAGCCAGCACAAGGAAATTAATTAGCAGTTGACACTGCGAGATCCAAACTTAAATAGACTCAACATGGCCATAGGCACAGCTGCACTGCATCAGGTGCAATCAAGCCCACACACCTGCCGACCCATGAGGCAATTAACCACAGGCAGGGCCGCCTGGGAGAAATGCGAGGCCCTGTGCAAGATTTAAACGCGAGCCCCCCCCCCCCCCCCCCTAAAGGTAAAAAAAAAAAAAATATATATATATATAATTTTTTATTTAATTTTATTTTCATACAGTCAACATATTCTTAAATAATAGCGCTGCCCGAGGCTGGGCATGATACAGTCAACATATAGCAAGAGAGAGAGAGAGAGCGAGAGAGCGAGAGAGAGCTCCCGTTCTACAGTCAATATACAGTGTTATCGCTGCACAGACCCGGCAATGCCCCTGACCAGAGGAGAGAGAAATATAATAGTTAGTAAAAGCACTATATAAGCTCAGAACACAGCTCAGAACACAACACAGCTTAGAACACAGCTCAAAACACAGAACACATATCAGAACACAGCTCAGAACACAGCTCAGAACACATCTCAGAACACAGCTCAGAACACAGAACACATGCAGAACACAGCACAGAACACCGCTCAGAACACAGCTCAGAACACAGGACACCTCAGAACACATGCAGAACACAGCTCAGCACACAGCTCAGAACACAGCTCAGAACACAGAACACAGCTCAGAACACATCTCAGAACACAGAACACATGCAGAACACAGCTCAGCACACAGCTCAGAACACAGGACACCTCAGAACACAGCTTCATCTAACGAGGC